>NC_088397.1:14790220-15067720 GCF_034236695.1 Oncorhynchus nerka
CTTCTAGCGGTCGGACGCGAATATAGTGTTTTGATGCACTGTGTCACTTCTTTGTTGAAACCAAATCTTTCCATAACTTGGAATAGGTAATAGGTACCCACTGAATCAAATGCTTTTTCTGCATCTAGACTGATTAATATTGCACTTGTCTTATTCTGAGTAATGTGGTCCATGACATGTAGTGTTCTCCTTATATTGTCCTGTGTCTGCCTATTTTGTATGAAACCAGTTTGATCTCCATCATTAAATTCTGGGATTATGTTCTCCATTCTTTTGGCTACTATTGATGCATATAGTTTATAATCCGTGTTAAGAATTGCGATAGGTTTATATGAACTGCATTCCTTCTTATCTTTACCCTCTTTTGGGATTACAGATATGATGGCCTCTCTCCATGACAGTGGGAGACCCCCCTCCCGCAGAGTCCAGTTAAAACAGGTCTTAAGTAGAGGTGTTATTTGTTTTCTGAAGGTCTTGAACCATTCTGAAGGGAAGCCATCAGGGCCTTAAGTAGAGGTATTAGTTGTTCTCTGAAGGTCTTGAACCATTCTGAAGGGAAGCCATCCCGGATCCGGGATCGTGAATACAGCCTCAAGCTCATTACCATAGCAAAACAAGCATTTGTGTAAGATTATTGATAGCTAGCGTAGCATTTAGCGTAGCATTCAGCATGCAACATTTTCACAAAAACAAGAAAAGCATTCAAATAAAATCATTTACCTTTGAAGAACTTCAGATGTTTTCAATGAGGAGACTCTCAGTTAGCAAATGTTCAGTTTTTCCAAAAATATTATTTGTTTAGGACAAATCGCTCCGTTTTGTTCATCACGTTTAGCTACGAAAAAAACCTGTATCCAGGAGTGTAATTATCCCGCAAGCTCATTAGCATAACACAACGTTAACTATTCATGAAAATCGCAAATGAAATGAAATAAATATATTAGCTCTCAAGCTTAGCCTTTTGCTAACAACACTGTCATCTCAGATTTTCAAAATATGCTTTTCAACCATAGCAAAACAAGCATTTGTGTAAGATTATTGATAGTTAGCGTAGCATTTAGCGTAGCATTTAGCATTTAGCGTAGCATTCAAATAAAATAATTTACCTTTGAAGAACTTCGGATGTTTTCAATGAGGAGACTCTCAGTTAGATAGCAAATGTTCAGTTTTTCCTGAAAGATTCTTTGTCTAGGAGAAATCGCTCCGTTTTGTTCGTCACGTTTGGCTACCAAAAAAAAACGAAAATTCAGTCATCAAAACGCCAAACTTTTTTCCAAATTAACTCCATAATATCGACTGAAACATGATAAACGTTGTTTAGAATCAATCCTCAAGGTGTTCTTCACATATCTCTTCGATGATATATCGTTCGTGGAAGTCTCCTCTCTCCTTTGAATCACATGGATGAATGCTTGCAGCTGGAGTTTACGCACCAATTTCGACAAAGGACACCGGGCGGACACCTGGTAAATGTAGTCTCTTATGGCCAATCTTCCAATGATATGCCTACAAACACGTCACAATGCTGCAGACACCTTGGGGAAACGGCAGAACGTGTAGGCTCGTTCAGGGCGCATTCACAGCCATATAAGGAGACAATGGAAAACAGCGCCTCAAAAATTTTGCTCATTTCCTGCTTGAAGTTTCATCTTGGTTTCGCCTGTAGCATCAGTTCTGTGGCACTCACAGATAATATCTTTGCAGTTTTGGAAACGTCAGAGTGTTTTCTTTCCAAAGCTGTCAATTATATGCATAGTCGAGCATCTTTTCGTGACAAAATATCTTGTTTAAAACGGGAACGTTTTTTCATCCAAAAATGAAATACTGCCCCTAGTGTTCCAAGAGGTTAAGTAGAGGTGTTAGTTGTTCTCTGAAGGTCTTGAACCATTCTGAAGGGAAGCCATCAGGGCCTGGAGACTTGTTTACTTTTAGTTGAGATATTGTTTATTAATTTCTTCGGTGGATATTTCTCAAGGTAGTCCATCATGTTGCTCTGTCCCAATTGAGTGGAGATCAAGTGAGTTCAAAAAATGCTTTATTGTCTGTGCATCTGCCCTCTCTGGTTGCTTGTACAGATTTGTGTTATATGATTCAAATGCATTCTGTATTTCATCTAATTTGCATGTGATTTTCTTTGTTTTGGGGTCTTTTATTTTGAAAATGGTATTCTGTGCTTGTTGTTTCCTGAGTCCCCATGCTAGTAATTTGGTTGCTTTTGAGCCTGCTTCATAATATCGTTGTTTCAGGAACCTGAGCTTTTTCTCTACTTCTTCTCTATAAATCTGGTCAATTTCCTGTTTTACCTTTTGAATCTCTCGTAATATAAGAGGGTCTTTGTATTGACTATGAGATCGTTCTAAGTTTCTTAGAACAGGGTTTCCTGTCATTTCAGCAGTTTCTGTGCTTTAATCATTTTCTTGAGAGATGATGTGGCTATGATCTTTCCTCTAATTACCGCCTCAGCTGCATCCCACAATGTAGCAGGAGATACTTCCCCATTATCATTATTCTCCAGATAGATGTTCAATTCTGTCTTTATTGATTCCTTGAATGCTGGATCATTCAGCATGCTTGTATTAAGTCTCCATAGAGTATTTCTTGGTTTGCTATCAAGGTGTAGAGTAAAGTAAACTCTATTATGATCTGATAAGTCGCTCTGCCAGATCCTACAATCCTTAAGCATGTGTCTATCTGCACTGTACATGAAAAAATAGTCTAACCTGGATTATTCAGTGTGGCGGGCTGAGTAAAAAGTATATTCCTTATCGGTCTTGTGGGTGTCACGCCATACATCGAGCAGTCCTAGATCCTGCAGTATCCTATTGATCTTTTTAGCAACTAGACTCATTTTCCTATTTTGATTTGTGCTGTCCAATTTTGAGTTTAAAATTGTGTTAAAATCCCCTCCACAGATAAGAGTGCCAGAGGTTTCTGTGGCAATTAAATCAAACACCTTCCTGTAGAAGACCATGTCACTCCCTGGGGGTGCGTATACATTAAATAATGTAACTTCCTGTAGAAGACCATATCACTCCCTGGGGATGCATATACATTAAATAATGTAACTTCCTGTAGAAGACCATGTCACTCCCTGGGGGTGCGTATACATTATATAATGTAACTTCCTGTAGAAGACCATGTCACTCCCTGGGGGTGCATATACATTAAATAATGTAACTTCCTGTAGAAGACCATGTCACTCCCTGGGGGTGCGTATACATTATATAATGTAACTTCCTGTAGAAGACCATGTCCCTCCCTGGGGGTGCGTTTACATTAAATAATGTAACTTCCTGTAGAAGACCATGTCACTCCCTGGGGGTGCGTATACATTATGTAACTTCCTGTAGAAGACCATGTCCCTCCCTGGGGTTGAGTATACATTAAATAATGTAACTTCCTGTAGAAGACCATGTCACTCCCTGGGGGTGCGTATACATTATATAATGTAACTTCCTGTAGAAGACCATGTCACTCCCTGGGGGTGCGTATACATTAAATAATGTAACTTCCTGTAGAAGACCATGTCACTCCCTGGGGGTGCGTATACATTAAATAATGTAACTTCCTGTAGAAGATCATGTCACTCCCTGGGGGTGCGTATACATTATATAATGTAACTTCCTGTAGAAGACCATGTCACTCCCCAGGGGTGAGTATACATTAAATAATGTAACTTCCAGTAGAAGACCATGTCACTCCCTGGGGGTGCATATACATTAAATAATGTAACTTCCTGTAGAAGACCATGTCACTCCCTGGGGGTGCGTATACATTATATAATGTAACTTCCTGTAGAAGACCATGTCCCTCCCTGGGGGTGCATATACATTAAATAATGTAACTTCCTGTAGAAGACCATGTCCCTCCCTGGGGGTGTGTATACATTAAATAATGTAACTTCCTGTAGAAGACCATGTCACTTCCTGGGGGTGCGTATACATTAAATAATGTAACTTCCTGTAGAAGACCATGTCACTCCCTGGGGGTGCGTATACATTATATAATGTAACTTCCTGTAGAAGACCATGTCCCTCCCTGGGGGTGCGTTTACATTAAATAATGTAACTTCCTGTAGAAGACCATGTCACTCCCTGGGGGTGCGTATACATTAAATGATGTAACTTCCTGTAGAAGACCATGTCCCTCCCTGGGGGTGCGTATACATTAAATAATGTAACTTCCTGTAGAAGACCATGTCCCTCCCTGGGGGTGTGTATACATTAAATAATGTAACTTCCTGTAGAAGACCATGTCACTTCCTGGGGGTGCGTATACATTAAATAATGTAACTTCCTGTAGAAGACCATATCACTCCCTGGGGGTGCATATACATTAAATAATGTAACTTCCTTTAGAAGACCATGTCCCTCCCTGGGGTTGAGTATACATTAAATAATGTAACTTCCTGTAGAAGACCATGTCACTTCCTGGGGGTGTGTATACATTAAATAATGTAACTTCCTGTAGAAGACCATGTCCCTCCCTGGGGGTGCGTATACATTAAATAATGTAACTTCCTGTGGAAGACCATGTCACTCCCTGGGGGTGCGTATACATTATATAATGTAACTTCCTGTAGAAGACCATGCCCTCCCTGGGGGTGCGTATACATTAAATAATGTAACTTCCTGTGGAAGACCATGTCACTCCCTGGGGGTGCGTATACATTAAATAATGTAACTTCCTGTAGAAGACCATGTCACTCCCTGGGGGTGCGTATACATTAAATAATGTAACTTCCTGTAGAAGACCATGTCCCTCCCTGGGGGTGTGTATACATTAAATAATGTAACTTCCTGTAGAAGACCATGCCACTCCCTGGGGATGTGTATACATTAAATAATGTAACTTCCTGTAGAAGACCATGTCACTCCCTGGGGGTGAGTATACATTAAATAATGTAACTTCCTGTAGAAGACCATGTCCCTCCCTGGGGGTGCGTATACATTAAATAATGTAACTTCCTGTAGAAGACCATGTCCCTCCCTGGGGGTGTGTATACATTAAATAATGTAACTTCCTGTAGAAGACCATGTCACTTCCTGGGGGTGCGTATACATTAAATAATGTAACTTCCTGTAGAAGACCATATCACTCCCTGGGGGTGCATATACATTAAATAATGTAACTTCCTTTAGAAGACCATGTCCCTCCCTGGGGTTGAGTATACATTAAATAATGTAACTTCCTGTAGAAGACCATGTCACTCCCTGGGGGTGCGTATACATTAAATAATGTAACTTCCTGTAGAAGACCATGTCCCTCCCTGGGGGTGTGTATACATTAAATAATGTAACTTCCTGTAGAAGACCATGTCACTTCCTGGGGGTGCGTATACATTAAATAATGTAACTTCCTGTAGAAGACCATATCACTCCCTGGGGGTGCATATACATTAAATAATGTAACTTCCTTTAGAAGACCATGTCCCTCCCTGGGGTTGAGTATACATTAAATAATGTAACTTCCTGTAGAAGACCATGTCACTTCCTGGGGGTGTGTATACATTAAATAATGTAACTTCCTGTAGAAGACCATGTCCCTCCCTGGGGGTGCGTATACATTAAATAATGTAACTTCCTGTAGAAGACCATGTCCCTCCCTGGGGGTGCGTATACATTAAATAATGTAACTTCCTGTAGAAGACCATGTCACTTCCTGGGGGTGCGTATACATTAAATAATGTAACTTCCTGTAGAAGACCATGTCACTCCCTGGGGGTGTGTATACATTAAATAATGTAACTTCCTGTAGAAGAACATGTCACTCCCTGGGGGTGAGTATACATTAAATAATGTAACTTCCTGTAGAAGACCATGTCACTCCCTGGGGGTGAGTATACATTAAATAATGTAACTTCCTGTAGAAGACCATGTCACTCCCTGGGGGTGCGTATACATTATATAATGTAACTTCCTGTAGAAGACCATGTCACTCCCTGGGGGTGCATATACATTAAATAATGTAACTTCCTGTAGAAGACCATGTCCCTCCCTGGGGGTGTGTATACATTAAATAATGTAACTTCCTGTAGAAGACCATGTCACTTCCTGGGGGTGCGTATACATTAAATAATGTAACTTCCTGTAGAAGACCATGTCACTCCCTGGGGGTGCGTATACATTATATAATGTAACTTCCTGTAGAAGACCATGTCCCTCCCTGGGGGTGCGTTTACATTAAATAATGTAACTTCCTGTAGAAGACCATGTCACTCCCTGGGGGTGCGTATACATTGAATGATGTAACTTCCTGTAGAAGACCATGTCCCTCCCTGGGGGTGCGTATACATTAAATAATGTAACTTCCTGTAGAAGACCATGTCCCTCCCTGGGGGTGTGTATACATTAAATAATGTAACTTCCTGTAGAAGACCATGTCACTTCCTGGGGGTGCGTATACATTAAATAATGTAACTTCCTGTGGAAGACCATGTCACTCCCTGGGGGTGCGTATACATTAAATAATGTAACTTCCTGTAGAAGACCATGTCCCTCCCTGGGGGTGCGTATACATTAAATAATGTAACTTCCTGTGGAAGACCATGTCACTCCCTGGGGGTGCGTATACATTAAATAATGTAACTTCCTGTAGAAGACCATGTCACTCCCTGGGGGTGCGTATACATTAAATAATGTAACTTCCTGTAGAAGACCATGTCCCTCCCTGGGGGTGTGTATACATTAAATAATGTAACTTCCTGTAGAAGACCATGCCACTCCCTGGGGATGTGTATACATTAAATAATGTAACTTCCTGTAGAAGACCATGTCACTCCCTGGGGGTGAGTATACATTAAATAATGTAACTTCCTGTAGAAGACCATGTCACTCCCTGGGGGTGAGTATACATTAAATAATGTAACTTCCTGTAGAAGACCATGTCCCTCCCTGGGGGTGCGTATACATTAAATAATGTAACTTCCTGTAGAAGACCATGTCCCTCCCTGGGGGTGTGTATACATTAAATAATGTAACTTCCTGTAGAAGACCATGTCACTTCCTGGGGGTGCGTATACATTAAATAATGTAACTTCCTGTAGAAGACCATATCACTCCCTGGGGGTGCATATACATTAAATAATGTAACTTCCTTTAGAAGACCATGTCCCTCCCTGGGGTTGAGTATACATTAAATAATGTAACTTCCTGTAGAAGACCATGTCACTCCCTGGGGGTGCGTATACATTAAATAATGTAACTTCCTGTAGAAGACCATGTCCCTCCCTGGGGGTGTGTATACATTAAATAATGTAACTTCCTGTAGAAGACCATGTCACTTCCTGGGGGTGCGTATACATTAAATAATGTAACTTCCTGTAGAAGACCATATCACTCCCTGGGGGTGCATATACATTAAATAATGTAACTTCCTTTAGAAGACCATGTCCCTCCCTGGGGTTGAGTATACATTAAATAATGTAACTTCCTGTAGAAGACCATGTCACTTCCTGGGGGTGTGTATACATTAAATAATGTAACTTCCTGTAGAAGACCATGTCACTCCCTGGGGATGTGTATACATTAAATAATGTAACTTCCTGTAGAAGATCATGTCACTCCCTGGGGGTGCGTATACATTATATAATGTAACTTCCTGTAGAAGACCATGTCACTCCCTGGGGGTGCGTATACATTAAATAAAGTAACTTCCTGTAGAAGACCATGTCACTCCCTGGGGGTGCGTATACATTAAATAATGTAACTTCCTGTAGAAGATCATGTCACTCCCCAGGGGTGAGTATACATTAAATAATGTAACTTCCTGTAGAAGACCATGTCACTCCCTGGGGGTGCGTATACATTAAATAATGTAACTTCCTGTAGAAGACCATGTCACTCCCTGGGGGTGTGTATACATTAAATAATGTAACTTCCTGTAGAAGACCATGTCACTCCCTGGGGATGCGTATACATTAAATAATGTAACTTCCTGTAGAAGATCATGTCACTCCCTGGGGGTGCGTATACATTAAATAAAGTAACTTCCTGTAGAAGACCATGTCACTCCCTGGGGGTGCGTATACATTAAATAATGTAACTTCCTGTAGAAGATCATGTCACTCCCTGGGGGTGCGTATACATTTTATAATGTAACTTCCTGTAGAAGACCATGTCACTCCCCAGGGGTGAGTATACATTAAATAATGTAACTTCCTGTAGAAGACCATGTCACTCCCTGGGGGTGCGTATACATTAAATAATGTAACTTCCTTTAGAAGACCATGTCCCTCCCTGGGGTTGAGTATACATTAAATAATGTAACTTCCTGTAGAAGACCATGTCACTCCCTGGGGGTGCGTATACATTAAATAATGTAACTTCCTGTAGAAGACCATGTCACTCCCTGGGGGTGCGTATACATTAAATAATGTAACTTCCTGTGGAAGACCATGTCACTCCCTGGGGGTGCGTATACATTAAATAATGTAACTTCCTGTAGAAGACCATATCACTCCCTGGGGGTGCATATACATTAAATAATGTAACTTCCTTTAGAAGACCATGTCCCTCCCTGGGGTTGAGTATACATTAAATAATGTAACTTCCTGTAGAAGACCATGTCACTTCCTGGGGGTGTGTATACATTAAATAATGTAACTTCCTGTAGAAGACCATGTCACTCCCTGGGGATGTGTATACATTAAATAATGTAACTTCCTGTAGAAGATCATGTCACTCCCTGGGGGTGCGTATACATTATATAATGTAACTTCCTGTAGAAGACCATGTCACTCCCTGGGGGTGCGTATACATTAAATAAAGTAACTTCCTGTAGAAGACCATGTCACTCCCTGGGGGTGCGTATACATTAAATAATGTAACTTCCTGTAGAAGATCATGTCACTCCCCAGGGGTGAGTATACATTAAATAATGTAACTTCCTGTAGAAGACCATGTCACTCCCTGGGGGTGCGTATACATTAAATAATGTAACTTCCTGTAGAAGACCATGTCACTCCCTGGGGGTGTGTATACATTAAATAATGTAACTTCCTGTAGAAGACCATGTCACTCCCTGGGGATGCGTATACATTAAATAATGTAACTTCCTGTAGAAGATCATGTCACTCCCTGGGGGTGCGTATACATTAAATAAAGTAACTTCCTGTAGAAGACCATGTCACTCCCTGGGGGTGCGTATACATTAAATAATGTAACTTCCTGTAGAAGATCATGTCACTCCCTGGGGGTGCGTATACATTATATAATGTAACTTCCTGTAGAAGACCATGTCACTCCCCAGGGGTGAGTATACATTAAATAATGTAACTTCCTGTAGAAGACCATGTCACTCCCTGGGGGTGCGTATACATTAAATAATGTAACTTCCTGTAGAAGACCATGTCACTCCCTGGGGTGCATATACATTAAATAATGTAACTTCCTTTAGAAGACCATGTCCCTCCCTGGGGTTGAGTATACATTAAATAATGTAACTTCCTGTAGAAGACCATGTCACTCCCTGGGGTGCGTATACATTAAATAATGTAACTTCCTGTAGAAGACCATGTCACTCCCTGGGGGTGCGTATACATTAAATAATGTAACTTCCTGTGGAAGACCATGTCACTCCCTGGGGGTGCGTATACATTAAATAATGTAACTTCCTGTAGAAGACCATGTCCCTCCCTGGGGGTGCGTATACATTAAATAATGTAACTTCCTGTGGAAGACCATGTCACTCCCTGGGGGTGCGTATACACTATATAATGTAACTTCCTGTAGAAGACCATGCCCTCCCTGGGGGTGCGTATACATTAAATAATGTAACTTCCTGTGGAAGACCATGTCACTCCCTGGGGGTGCGTATACATTAAATAATGTAACTTCCTGTAGAAGACCATGTCACTCCCTGGGGGTGCATATACATTAAATAATGTAACTTCCTGTAAAAGACCATGTCCCTCCCTGGGGGTGTGTATACATTAAATAATGTAACTTCCTGTAGAAGACCATGTCACTTCCTGGGGGTGCGTATACATTAAATAATGTAACTTCCTGTAGAAGACCATATCACTCCCTGGGGGTGCATATACATTAAATAATGTAACTTCCTTTAGAAGACCATGTCCCTCCCTGGGGTTGAGTATACATTAAATAATGTAACTTCCTGTAGAAGACCATGTCACTCCCTGGGGGTGCGTATACATTAAATAATGTAACTTCCTGTAGAAGACCATGTCCCTCCCTGGGGGTGTGTATACATTAAATAATGTAACTTCCTGTAGAAGACCATGTCACTTCCTGGGGGTGCGTATACATTAAATAATGTAACTTCCTGTAGAAGACCATATCACTCCCTGGGGGTGCATATACATTAAATAATGTAACTTCCTTTAGAAGACCATGTCCCTCCCTGGGGTTGAGTATACATTAAATAATGTAACTTCCTGTAGAAGACCATGTCACTTCCTGGGGGTGTGTATACATTAAATAATGTAACTTCCTGTAGAAGACCATGTCACTCCCTGGGGATGTGTATACATTAAATAATGTAACTTCCTGTAGAAGATCATGTCACTCCCTGGGGGTGCGTATACATTATATAATGTAACTTCCTGTAGAAGACCATGTCACTCCCTGGGGGTGCGTATACATTAAATAAAGTAACTTCCTGTAGAAGACCATGTCACTCCCTGGGGGTGCGTATACATTAAATAATGTAACTTCCTGTAGAAGATCATGTCACTCCCCAGGGGTGAGTATACATTAAATAATGTAACTTCCTGTAGAAGACCATGTCACTCCCTGGGGGTGCGTATACATTAAATAATGTAACTTCCTGTAGAAGACCATGTCACTCCCTGGGGGTGTGTATACATTAAATAATGTAACTTCCTGTAGAAGACCATGTCACTCCCTGGGGATGCGTATACATTAAATAATGTAACTTCCTGTAGAAGATCATGTCACTCCCTGGGGGTGCGTATACATTAAATAAAGTAACTTCCTGTAGAAGACCATGTCACTCCCTGGGGGTGCGTATACATTAAATAATGTAACTTCCTGTAGAAGATCATGTCACTCCCTGGGGGTGCGTATACATTATATAATGTAACTTCCTGTAGAAGACCATGTCACTCCCCAGGGGTGAGTATACATTAAATAATGTAACTTCCTGTAGAAGACCATGTCACTCCCTGGGGGTGCGTATACATTAAATAATGTAACTTCCTGTAGAAGACCATGTCACTCCCTGGGGGTGCATATACATTAAATAATGTAACTTCCTTTAGAAGACCATGTCCCTCCCTGGGGTTGAGTATACATTAAATAATGTAACTTCCTGTAGAAGACCATGTCACTCCCTGGGGGTGCGTATACATTAAATAATGTAACTTCCTGTAGAAGACCATGTCACTCCCTGGGGGTGCGTATACATTAAATAATGTAACTTCCTGTGGAAGACCATGTCACTCCCTGGGGGTGCGTATACATTAAATAATGTAACTTCCTGTAGAAGACCATATCACTCCCTGGGGGTGCATATACATTAAATAATGTAACTTCCTTTAGAAGACCATGTCCCTCCCTGGGGTTGAGTATACATTAAATAATGTAACTTCCTGTAGAAGACCATGTCACTTCCTGGGGGTGTGTATACATTAAATAATGTAACTTCCTGTAGAAGACCATGTCACTCCCTGGGGATGTGTATACATTAAATAATGTAACTTCCTGTAGAAGATCATGTCACTCCCTGGGGGTGCGTATACATTATATAATGTAACTTCCTGTAGAAGACCATGTCACTCCCTGGGGTGCGTATACATTAAATAAAGTAACTTCCTGTAGAAGACCATGTCACTCCCTGGGGTGCGTATACATTAAATAAAGTAACTTCCTGTAGAAGACCATGTCACTCCCTGGGGTGCGTATACATTAAATAATGTAACTTCCTGTAGAAGATCATGTCACTCCCCAGGGGTGAGTATACATTAAATAATGTAACTTCCTGTAGAAGACCATGTCACTCCCTGGGGTGCGTATACATTAAATAATGTAACTTCCTGTAGAAGACCATGTCACTCCCTGGGGGTGTGTATACATTAAATAATGTAACTTCCTGTAGAAGACCATGTCACTCCCTGGGGATGCGTATACATTAAATAATGTAACTTCCTGTAGAAGATCATGTCACTCCCTGGGGGTGCGTATACATTAAATAAAGTAACTTCCTGTAGAAGACCATGTCACTCCCTGGGGGTGCGTATACATTAAATAATGTAACTTCCTGTAGAAGATCATGTCACTCCCTGGGGTGCGTATACATTATATAATGTAACTTCCTGTAGAAGACCATGTCACTCCCCAGGGGTGAGTATACATTAAATAATGTAACTTCCTGTAGAAGACCATGTCACTCCCTGGGGGTGCGTATACATTAAATAATGTAACTTCCTGTAGAAGACCATGTCACTCCCTGGGGGTGCATATACATTAAATAATGTAACTTCCTTTAGAAGACCATGTCCCTCCCTGGGGTTGAGTATACATTAAATAATGTAACTTCCTGTAGAAGACCATGTCACTCCCTGGGGGTGCGTATACATTAAATAATGTAACTTCCTGTAGAAGACCATGTCACTCCCTGGGGGTGCGTATACATTAAATAATGTAACTTCCTGTGGAAGACCATGTCACTCCCTGGGGGTGCGTATACATTAAATAATGTAACTTCCTGTAGAAGACCATGTCCCTCCCTGGGGGTGCGTATACATTAAATAATGTAACTTCCTGTGGAAGACCATGTCACTCCCTGGGGGTGCGTATACACTATATAATGTAACTTCCTGTAGAAGACCATGCCCTCCCTGGGGGTGCGTATACATTAAATAATGTAACTTCCTGTGGAAGACCATGTCACTCCCTGGGGGTGCGTATACATTAAATAATGTAACTTCCTGTAGAAGACCATGTCACTCCCTGGGGGTGCATATACATTAAATAATGTAACTTCCTGTAAAAGACCATGCCACTCCCTGGGGATGTGTATACATTAAATAATGTAACTTCCTGTAGAAGACCATGTCACTCCCTGGGGGTGAGTATACATTAAATAATGTAACTTCCTGTAGAAGATCATGTCACTCCCTGGGGGTGCGTATACATTATATAATGTAACTTCCTGTGGAAGACCATGTCACTCCCTGGGGGTGCGTATACATTAAATAATGTAACTTCCCGTAGAAGACCATGTCACTCCCTGGGGGTGCGTATACATTAAATAATGTAACTTCCTGTAGAAGACCATGTCACTCCCTGGGGGTGCGTATACATTAAATGATGTAACTTCCTGTAGAAGACCATGTCCCTCCCTGGGGGTGAGTATACATTAAATAATGTAACTTCCTGTAGAAGACCATATCACTCCCTGGGGGTGCATATACATTAAATAATGTAACTTCCTTTAGAAGACCATGTCCCTCCCTGGGGTTGAGTATACATTAAATAATGTAACTTCCTGTAGAAGACCATGTCACTCCCTGGGGGTGCGTATACATTAAATAATGTAACTTCCTGTAGAAGACCATGTCCCTCCCTGGGGGTGTGTATACATTAAATAATGTAACTTCCTGTAGAAGACCATGTCACTTCCTGGGGGTGCGTATACATTATATAATGTAACTTCCTGTAGAAGACCATGTCACTCCATGGGGGTGCGTATACATTAAATAAAGTAACTTCCTGTAGAAGACCATGTCACTCCCTGGGGGTGCGTATACATTAAATAATGTAACTTCCTGTAGAAGATCATGTCACTCCCTGGGGGTGCGTATACATTATATAATGTAACTTCCTGTAGAAGACCATGTCACTCCCCAGGGGTGAGTATACATTAAATAATGTAACTTCCTGTAGAAGACCATGTCACTCCCTGGGGGTGCGTATACATTATATAATGTAACTTCCTGTAGAAGATCATGTCACTCCCTGGGGGTGCGTATACATTATATAATGTAACTTCCTGTAGAAGACCATGTCACTCCCCAGGGGTGAGTATACATTAAATAATGTAACTTCCTGTAGAAGACCATGTCACTCCCTGGGGGTGCGTATACATTAAATAATGTAACTTCCTGTAGAAGACCATGTCACGCCCTGGGGGTGCGTATACATTAAATAATGTAACTTCCTGTGGAAGACCATGTCACTCCCTGGGGGTGCGTATACATTAAATAATGTAACTTCCTGTAGAAGACCATGTCACTCCCTGGGGGTGCGTATACATTAAATAATGTAACTTCCTGTGGAAGACCATGTCACTCCCTGGGGGTGAGTATACATTAAATCATGTAACTTCCTGTAGAAGACCATGTCACTCCCTGGGGGTGTGTATACATTAAATCATGTAACTTCCTGTAGAAGACCATGTCACTCCCTGGGGGTGCGTATACATTAAATAATGTAACTTCCTGTAGAAGACCATGTCACTCCCTGGGGGTGCGTATACATTAAATAATGTAACTTCCTGTAGAAGATCATGTCACTCCCTGGGGGTGCGTATACATTAAATAATGTAACTTCCTGTAGAAGACCATGTCACTCCCTGGGGGTGCGTATACATTAAATAATGTAACTTCCTTTAGAAGACCATGTCCCTCCCTGGGGTTGAGTATACATTAAATAATGTAACTTCCTGTAGAAGATCATGTCACTCCCTGGGGGTGCGTATACATTAAATAATGTAACTTCCTGTAGAAGATCATGTCACTCCCTGGGGGTGCGTATACATTAAATAATGTAACTTCCTGTGGAAGACCATGTCACTCCCTGGGGGTGCGTATACATTAAATAATGTAACTTCCTGTAGAAGACCATGTCCCTCCCTGGGGGTGCGTATACATTAAATAATGTAACTTCCTGTAGAAGACCATGTCCCTCCCTGGGGGTGCGTATACATTAAATAATGTAACTTCCTGTAGAAGATCATGTCACTCCCTGGGGGTGCGTATACATTAAATAATGTAACTTCCTGTAGAAGACCATGTCACTCCCTGGGGTTGAGTATACATTAAATAATGTAACTTCCTGTAGAAGACCATGTCACTCCCTGGGGGTGCGTATACATTAAATAATGTAACTTCCTTGTTATCCAGTTTACATTTATACAAGTATAAATCTACCCTCCTTGTCTTTTATTTCTGACATAAACTCAAAATTAACTGAATTTGGTGTCAAGATTTCAACTCCCCTTCTACCCATTTTGTAAGAAGAAAAAAACGTATTCCTATATCCCATTTTCTTGAGTTTCTCGTGTTCAGGTGGATAAGTGAGTTTCCTGCCAGAATAGTATGTCACCTCTCTCCCGTTTCATCTTTGCTATGACCTTACTACTCTTGATGTCACTCCCCAGTCCGTTTACATTGAGACTGATGACCTTACTTCTCTTGATGTCACTCCCCAGTCCGTTTACATTGAGACTGATGACCTTATTCTCTTGATGGCACTCCCCAGTCCGTTTACATTGAGACTGATGACCTTACTTCTCTTGATGTCACTCCCCAGTCCGTTTACATTGAGACTGATGACCTTAGTTCTCTTGACGTCACTCCCCAGTCCGTTTACATTGAGACTTATGACCTTACTTCTCTTGATGTCACTCCCCAGTCCGTTTACATAGAGGCTTATGACCTTAGTTCTCTTGATGTCACTCCCCAGTCCGTTTACATTGGGACTTATGACCTTACTTCTCTTGATGGCACTCCCCAGTCCGTTTACATTGAGACTGATGACCTTACTTCTCTTGACGTCACTCCCCAGTCCGTTTACATTGAGACTTATGACCTTACTTCTCTTGATGTCACTCCCCAGTCCGTTTACATAGAGACTTATGACCTTAGTTCTCTTGATGTCACTCCCCAGTCCGTTTACATTGAGACTTATGACCTTACTTCTCTTGATGGCACTCCCCAGTCCGTTTACATTGAGACTGATGACCTTACTTCTCTTGATGTCACTCCCCAGTCCGTTTACATAGAGACTTATGACCTTAGTTCTCTTGATGTCACTCCCCAGTCCGTTTACATTGAGACTTATGACCTTACTTCTCTTGATGGCACTCCCCAGTCCGTTTACATTGAGACTGATGACCTTAGTTCTCTTGACGTCACTCCCCAGTCCGTTTCCATTGAGACTGATGACCTTACTTCTCTTGATGTCACTCCCCAGGCCGTTTACATTGAGACTTATGACCTTACTGCTCTTGATGTCACTCCCCAGTCCGTTTACATTGAGACTTATTATGACCTTAAATTCCCCATGATGCATCGATATAAATAAAAACCCTGTGCACCATATCTGCCTGCTCATCATGAGCCTGAAAATGAACTAAAATTCAAGAGCGATAATAAAGTAAACCAAAGTGGGAAAATACTTTTGGTATTTGGACTCCCATGTCAGAGGACTGTCTCTTGCCTCTGGGGTTTGAGGAGATGAGCCTGTCTGCAGGATGGGCCCCTCGCTCAGATATGAAAATGCGTGACGTCACAAACAAGACCTGGTGGAACTGAAAATAATAAGGGCTCCTATTTCGTTGCTTATACACATCGGTTAATTACAAGTGAAACCTATAATCGGTCATGCTTGCATATCATGAATCCTCCCCTCGATACGCCCTTCTGTCGCCCCGTTGTCAATGTGTCATTAATCCTTAGCTAATATATATATATATATGTTATTAACGTGACGCTACTTAGTGTGTTCATAAAGAACACACTTTTGGCTACTCACCCTTGTTCAGCATTGGGGGGGAAATAGGGGACATATTATACCTATTGCCATGTCAACCGTAACAACCCAACATCTTAACAGCTCGCGGTAACTATTAATTTGGTTAAATCCGATTCAGTGTCTTCCACCTTCCCGTTGGAAATGCCTGAGTCTCTCTCGGATGTGAACGTCCTCTCTCCGAGGTGGTTTCCCTCTTTCTCCATGACCCTGCTTGTCGACAACGATCCTCAGGAGAGCCTGCTCGAGTCTTTCCGCCGGTGATGTCGCCTTTCTCCTGGCGGTATACTCCACTGGGATGTCCCTCGTCTTCAGATCCTCAGGAGAGCCTGCTCGAGTCTTTCCGCCGGTGATGTCGCCTTTCTCCTGGCGGTTTACTCCACTGGGATGCCACTCGACTTCAGATCCACAGGAGAGCCTGCTCGAGTCTTTCCGCCGGTGATGTCACCTTTCTCCTGGCGGTATACTCCACTGGGATGCCCCTCGACTTCAGATCCTCAGGAGAGCCTGCTCGAGTCTTTCCGCCGGTGATGTCGCCTTTCTCCTGGCGGTATACTCCACTGGGATGCCCCTCGTCTTCAGATCCTCAGGAGAGCCTGCTCGAGTCTTTCCGCCGGTGATGTCGCCTTTCTCCTGGCGGTATACTCCACTGGGATGCCCCTCGTCTTCAGATCCTCAGGAGAGCCTGCTGAGTCTTTCCGCCGGTGATGTCACCTTTCTCCTGGCGGTATACTCCACTGGGATGCCCCTCGTCTTCAGATCCACAGGAGAGCCTGCTGAGTCTTTCCGCCGGTGATGTCGCCTTTCTCCTGGCGGTATACTCCACTGGGATGCCCCTCGACTTCAGATCCTCAGGAGAGCCTGCTCGAGTCTTTCCGCCGGTGATGTCGCCTTTCTCCTGGCGGTATACTCCACTGAGATGCCCCTCGTCTTCAGGTCCTCAGCCGCCTCGTCTGCATGCCCGTATGTCACCATGCCATTTTCCAGAAATACCTGCATTTTCGCCGGGAATGGTGTTTGGAAGCGTATCCCCTACTCTTTAAGTGCTTTCTTAATGGGGGTGTAATCTTTCCTTCTTTTCAGTATCTCTCCCGCTTAGTCATGATCAAAGAACACTCGTTGGCCTTGGAAGCTAACAGGATTTTTCCAGGTTGCATGTAAGACTTTCTCTTTGACTGAGAATTTTAGGAACCGTACTATTATGGGTCTTGGTGGGGCGCTACTGAGAGGGTTTGGGGCCAGAGCTCGGTGTGCTCTCTCAATTCCCAGTGTCGTCAGTGTCGTCTTCAAGTATGTCTTTGAATCGACCATCCACGAATTTGGGCATAGAGTCTTTTTCTGCGCCTTCTAACTACATTATAAAGTCTAATGTTGTTTCGACGTGAGAAACCCTCGAGTTCTGTCACTTTTGCCTGTAGTGCGTGTTGGTTTTTCAGTGACTGTTCAAGTATTTCCTTGACTGTGGAGTTCCATGTGTCTGTTTGCCCAATGCGCTGTTCTGCCTCCCCCATTGTTAGTATAATTTCATTATTCCAATATGTTTTCATTAATTGAATTCACTTAGTCTATTTTATGAGAATTTGTAAGATTTTTATTTGTATAAAATAGACAGAGACCAGTCTTATCAAAAATAGATAATAGTATTTATTCTCGGAGCGCACTGCCATGTAACCACAAACAACAGTTTATATACAAAATATGACGTCATAGGTATTCTTTCTCCCAACAGTTCAAAAGTTGATTCGAGATAAACCAAAGTTTTCATCCATCACCATTCAGCAGACAGTTCCAGCTAATGGAAAACCTAAGAAGACACATACTGCCTTATCTGAACATTCTAGAGCTAAGTTGACAAGGTTGAACCATATGTTAATTACCCTTTCTGCTTACTTAAAAAAAAACACTTCCAATCTTCTCCAACCTGGCTGGAATGGTATTTATTTAATGTAATTACCCCCTGTTTCAGGCTCCACAATCCCTCACTTGTGAATTCATATTGTTAATATGATATAATAAAACAGAGTATAAGTTTACTTAGTTACAGTTCTATTTAAAATGGGGATATTGTTTAGTCATTATTCATAAAATTCCTAACACCCATTCTTGTAGATATGCTGTGAAGTTCTTCTTTGTTTTCTCCAAGTTTCTGAACTCATTTAGTTATTTTCTTACATCTTCTCGAAGTTCCTCTCGTAAGCCTGTGAGCGCCTCGCGCAATTCCTCCTTTATCACCTCACGAAATGAGGGTTCTTTTGCTGCTGCTGTCTTATTTGCGCTGGCATTAGCCATCTCGGGTTTATCGATGATTATATCTTCTGCTGTCTTGTTACGGGCTGTTGCTGTAGCTCCGCGACCTTTTCCTATTTTCCCCTTTCCTTTTTGCGTAAGTTATTACAATGCTCAGAGTAAATACTTGAATTTAGGGGGGGGGGATACCCAACCGATGTGCAGTGTGAAAAACTAGGTTGTGTCACCGGAACCCCCTTTTCCAACAGTCTTGAAGGAGTTCCCACATATGCTGAGCCCTTGTTGGCTGCTTTTCCATCACTCTGCGGTCCAACTCATCTCACACCATCTCAATTGGGTTGTGGTCGGGTGATTGTGGAGACCAGGTCATCTGAGCCAGCACTCCATCACTCTCCGTTTTTGTCAAATAGCTTTTACACAGCCTGGAGGTGTGTTTGGGTTATTGTCCTGTTGAAAAACAAATTATAGTCTCAGTAAGCGCAAACCAGATGGGATGGCATATCGCTGCAGAATGCTGTGGTAGCCATGCTGGTTAAGTGTGCCTTGAATTCTAAATAAATCACAGACAGTGTCACTTGCAAAGCACCCCCACACCATCACACCTCCTTCACTATGCTTTACGGTGAGAACCACACATGTACTCTGCATCTCACAAAGACAGCGGTTGGAACCAAAAATCTCAAATTTGGATTCATCAGACCAAAGGTCAAATTTCCACCAGTCTAATGTCCATTGCTCGTGTTTCTTAGCACAAAGCAAGTCTCTTCACCTTTTGGTGTCCTTTAGTCGTGGTTTCTTTGCAGAAATTCGACCATGAAGGCCTGATTCACAGTCTTCTCTGAACAGTTGACGTTGAGATGTGTCTGTTCCTTGAACTCTGTGAAGCATTTATTTGGGCTGCATTTTCTGAGGCTGGTAACTCTAAGGAATTTATCCTCTGCAGCAGGTCTTCCATTCCTGTGGCAGTCCTCATCATAGTACTTGATGTATTTTGCAACTGCACTTGAAGAAACTTTAAAAGTTCTTGATATTTTCCGTATTGACTGACCTTCATGTCTTAAAGTAATGATAGACTATAATTTTTCTTTGCTTATTTGAGCTGTTCTTGCCATAATTTGGACTTGGTCTTTTACCAAATAGGGCTGTCTTCTGTATACCACCCCTACCTTGTCCCAACACAACTGATTGGCTCAAATGCTTTAAGAAGGAAAGACATTTAACAAGGCACACCTGTTAATTGAAATGCATTCCAGGTGACTAACTCATGAAGCTGGTTGAGAGAATGCCAAGAGTGTGCAAAGCTGTCATCGAGGCAAAGGGTGGCTACTTTGAAGATTCTAAAACTAAAATAAATATTTTGATTTGTTTATCACTTTTTTTGGTTATTACATGATTCCATATGTGTTATTTCATAGTTTTGATGTGTTCACTATTATTCTATAATGTAGAAAATAGTACAAATAGAGAACAACCCTGGAATGAGGTGTGTAGGTGAGTCCAAACTTTGGTTCTGTACTTTACACCCTTTCTGCCTCACCCTATGAAGAACCATCAACATATCTATTATCAGGTCTGGGTGTGCCTTTAACTTCCATTCTTTCAGTGCAACTAGGCTGGCAGCAGAGTCTGAACACAAAATTACTATTTTAGGCCCCACTTCTTCCACCCATCCCAATGTCCACACTAGTGCTAGCATTTCAGCAGAGAAGACTGAAACTCCATCAGACAGCCACCTCTCCTAGTATATCCGAAACAACCCCTGCTCTCCCACTGCCTGGATCCTTTGATCCATCTGTGAAGATACCCAAGTAAGGATCCCAGGCCCACCGCAGATGGGCCACAACCTCACGGAGACCAAATGCATTCCAGGTGACTACCTCATGAAGCTGGTTGAGAGAATGCCTAGAGTGTGCAAAGCTGTCATCAAGGCAAAGGGTGGTTACTTTGTAGAATCTCAAATATATTTGGATTTGTTTAACACTTTTTTTGGTTACTACATGATTCCATACGTATTATTTCATAGTTTTGATGTCTATTATTCTACAATGTAGAAATTAGTCAAATAAAGAAAAACCCTTGAATGAGTAGGTGTGTCCAAACTTTTGACTGGTATAGTACACACACACACACACACACACACACAAATACAGAGAGAGACACACATACAGTTTTCTGTCGACAGGTTGGCATTTCACTGACATTTTCATTGGATAATGACGTGGAATCGCATCTGCCCTTTAAATATTTGAATCCCAGCTGCGATAGATTATGGTTATTTTAGCTTTCAGTGAAGTGCAAGACTCGCTACGAGGGAATTGGTGCCAGAGTCGATCAGAGGTAGTGGTGTGTCCGTGTGTCAGAGTGTTCAGGAGAATGGACGAGGCTGAAGTGGAGACAGGTCAGCAGTAGGCTTTATTCACTGTATGGGAAAGATCTTGCAGCAGGGGACATAGCTTCCAAAACAAACAACATAACTCACCCACCCCACCGTATCCAATGTACAGAACAGAAACTATTTGACCTGACTGCTTCTACGTGTCCTATATGGCCTTCACAAATACCGCTGTTGTCTGTGTTATCGTGTGTGTGTGTGTGTGTCTATCTCGTTAGAAAAATATATAATTTCAGTCTACCAGTGTGAGCACTTATAAGGACAGGAGAGTTCCACACAGTCAAGTCAAGGCACAAACTTGAAGCGGCACAGCAGAGTACAACAGTGAACAGAACAGTATGACAACACAGAGAAAAGCACTGTACAGGACTACTGATGGTAGAGAAACCACCTGACTTCATAGAGAGGGGGGGAGCGAGAAAAACCAAGAGGGAGACATTAAAAACATCAGTCATTTAAACCTTAAAAATGTACCAACACGTAAAACAGACTCACCAAGGTCCATCCACAGGGCCAGTGTAACAGACTAACCAAGGTCCATCCACAGGGCCATTGTAACAGACTAACCAAGGTCCATCCATAGGGCCAGTGTAACAGACTAACCAAGGTCCATCCATAGGGCCAGTGTAACAGACTAACCAAGGTCCATCCACAGGGCCAGTGTTTCAGACTAACCAAGGTCCATCCACAGGGCCATTGTAACAGACTAACCAAGGTCCATCCATAGGGCCAGTGTTTCAGACTAACCAAGGTCCATCCACAGGGCCATTGTAACAGACTAACCAAGGTCCATCCACAGGGCCAGTGTTTCAGACTAACCAAGGTCCATCCACAGGGCCATTGTAACAGACTAACCAAGGTCCATCCATAGGGCCAGTGTTTCAGACTAACCAAGGTCCATCCACAGGGCCAGTGTTTCAGACTAACCAAGGTCCATCCACAGGGCCATTGTAACAGACTAACCAAGGTCCATCCATAGGGCCAGTGTTTCAGACTAACCAAGGTCCATCCACAGGGCCAGTGTTTCAGACTAACCAAGGTCCATCCACAGGGCCATTGTAACAGACTAACCAAGGTCCATCCACAGGGCCAGTGTAACAGACTAACCAAGGTCCATCCACAGGGCCAGTGTAACAGACTAACCAAGGTCCATCCATAGGGCCAGTGTTTCAGACTAACCAAGGTCCATCCACAGGGCCATTGTAACAGACTAACCAAGGTCCATCCACAGGGCCATTGTAACAGACTAACCAAGGTCCATCCACAGGGCCAGTGTAACAGACTAACCAAGGTCCATCCACAGGGCCAGTGTAACAGACTAACCAAGGTCCATCCATAGGGCCAGTGTTTCAGACTAACCAAGGTCCATCCACAGGGCCATTGTAACAGACTAACCAAGGTCCATCCACAGGGCCATTGTAACAGACTAACCAAGGTCCATCCACAGGGCCAGTGTAACAGACTAACCAAGGTCCATCCACAGGGCCAGTGTAACAGACTAACCAAGGTCCATCCATAGGGCCAGTGTTTCAGACTAACCAAGGTCCATCCACAGGGCCATTGTAACAGACTAACCAAGGTCCATCCATAGGGCCAGTGTAACAGACTAACCAAGGTCCATCCATAGGGCCAGTGTAACAGACTAACCAAGGTCCATCCACAGGGCCAGTGTTTCAGACTAACCAAGGTCCATCCACAGGGCCATTGTAACAGACTAACCAAGGTCCATCCATAGGGCCAGTGTTTCAGACTAACCAAGGTCCATCCACAGGGCCAGTGTTTCAGACTAACCAAGGTCCATCCACAGGGCCATTGTAACAGACTAACCAAGGTCCATCCATAGGGCCAGTGTTTCAGACTAACCAAGGTCCATCCACAGGGCCAGTGTTTCAGACTAACCAAGGTCCATCCACAGGGCCATTGTAACAGACTAACCAAGGTCCATCCATAGGGCCAGTGTTTCAGACTAACCAAGGTCCATCCACAGGGCCAGTGTTTCAGACTAACCAAGGTCCATCCACAGGGCCATTGTAACAGACTAACCAAGGCCCATCCACAGGGCCAGTGTAACAGACTAACCAAGGTCCATCCACAGGGCCAGTGTAACAGACTAACCAAGGTCCATCCACAGGGCCAGTGTAACAGACTAACCAAGGTCCATCCATAGGGCCAGTGTAACAGACTAACCAAGGTCCATCCACAGGGCCAGTGTAACAGACTAACCAAGGTCCATCCATAGGGCCAGTGTTTCAGACTAACCAAGGTCCATCCACAGGGCCAGTGTTTCAGACTAACCAAGGTCCATCCATAGGGCCAGTGTTTCAGACTAATCAAGGTCCATCCACAGGGCCAGTGTTTCAGACTAACCAAGGTCCATCCACAGGGCCATTGTAACAGACTAACCAAGGTCCATCCACAGGGCCAGTGTAACAGACTAACCAAGGTCCATCCACAGGGCCAGTGTAATAGGAACACAGTATTTAAGCTACTCGTTGCATCATATCGTACTGTGTGTGTTATCATCGTTATCCAGTGTGTTAAATGGCTAATGAACTGCTTCCGATGTCATTAAACTGTACCCCGACATTTCAAATGCTCTGAGACTGGTTTATTTAAACAGGTGATGCATATTATTTGTTTCTCCATGTTTCTTTCAGAAAACAATGCATATATTTAGTGTAAAAATCCTCTGAAAATATTAGACTGCCATCCACACACCTTCAAGGTTATCTTCCTAGCAACGGGGAGCGTCTTACTTTTGTCATTATAAAAGCCTCCATTTTCTAAATAGCATACATGCCCTCCTATTCACCAGGAAAGCTTGTCAAAGAAGATTTTATGAAGAAATCACTGTGAAAAACACATCTACTCAAGTATGTGGGTGTGGTGAAAATGTCTTGTTCCTGTACATAACATTAGACGCTTTAACCATTGTTTGTTCCTGTACATAACATTAGACACTTTAACCATTGTTTGTTCCTGTACATAACATTAGACACTTTAACCTTGTTTGTCCACTTCAGAAGATGTGTTTTCTCCCTACTCGTCTGGTCGCCTCATTCTCTATGTAAAAATCAATCAAATGATCACAGTGCTCTTTTCTTTAGCCTCCTCTCTTTTCTCCCCTGAGAGAGAGTGTGTGTTATGTTCTGGTAAATACGTGCTTTCAAATCCAGCATGTAGTTAATAGTCAGAGCACATGTAGCAATGTTACCAAAAATGACCATCACTTGTTTTGAATACAGTGCAATCTGTAATTTCATCTCTGACCAGAAATGACCATCACTTGTTTTGAATACAGTGCAATCTGTAGTTTCATCTCTGACCAGAAATGACCATCACTTGTTTTGAATACAGTGCAATCTGTAGTTTCATCTCTGACCAGAAATGACCATCACTTGTTTTGAATACAGTGCAATCTGTAGTTTCATCTCTGACCAGAAATGACCATCACTTGTTTTGAATACAGTGCAATCTGTAGTTTCATCTCTGACCAGAAATGACCATCACTTGTTTTGAATACAGTGCAATCTGTAGTTTCATCTCTGACCAGAAATGACCATCACTTGTTTTGAATACAGTGCAATCTGTAGTTTCATCTCTGACCAGAAATGAAAGAAAAGGAAAATAAGTTTTGAGTGTATGTATGTTTGTGCCGTCACACGGGACTGAAAGTAGATTGCACCTTTACTGGGTTGACTTCCTACTGTATGCTTGGTTGAGTTCCTGAGTATGAAGCATACAGTTAAATCTGGGATTTAGTTCATGGATTGAACCCAGACAGTTCACTTTCTAAGTGTACTTTACTGTTATCATTATTATTATTATAACATTGCCTCGTTATATTTCTCGTCAATAGTGCATTTGATATATTAACGTATTTCCTCTGTAATTCATTCATTCTAATAATTACAATGATTTCTCTCTAAAAATGCATTTATATTTGAAGAAGTGTACTGCTCTCTTGGTCTGGGTGTTCAGATCTTTGGTGTGCTCCACTGTTCTCTAAATGCAGGTTAACTTCTGCCAGGGCCTCAGAATGGCTATGACTGGTCTCAGTGAAGTACAACTGCTATTCTTGCATTCGTCAAACTTTTCACCTAAATCCAATTAAATGAGTTCACAGAGCCCTAAAACCTGACTGTTAAAAATCGAAGCGTCTTTCACAGAGTGGTTGGTCATTAATTCTACATCCAACAACAAGAGAGTTCGCAGGCATTATTATCTAACAAGATTGGACCGAAGTACAGGTGAGTATATTGACCTTTCAGTGACTCAGTCCACACAACAACAGTTGTAGTTCTACAGAGAATCTATTGTTATTGTTCAAGACACTTTGCAAGTTTTTTTTTTTCATCTTGTCAGATTTTCTGCGTCAAAAGGAATCCATATTGTATCCCGACCTCGGCTCTGCTCTGAAAGAAAACCTCACAGTCAAATGCTGCATCTCTGATTCCCCACAGAGAGAATGTAGTCAGAACATGGTCCCTGCCATCCATATCAGCAGTGAATAGAGGTAGCAGCAGTGTCTGTCCAGCAGTGTCACTGTCATTTGGCAGGCAAGGGGGAGGGGGGGGGGGGGATAGACACAGAGGACTCATGTCCCAGGCCGGTGCACTCACAAAAACACATCTATATGTTAGTATATTAAGTAGGTATATTCAAAGGTCCATCCATGAGTTAACATCCTCATTTTAGCCTGGAGTAATTCCTGTTGCTGTGTGTGTGTGTGTGTGTGTGTGTGAGAGAGAGAGAGAGAGAGAGAGCTAACTGGTCACACCCTGTTGCCCTGTGTGCCTGTGGTTCCAGGCAGTAAAGGCACAGCCACTTCACTCTGATCCACACTCTCTGTCTCCACCTCGGTCTCTACCACTGTCTCTCCCGGAGCACTCCCGTTGGCTACTGCCTCCATCTTCTTAGCCAGGTAGTCATCTAACTGGCTGCTCTTCTCCAGCCCTCCTTCCTCTATCTCCTCCTCCAGCTGTACGTAGGGGCTGTGTTTCAGGTGGTTGGGCAGGCAGGGCACCAGATGCACTTGTCCGTTGTCACCCAGCACGTTCACGCACGTGTAGAAGTCCTGGGTGGATGATGGGGGCGGGGCCTGCTGGTCCGTAGGCGGGACGGGGGTGGGATTCACCATCATGCTGTAGTCAGTGCCCGGGAAGACCAGAAGCTCCGGCTGGTCGGGGTTTGCTGTTGGCCATTCCCACGGGGTCGGGAAGGCTTCCACTGGAGCCTGGCAGTAAGGGGCAGGGACTGGGGTGTAAGAGGCGGGGACTGGTGTATAAGGGGCGTGGCTGGAGGTTGTCTGGACCAGTAGTTGGCTGTGGATGGCCATATCATAATCCTCCTTCCAGACTGCTAGGACCCCCGGGGGAGCCTGGAGAGATTGGTTGCTGTCCATGGTGACAGGGTCCCAGACCTCCTCCTCGCTGTAGCTTGGGGGCTTATAGCCATGGAAGGAGATGAAATGACGGTTGATCTCATCAAAGCCCCCTTTCTGAGAGAGAAGGAAGGAGGAGAAAGATGAGAAGGAGGGAGGAGAAAAGGAGAAAGGGAGGTGAGGGGATAGAGAAGATGGGAAGAGGAGGGGTTAGAGAAGATACGAAGGGGAGGGGATAGAGAAGATAGGAAGAGTAGGGGTTAGAGAAGATAGGAAGGGGAGGGGATAGAGAAGATAGGAAGAGTAGGGGTTAGAGAAGATAGGAAGGGGAGGGGAGGGGATAGAGAAGATAGGAAGGGGAGGGGTTAGAGAAGATAGGAAGGGGAGGGGATAGAGAAGAAAGGAAGGGGAGGGGGACAGAGGAGATAGGAAGGGGAGGGGATAGAGAAGATAGGAAGAGTAGGGGTTAGAGAAGATACGAAGGGGAGGGGATAGAGAAGATAGGAAGAGTAGGGGTTAGAGAAGATAGGAAGGGGAGGGGATAGAGAAGATAGGAAGGGGAGGGGTTAGAGAAGATAGGAAGAGTAGGGGTTAGAGAAGATAGGAAGGGGAGGGGAGGGGATAGAGAAGATAGGAAGGGGAGGGGATAGAGAAGAAAGGAAGGGGAGGGGACAGAGAAGATAGGAAGGGGAGGGGATAGAGAAGATAGGAAGAGTATGGGGTTAGAGAAGATAGGAGGGGAGGGGATAGAGAAGATAGCAAGGGGAGGGGATAGAGAAGATAGGAAGGGGATGGGATAGAGAAGATAGGAAGGGGAGGGGATAGAGAAGAAAGGAAGGGGAGGGGACAGAGAAGATAGGAAGGGGAGGGGATAGAGAAGATAGGAAGAGTATGGGGTTAGAGAAGATAGGAGGGGAGGGGATAGAGAAGATAGCAAGGGGAGGGGATAGAGAAGATAGGAAGGGGATGGGATAGAGAAGATAGGAAGGGGAGGGGTTAGTGAAGATAGGAAGGGGACAGAGAAAATAGGAAGGGGAGGGGATAGAGGGGATGGGAAGGGGAGGGGACAGCGAAGACAGGAAGGGGAGGGGTTAGAGAAGATAGGAAGGGGAGGGGTTAGAGAATATAGGAAGGGGAGGGGATAGAGAAGATAGGGGATAGAGAATGAGTGGATAGAGAAGACAGGAAGGGGAGGGGATAAAGAAGATAGGAAGGGGAGGGGTTGGAGAAGATAGGAAGGGGAGGGGATAGAGAAGATAGGGGATAGAGAATGAGTGGATAGAGAAGATAGGAAGGGGAGGGGATAAAGAAGATACGGGATAGAGAAGGAGTGAATAGAGAAGATAGGAAGGGGATTGATGGATAGAAAAAAATAGAAAAACAAATGACTCAGTGAAGCTTGAGTGAACAATGAGTTATAAGTCATCAGGTTGGTGTGTGTGTGTGTGTGTGTGTGTGTGTGTGTGTGTGTGTGTGTGTGTGTGTGTGTATATGTGTGTGTGTGTGTGTGTGTGTGTGTATATTTACCTTCAGAAGCAGGGGATTGATGCCTCTGATGCGTGGTTTGGGAATTGGAGGCAGAAGGAATGCTTTTATCCTACAGCAAAAGAGAGAACCATCAATACACTTTCTACATTTATATTTCATGATATTACAGCCTATGTAGCATGTGTCTGTAATATAGAAGGGTTTATATATCAATACAAGATCACTCCTGCACACATTTATCTCTAAACCTGTCCTTTATGTAAAGAATAAAACGCTGTGTCTTAAGTATTTGAAAGAAATCAAACATGTATTTGATGTTTATATAGTTGTTTACGTGTGTGTGTACTTCCCTACCTCTTGCCCTGTAGGATAATTCCAAAGCCGATGACTAGCAACAACATGACCCCAACACCGGTCACCAAAAGCAGAGCCAGCAGCTTTCCTGTAAGGGACAAAGACAGCACACGTCTAGATCATTCCATATGCCAACACTGTAATATGGGTCATATAACAGTGCTTCAGATTAGGAGTTGACTGTGGGTAGGTGCAGACAGTAACTGAATCATCAGACAGTTAAGAGTCCCTACCGGGGGTAGATTTGACTGGGATGCAGAGTAGGACAGGGGTGCTCCACTTGCTCCAGAGGCCGTTGTTGCGGGAACGGCATCTCACCCTGACAATGTACTCTCCTACCGGCAGATCCAGCAGCTCCAGACAAGGCTCTCTCAGCAAGCCCTTCACCTGCAGACACACAGGGGGCGATAGTGAGCTGTCAGTAGCAGTTACAGTACACATACAGCATTTAGCAGATGCTCTTATCCAGAGCAATTTACAGTAGTGAGTGCGTCCATTTTCATCCATTTTTCATACTGGTCCCCCATGGGAATCAACCCACAACCCTGGCGTTGCAAGCACCATGCTCTACCAACTGAGCTACACGTGATAGAGGTGACAGAAGGTGATAGAGTAGTGTGATACTGGTTAAAGTGACAGTTTATATCTGATACTGTTGAAATAATATATACTGTTAATATATAATATATACTGTTTAAAAAAGATTCTTCACCGTTCAGCCAGACTAAACCAACTAAACCTGCGTTTCTGTTTGTTTCTGTTCTTTCTCTTCTCTCATCTGACAAAGAGGCAGGATCATCGGTCGTAACGTGGGTAACAGACAAACTCCCTGTTTAACTGTGAAATAAGCACATCTTCCTCTTAAAGAATCAATCACGGACATGACATGCTTCCCACGTCACACGCTTAACACTCTCAAATGGTGTTGATAAACACTGCAACTACACCCCTCCCTCTCTCTCCCCCTCTCTCTTTCCACCTATCTTTCCCCCTCCCCCTCTCTCTTCCCCGCTATCCCCCCCTCTCTATTTCCCCCTCTCTCTTTCCCACTCTCCCTCTTTCTCTCACGCGCTCTCTCTCGCTCTCGCTCGCTCTCTCTTTCGCTCTCTCTCTCTCTCTCTCTCTCTCTCTCTCTCTACCTTCCAGTTGTTGGGCTCGGCGATGCGTCTGTACTGCAGCTCGAAGACCAGGGTGATCCAACCGTACTGGATGTGGGAGGGATTGGGGTAAACCCAGGACACCATGGCGGTGCGGCCAGCTTCCTCCTCCGTCTCATTCAACAGGGTGTAGGTCAAGTTAACCGGAGCCTCTGTCTCCACTGCAGACAGACAGAGAGACAGACAGACAGCGGAGAGAGCGTTAGGACATGGACAGAGAGGGAAGAAGTGAAGCCAAGAAAACTGCATGGCGTGGGCTTGTTATGGTTGTATGCTTCACAGGGAGCAAAGAAGAGCTAGAACGTAAGGTGAAAGGAAAAGGCCTAGACTGGCAGTCACGGGGAGGGGTGAATACACAATGAACAGCAAACAGGATGTGGAGGGACAACAGAGGAGACAACAAGCAACATGCTGAGGTAATGGTACATGAATGGGGTTATCTTTTATAATGAACATGTAGAAAGGCCAGTTGGAAGGGGTATCAGAGTAAGAAGGGGAAGCTGAATAGGTTCTGAATGACACATCTCTATTGTTACCATGAGAAAAAGCCAAGAGCCTGGAGAGGAACCCTTCTATTTTCCTTCACATGCGTTACTATTCTCTGTGCATACAGAAGCACAATGTAGACATGAGTGGTGACTGTTTGCAATGTGCATACAGTATTGAACATTCACATGCACGTGTACACAAACACACACACACACAAATCAGGGTGCTCTTTCCATCGGCTTTGGGAGTGCACTCACTGATGGAGAAGTAAGGGGGACAGAATGTCTCTGATGGGATCAGATGTGCTCTGCTGGGAGGGGACTAACTCCCATTGGACTGAGTTGAAATGAGGAGGAGCTGATGTCACACAAACAGGGAGAGGAGGCGTGGCCGACGCCAGACACACAGGAAGAGACATCACAAATATCAGACACAACAGTGGGTTAACACAACAGTCATAGGTTGAGCTGAAATAGCACCCTATTCCATATACTATAGTGTACTGAAATAGCACCCTATTCCATATACTACAGTGTACTGAAATAGCACCCTATTCCCCTTAGGTTCTGGTCAAAAGTAGCACACTATCTAGGGCAACTAGAAAGGCAACTAGATACAGCTGTGGGACGACTTTTGTTGGAGCTAATGGTTGGGGGGCTGGAAAATAATGATAATAATTTGTACACTGCAAATTGACCACAACTATGCCCCAAAAGAGATTGTATTTGAAAATAACAGTAATAATAATTTCATACCTTGATTACATTGAGACAACATCACATATTTCTCTTTTTATTTAAATTTGTGTGAATACTTGGGAACAGATTTCCTAAATTAAACTCAATTTTAGCTGAATTGTTGCTGATTTTACAGTTTTTTTTGGGGGGGGGGGGGGGGGGGGGGGGGATAAGAGAAATTGCTAGCCAGATGGTTTTAGATCTCGGGAGCAGGATGCCGTTCCAGACTGTGTGGAGCCCCCAGGTGGTCTATATCAGGGGTTCCCAAACTTTTCCACTTGGGGCCCCCGTTCCAGCATTGGGGAACAGCCTGCACCCCCCCACGCATGCGCCATGTCTATTTCTATGGGCACAAGATCTGTTCATGACACAAACTGTTCACACCCTTAGTTTAGCAGGTTTCTGTAATTCTACACATTTTGTCATGGGGTGAAAAGAACATTTATCAGTTTTAAAGCTAATTTTATTGCAATTCTTTTCATTTTGCCATGTCTAATGTGTATACATGTTATATTTGAGTGACTAAAAACGTACAACAATATCTATGGGCTAAAAAACATATATAAATACACTTTAGCTGACATGGGCTAGTTGAGCTGGACATTTCTGACAAGTTATAAATAGCTCTCTAAGTTATGTAATGACTGACATGACAAGAGGAACTGATGATGTACTACCCAATTTTGACCCAGTTTGACCGTGGTCTATATCACCCTGTTCCTATATCATCCACATCCAGGCAGTGGTCTATATCACCCTGTACCTATATCATCCACATCCAGACATTGGTCTATATCACCCTGTACCTATATCGTCCACATCCAGGCAGTGGTCTATATCACCCTGTACCTATATCATCCACATCCAGGCAGTGGTCTATATCACCCTGTACCTATATCATCCACATCCAGGCAGTGGTCTATATCACCCTGTTCCTATATCATCCACATCCAGGCAGTGGTCAATATCACCCTGTACCTATATCATCCACATCCAGGCAGTGGTCAATATCACCCTGTACCTATATCATCCACATCCAGGCAGTGGTCTATATCACCCTGTTCCTATATCATCCACATCCAGGCAGTGGTCTATATCACCCTGTACCTATATCATCCACATCCAGGCAGTGGTTTATATCACCCTGTTCCTATATCATCCACATCCAGGCAGTGGTCTATATCACCCTGTACCTATATCAGCCATATCCAGACAGGGGTCTATATCACCCTGTACCTATATCATCCACATCCAGGCAGTGGTCTATATCACCCTGTTCCTATATCATCCACATCCAGGCAGTGGTCTATATCACCCTGTTCCTATATCATCCACATCCAGGCAGTGGTCTATATCACCCTGTTCCTATATCATCCACATCCAGGCAGTGGTCTATATCACCCTGTACCTATATCATCCACATCCAGACAGTGGTCTATATCACCTTGTTCCTATATCATCCACATCCAGGCAGTGGTCTATATCACCCTGTACCTATATCATCCACATCCAGGCAGTGGTCTATATCACCCTGTACCTATATCAGCCACATCCAGGCAGTGGTCTATATCACCCTGTACCTATATCAGCCACATCCAGGCAGTGGTCTATATCACCCTGTTCCTATATCATCCACATCCAGGCAGTGGTCTATATCACCCTGTTCCTATATCATCCACATCCAGGCAGTGGTCTATATCACCCTGTTCCTATATCAGCCACATCCAGACAGTGGTCTATATCACCCTGTACCTATATCAGCCACACCCAGACAGTGAACTATATCACCCTGTACCTATATCATCAGCCACACCCAGACAGTGAACTATATCACCCTGTACCTATATCATCAGCCACACCCAGACAGTGATTTATCTCTCCCTGTACCTATATCATCAGCCACGTCCAGACAGTGGTCTATATCACCCTGTACCTATATCATCCACACCCAGACAGTGAACTATATCACCCTGTACCTATATCATCAGCCACACCCAGACAGTGATTTATCTCTCCCTGTACCTATATCAGCCACGTCCAGACAGTGGTCCTTGGAGCTGAACACTCCGTGGGAGGTCCTGGCCATCACGTTCATGCAGTATATGGTCCAGATGGACGTGTGGCCGCTGTCAAAGTGACAACTGTTGGGGCCGCCCGTTACATAGTCTGGACACTCACGCCTCGGCCCCTTTCTGTGACAAACAAGAAAGGAATGATATGGTCAATTCAATTCAACTCAACTCATTTCTTTGAATGAAGACGGTCTCTTAGGGTACATTGTTCCTACACAATGTGATAGAATGAAAATACCTGCATTTACTGGGGGAAAAAGCCTTGAAATTAAAAATTAATCTTAGAGTATTTCAAGGTGTTTTTTAATGAATGCAGGATTTTATCCTCTAATAATCCTGCAACAAGGAGAGTACAAGGTGTGTACTGTGTATATATACAGTATACAGTACATGGTGTGTACATATACAGTATATTGTTCCTGGTGTGTGTATATACAGTGCCTTCGGAAAGTATTCAGACCCCTTGTCTTTTTCCACATTTTGTTACGTTACAGCCTTATTCTAAAATTGATTAAATAAAATAAAAAATTCAGCAATCTACACATAATACACCATAATCACAAATCCGGTTTATTTAAGCGTTGGAGCGTTGGACTAGTAACCGGAAGGTTGCAAGTTCAAACCTCCGAGCTGACAAGGTACAAATCTGTCATTCTGCCCCTGAACAGGCAGTTCACTGGGCTGCCATTCCTAGGCTGCCATTGAAAATAAGAATTTGTTCATAACTGACTTGCCTAGTTAAATAAAGGTAGAATTTAAAAAAAACACACCTGTCTATATAAGGTCCCACAGTTGTCAGTGCATGTCAGAGCAAAAGCCATGATGTCTAAGGAATTGTCTGTAGAGCTTCGAGATCGGATTGTGTCGAGGCACAGATCTGGGGAAGGGTACCAAAACATTTATGCGGCATTGAAGGTCCCCAAGAACACAGTGGCCTCCATCGTTCTGAAATGGAAGAAGTATGGAACCACAAATACTTTTCCTAGAGCTGAGCAATCGGGGTAGAAGGGCCTTGGTCTGGGAGGTGACCAAGAACCCAATGGTTACTCTGAAAGAGCTCCAGAGTTCCTCTGTGGAGATGGGAGAACCGTCCAGAAGGACAACCATCTCTGCAGCACTCCACCAATCAGGCCTTTATGGTAGAGTGGCCAGACGGAAGTCTTTCCACAGTAAAAAGCACATGACAGCCCACTTGGAGTTTGCCAAAAGGCACCTAAAGGACTCTCAGACCATGAGAAACAAGATTCTCTGGTCTGATGAAACCAAGATTGAACTCTTTGGCCTGAATGCCAAGCATCACGTCTGGAGGAAACCTGGCACCACTCCTACGGTGAAGCATGATGGTGGCAGGGATGTTTTTCAGCGGCAGCGGCTGGGAGACTAGTCAGGATTGAGGGAAAGATGAACAGAGCAAAGTACAGAGAGATCCTTGATGAAAACCTGCTTCAGAGCACTCAGGACCTCAAACTGGGACAAAGGTTCACCTTCCAACAAGACACCGACCCTAAGCACAACGCAGGAGTGGCTTCGGGGTCAAGTCTCTGAATGTCCTTTAGAGGCCCAGCCAGATCCCGGACCTGAACCCGATCTAACATCTCTGGAGAGACCTGAAAATAGCTGTGTTTTAACTTTGTCATTATGGGGTATTGTGTGTAGATTGAGGAGGACATATTTTTATTTAATCCATTTTAGAATAAGGCTGTAACTTAAAACATGTGGATCAAGGGGTCTGAATACGAATGCACTGTACAGTTATAGTACGTACTCTAAGGAGTAGGTGAGGCTGTAGGTGACGTTGTCGTCACTCTCGGAGTTGTTGTCAAGGGGATGCCACCAGCAAGTGAAGACCTCCATGTTGGGCGAGCGGCAGTAGTAGATGTGGGGCCGGGTCGTCACGGCAACAGCACCTGGGGGATAAAACGAGAGGTTAATGACTCTAACAGTCTCTATGGATATCTGCATTCACTGTCTGCTTTTTTCTAACAGACTGATATATTTTTCTATGCACTTCTTCGGTGAATACACGGATCAACAATTTATAAACATGAAGAAATACATGCCAAAATCATTCAGCTATCAAAATAATCCATATTATAAAACATCAGCCTCTTAACATTTCACCAGGCCTCTCAGGTGCCCTGGTTGTCAGGGAAACTCAAATCCAGGTTCATGACATTTGGACTAACGCAAAAAACTGTTAATCCAGGTTTATGACATTTGGGCGAACGCTAATAACTGTTAATCCGTTAACCATTATAGAATCTCACAAAGGGTGAGGTGAGTTTGTCTGGATGGCGATGCTGGAACAAGCCCATGTGATACAAACTAAGGAAGTTTGAACACAAGTGTTTTGTGAAGTTATTTTCTTCTTATGTCATTGAACTCGAAACAGAGATCTCATATGTTTGAAAACAAACAGTTGTAAAGCATAGCACACACACTGAAGGGGGGGTCTAGTTGCACCAAAAACAAGTTGAAGCTAATATACAGGTTGGTCTTACGACTCTTGTTGAGAGCAGCAGCTGGTAGGAAACTGAACTGAACCCCAAATCAAACAGCAGGACCTCGTGAGAAGGATTACATCTCCAACAGTGACACTCAGGCTGACTGGAACAAACAGTTACTGTTTAAATCCATTTATTTCCCTGAAGAAGCACATTATGTAACTTACAGTGACGTGGACACTTATGAGATAAACATTGTATAGACAGTACATTTTTCTTTAATGATTAACCCATGATATGTTTTATGAGGCTATTACACCATGACAAGTTTTATAAGGCTAATAAACATGACCGTCTTGAATAAGGCTGTTCAATTGACAGTTAATGTTCTATGTACAGTATTTCCCATGTCAGGAAATACAGTGTTTTTGAGGCAGTAGGGTAGTGACAGACTGACTTGTGTCACACACACACACACACACACACACACACACACACACACACACACACACACACACACACACACGCACGAACGCACATGCACGCAAATACACACACACGCACGCACGCAAATACACACACACACACACACACACACACACACACACACACTCCCTGCTGTGGAGGTGCATCCAGGTAACATCTGTTGAGAGACTTATAATGAGGTGAGGTCACTAGAGAGAACAGGCCTTGACCTACCCATTGTCTAATGACTGACTGAGATTACTGGTCCATTGAGAAGTATTACTACATACTGTACTTCTTAATGGACCAGTAATCTCAGTCAGTCAGCAAATTAAACAAAAACAAAGAACCTTGTCAATGGATTTTTTCAGAATCACAAAATCCTACTAGGAAAACAGGACCACTCTGGAAACTGGCCTTATAGACTACATGTGACAGGCATATATAACAGTACAGACACTGTGTACTTTAGATAGATATGACATTGGCAGTTTCCTATTCAAAGACGCTTGGCAGTGTTTGAGGCACACATACAGTGCTTTGGGAAAGTATTCAGACCCCTTCCCCTTTTCCACATTTTGTTACGTTACAGCCTTATTCTAAAATTAATTAATAAAAAATCCTCAACAATCTACACACAATATCCCATAACTACAAACCTGAAAACAGCTTTTTAGAGTTTTTTCTAATTTATTAAAAATAAAAAACTGAAATATCTTATTTACATAAGTATGAATTTGAGGCACATAATGAGTTATTCATGACAACAACGAACAAGATGAAAATAGGGTCTATATACTAAGTCAACATACATACTGGTGTGTCAACCAGAGGGTCAATATACTGGTGGGAGGAGCGATAGGAGGACCGTCTCATTGATGACGTGGATGTCAGGTTGGATTAAATGTGGAAGACACATTTCAGTTAAATGCATTCAGTTGTACAACTGACTAGGTATCCCTCTTTCCAGTTCCTTTCATTGTAATGGCTGCAATGGAATACATGGAACTTTGACTCTATTACAATGAGCCCATCCTCCTATAACTCCTCCCACCATCCTCCTAGGATGTCAAAATACAGTAGAGCTATATGCCAGTGTTTGTGGGTGGGGTCTCATTGTCTGAGCGAGACTAGCTGTCTGTAGGTGACGTGTGTGTGCATGTGTGTGTGTGTGTACATGTGGGTGTGTGCAACTAACACTGTTACTGTAGTGAATAGCCATTACCCTCTGGCTAATCCCAGCTGCAGATATCAGTAAAAAGGAAGTAGAGGAAACTAGATTTAGAAAAAGGACGACAATGCCTCTGAAGATGTTCGTCCTCTCTACGTTTTCTCCCATTCATATGATCTGGATTTTCTCCCTTCCTTCCCTCCTGGGCAGTGCAGTAATCACCTTACTGTGACATGTATTTCCCATTCCAGTCTCAACTATACCCTGTCTGGGTTGGTTCAATACCATGGTTCTCCCTCCAGCACCAACCTATCCTACACACAGTCCTACGTCAATTCAGCTGTCAGTACCACTAAAGCAGACAGCAACAACTCCCTTCTGTGGTTTGATGGTTCAGCTAGTTCACTACCGGGGCTGTGAGAGCTTACCTCCTCAACTAGCTGAGAGCTCCACTACATATTAAACTATGAACAACCAGCTGAGGGCTTACCTCCACTACATATTGAGACTATGAACAACCAGCTGAGAGCTCCACTACATATTAGACTATGAACAACCAGCTGAGAGCTCCACTGCACATTAGACTATGAACAACCAGCTGAGAGCTCCACTACATATTAGACTATGAACAACCAGCTGAGAGCTCCACTACATATTAGACTATGAACAACCAGCTGAGGGCTTACCTCCACTACATATTAAGACTATGAACAACCAGCTGAGAGCTCCACTACATATTAGACTATGAACAACCAGCTGAGAGCTCCACTGCACATTAGACTATGAACAACCAGCTGAGAGCTCCACTACATATTAGACTATGAACAACCAGCTGAGAGCTCCACTACATATTAGACTATGAACAACCAGCTGAGAGCTCCACTACATATTAGTCTATGAACAACCAGCTGAGGGCTTACCTCCACTACATATTAAGACTATGAACAACCAGCTGAGAGCTCCACTACATATTAGACTATGAACAACCAGCTGAGAGCTCCACTACATATTAGACTATAAACAATCAGCTGAGGGCTTACCTCCACTACATATTAAGACTATGAACAACCAGCTGAGAGCTCCACTACATATAAGACTATGAACAACCAGCTGAGAGCTTACCTCCGCTACGTATTGGACTATGAACAACTAGCTGAGAGCTTACCTCCGCTACATATTAGACTATGAACAACCAGCTGAGAGCTTACCTCCGTTACGTATTAGACTGTGAACAACCAGCTGAGAGCTTACCTCCGCTACATATTAGACTATGAACAACCAGCTGAGAGCTTACCTCCGCTACATTTAGACTATGAACAACCAGCTGAGAGCTTACCTCCGCTACGTATTAGACTATGAACAACCAGCTGAGAGCTTACCTCCACTACGTATTAGACTATGAACAACCAGCTGAGAGGTTACCTCCACTACGTATTAGACTATGAACAACCAGCTGAGAGCTTACCTCCGCTACGTATTAGACTATGAACAACCAGCTGAGAGCTTACCTCCGCTACGTATTAGACTATGAACAACCAGCTGAGAGCTTACCTCCGCTACGTATTAGACTATGGACAACCAGCTGAGAGCTTACCTCCGCTACGTATTAGACTATGAACAACCAGCTGAGACATTACCTCCGCTACGTATTAGACTATGAACAACCAGCGGAGAGCTTACCTCCGCTACATATTAGACTATGAACAACCAGCTGAGAGCTTACCTCCGCTACGTATTAGACTATGAACAACCAGCTGAGAGCTTACCTCCGCTACGTATTAGACTATGAACAACTAGCTGAGAGCTTACCTCCGCTACATATTAGACTATGAACGACTAGCTGAGAGCTTACCTCCGCTACGTATTAGACTATGAACAACCAGCTGAGAGCTTACCTCCGCTACATATTAGACTATGAACGACTAGCTTACTGTACCTCCACTGTATTAGTGCTATGACTGTGGTAATAGTGGGGCTGTGCTGTGAGAAAAAAAATCCAGAAAATCACATTGTAGGATTTTTAATGAATGTATTTGCAAATTATCGTGGAAAATAAGTATTTGGTCACCTACAAACAAGCAAGATTTCTGGCTCTCACAGACCTGTAACTTCTTCTTTAAGAGGATCCTCTGTCCTCCACTCGTTACCTGTATTAATGGCACCTGTTTGAACTTGTTATCAGTATCAAAGACACCTGTCCACAACCTCAAACAGTCACACTCCAAACTCCACTATGGCCAAGACCAAAGAGCTGTCAAAGGACACCAGAAAAAAAATTGTAGACCTGCACCAGGCTGGGAAGACTGAATCTGCAATAGGTAAGCAGCTTGGTTTGAAGAAATCAACTGTGGGAGCAATTATTAGGAAATGGAAGACATACAAGACCACTGATAATCTCCCTCGATCTGGGGCTCCATGCAAGATCTCACCCCGTGGGGTCAAAATGATCACAAGAACGGTGAGCAAAAATCCCTGAACCCCACGTGGGGACCTAGTGAATGACCTGCAGAGAGCTGGGACCAAAGTAACAAAGCCTACCATCAGTAACACACTACGCCGCCAGGGACTCAAATCCTGCAGTGCCAGACGTGTCCCCCTGCTTAAGCCAGTACATGTGCAGGCCCGTCTGAAGTTTGCTAGAGAGCATTTGGATGATCCAGAAGAAGATTGGGAGAATGTCATATGGTCAGATGAAACCAAAATATAACTTTTTGGTAAAAACTCAACTCGTCGTGTTTGGAGGACAAAGAATGCTAAGTTGCATCCAAAGAACACCATACCTACTGTGAAGCATGGGGGTGGAAACATCATGCTTTGGGTCTGTTCTTCTGCAAAGGGACCAGGACGACTGATCCGTGTAAAGGAATGAATGAATGGGGCCATGTATAGTGAGATTTTGAGTGAAAACCTCCTTCCATCAGCAAGGGCATTGAAGATGAAACGTGGCTGGGTCTTTCAGCATGACAATGATCCCAAACACACCGCCCGGGCAATGAAGGAGTGGCTTCGTAAGAAGCATTTCAAGGTCCTGGAGTGGCCTAGCCAGTCTCCAGATCTCAACCCCATAGAAAATCTTTGGAAGGAGTTGAAAGTCTGTGTTGCCCAGCAACAGCCCCAAAACATCACTGCTCTAGAGGAGATCTGCATGGAGGAATGGGCCAAAATACCAGCAACAGTGTGTGAAAACCTTGTGAAGACTTACAGAAAACGTTTGACCTCTGTCATTACCAACAAAGGGTATATAACAAAGTATTGAGATAAACTTTTGTTCTTGACCAAATACTTATTTTCCACCATCATTTGCATATAAATTCATTAAAAAATCCTACAATGTGATTTTCTGGATTTTTTTTCTCATTTTGTCTGTCATAGTTGAAGTGTACCTATGATGAAAATTACAGGCCTCTCTCATCTTTTTAAGTGGGAGAACTTGCACAATTGGTGGCTGACTAAATACTTTTTTGCCCCACTGTACATACATACATATATATAAAGTAAGTCTTAAGATTGGTTTCTTGACTGCATAATGTTTTATCCAAAATGCAACAACAACACTAGCATTTTTAGCACCGGCAAATTGAATATTCATCTTACTAAATGGAGCACACTGAAAATGTCACTCATTTGTTCCCTTCTGTCCTTGATCAAGCGTCTGTTCTGTCAAAAGGGAATGTATTGTACTGTACTGTACTGGCCACATTGTCCATGATGAGTCTCCCACTGTGAGTTCTGAAGAGCTGCAGGGTACACAGACCAGACCGTGTAGGACGTAGTAGAATAGACTTCATGTCCTTCTCTCCACCCTATTCTCCCTGAATGAGTTTACATGCAGACACATTATCTGACGATGATAAACTCATGTAAGGGGAAGATGGTGGAAATAGTCTAATACACCGTTACCTTAGCTCAACAACTGCTGCCTTACTTTAACAACTAGCAGGCTAAGCAGATGGCTTAACCAGGAACAAACTGGTACTTCAGCAGCTCAGCTAAGTATATGATTATTCAGTCGCTTCCATAAACCGATATCAAGGTTTAACCAGACCAGCTGTCTTCCTCCCTCTGGAGAGGCAGCGTTGCTCTGTCCGTGGGGGCCGGCAGGCAGGTAGGCCTGATATATAATTCACAACTCATGTTCTGTTTTATTCACTGAACAAGCAGCGAAGAGCAGGGTATCACACAAATGACAAGCTGACGACCAGGTTCCACAATGAGAGGATTGCTGCCTGCCCCACATCTGTTACTCAGACTGGAGGGGGAACGAGACAACAGAATTAGAAGCACTGCCTACTTTTGTTTCAGTTAAATGTTTTCCACAGGAAGGATGAAAATGCTGCGTAATAAACCCAAGTGACTGAATAAGAAAATCTCTTCAGTCCTGGTCGACAAGGGTGTGGACTGTGGAGGCATTTTTACATCCTAGAATAAACACAATTTATTATAAATGTAACTAGTTATCTAATTATTGATTTACCTAATCAGCAAGCCCGTGATTAGTTTAATCAAGTGGTGATGCACTTACTGTAACTAAAACCTGGGTACCACCTGGACTGAAGAACACTGTTGTAAAGTATTCCACACTACAAAAGAACAAACAACATCGGAAGTCCCTGGACCGTTTCTAAAGAGAGAGCCACCAGCAAGACATTTGGTCTTAAGCATGGCAGTGGCTGATTCAATGGGGCACACTGGGCTCTCTGTGTCCACTTCTGAGAATTTAGACATTTTTCTCTTGAACTGAACGCTGCTCAACAAACAACAAATGGGTGCCATACAGACTGAACCCATGGAACGACAGGAATTACCTCCTTTGCCCAAACAAAGTGGAATGGGTGGCACCAGAAATAGAATCCAATGTCAATTGGACCGCAATGTTGCGACTACTGCACAGAGAGACACACAGAGACACAGATACAGCCAAAGAGACACACAGAGACACCCACAGAGATACACAGAGACACCTACAGAGATACAGAGAGACACCCACAGAGATACACAGAGACACCTACAGAGATACACAGAGACACCCACAGAGACACCCACAGAGATACACAGAGACACCTACAGAGATACACAGAGACACCCACAGAGATACACAGACACCTACAGAGATACACAGAGACACCCACAGAGATACACAGAGACACCCACAGAGATACACAGAGACACCCACAGAGATACACAGAAACACCCACAAAGATACACAGAGACACCCACAGAGATACACAGATATACACAGAGACACCCAAAGAGATACACAGAGACACCCACAGAGATACACAGAGATTCACAGAGACACCCACAGAGATACACAGAGACACCCACAGAGATACACAGGCAGCCAAAGAGATACATAGAGACACCCATAAGGATACACAGACACCCAGAGATACACAGAGATACACAGAGACACCCACAGAGATACACAGAGACAGCCACAGAGATACACAGAGACACCCACAGAGATACGCAGGCACCGAAAGAGATACACAGAGACACCCATAGAGATACACAGACACCCACAGAGACACACAGAGACACCCACAGAGATACACAGAGACACCCACAGAGATACACAGGCAGCCAAAGAGATACATAGAGACACCCATTAGGATACACAGACACCCAGAGATACACAGAGACACCCACAGAGATACACAGAGGCACCTACAGAGATACACAGACACCCACAGAGATACACAGAGGCACCCACAGAGACACACACAGAGATACAGAGACACCCACAGAGATACACAGAGACACCCACGGAGATACACAGAGACACCCACAGAGATACACAGAGACACCCACAGAGATACACAGAGGCACCCACAGAGACACAGTCTATCTAGTGGACTTTGAGGTCAGGGTGTAGTGGGATGTGTGACTCACCGTCTCTGTGGTCATTGTCTGGCTGTAGAAGGTTCTGGGTCAGGGCACTGCATGCTACCCCAGGCAGGACAAGGACCAGCAGCCACAGCATCACACAGCTGTTCTCCAACGATCTGCCAACACACATGCACACATGCACGCACGCGCACACACACACACACACAGGATACAGTTACACATCTGACTGGGGGCCTACTGTGTATTTATATAGTCATCAACATCTGGGTTCATCCCCTGATTCAAATCCCCCTGGGAACAGATGGACCTGTGTGTGTGTGTTCCTGTGCCTGTGTATAATTCCCTGGGTCAAGTCTGACAAGCCCAAGCCAGTGCCTCTCATCTCAAGACTATTCATGATGGCAGACTGGGAGTTAAATAGAGCTAGAGAGTAGTAGCTTATTCTACTAATCAAGACTAATGTACATTTATTCAGTTATAGAAGCCCCTTGGAAAAGACCACAGAGCTCACTTAGTCATGTAGGACCGGCCATTGTCCAATGTTAGCGCTGAGGGGCTAATTATTTAATTTGGCTGTCTGGTTATCAGCGGTAAGTAAAGATAAAACGGTAAATAAAAGCAAAGTAAATGTATTTGTAATATTACTCAAAGGTGCTCATTCTGATTTCCTAAACTTTCACTTTAAGGACAGGTTTTGTGATTCTGAGGTGATTTCAGTGATCCTAGTTTACTGTTTCAGTTGGTGGTGGACTGTTTGAGGCTGTTTGGAGGGTCATCTGGTGACACAGCAGTCAGAACATGGTGACACGTGTTCCGAAAAAAGCCCAGTAAAGTTTGAGCATTTGAGCACTAGATATCAAGCCTTTTAGAACTATACTCTAAAGACAAATACTGCACCAAAAAAGCTTAACAGCTTAAAATGGACATCAAGAAAGATAAGAGATTTGCTCCAAACAACTCCCACCGGTCCCTATGTCATCAGACATTGGGGATAATCGGCTTTTTGATCTGTGGCTGAAGCAAGTCACCTGCCTCTCCTCCTCTATCCCCAGCCCCTGCCCCCGGCCTCTATCCCCAGCCCCTGCCCCCGGCCTCTAACCCCAGCCCCTGGCCTCTATCCCCAGCCCCTGCCTCTATCCCCAGCCCCCGGCCTCTATCCCCAGCCCCTGCCCTCGGCCTCTATCCCCTGCCCCCGGCCTCTATCCCCAGCCCCTGCCCTCGGCCTCTATCCCCAGCCCCTGCCCCCGGCCTCTATCCCCAGCCCCTGCCCCCGGACTCTATCCCCAGCCCTTGGCCTCTATCCCTCAAAAGGGTTCTTTCTACCTGCAACCAAAAAGGGTTCTTCAAAGGGTTTTCCTAAGGGGACAGCCGAAGAACCATTTCAAGAGTGTACGTCACTGCTCAAACCCCTGATCCGCTCAGAGGCTGGTGCTTTTTGCCCCCGCCCACATCCTTCACCAAGCAGCCCCTTCCTTCTCCCCCTCCTTCCCAAGCTGCCCCTTCCTTCTCCCCCCTCCTTCCCAAGCTGCCCCTTCCTTCTCCCCCTCCTTCCCAAGCTGCCCCTTCCTTTTCCCCCTCCTTCCCAAGCTGCCCCTTCCTTTTCCCCCTCCTTCCCAAGCTGCCCCTTCCTTTCCCCCCTCCTTCCCAAGCTGCCCCTTCCTTTCCCCCCCTCCTTCCCAAGCTGCCCCTTCCTTCTCCCCCTCCTTCCCAAGCTGCCCCTTCCTTTTCCCCCTCCTTCCCAAGCTGCCCCTTCCTTTTCCCCCTCCTTCCCAAGCTGCCCCTTCCTTCTCCCCCTCCTTCCCAAGCTGCCCCTTCCTTTTCCCCCTCCTTCCCAAGCTGCCCCTTCCTTCTCCCCCTCCTTCCCAAGCTGCCCCTTCCTTTTCCCCCTCTTTCCCAAGCTGCCCCTTCCTTCTCCCCCTCCTTCCCAAGCTGCCCCTTTCTTTTCCCCCTCCTTCCCAAGCTGCCCCTTCCTTTTCCCCCTCCTTCCCAAGCTGCCCCTTCCTTTTCCCCCTCCTTCCCAAGCTGCCCCTTCCTTTTCCCCCTCCTTCCCAAGCTGCCCCTTCCTTCTCCCCCTCCTTCCCAAGCTGCCCCTTCCTTTTCCCCCCTCCTTCCCAAGCTGTCCCTTCCTTTTCCCCCTCCTTCCCAAGCTGCCCCTTCCTTTTCCCCCTCCTTCCCAAGCTGCCCCTTCCTTTTCCCCCTCCTTCCCAAGCTGCCCCTTCCTTATCCCCCTCCTTCCCAAGCTGCCCCTTCCTTCACCCCCTCCTTCCCAAGCTGCCCCTTCCTTTTCCCCCTCCTTCCCAAGCTTCCCCTTCCTTTTCCCCCTCCTTCCCAAGCTGCAGCCTCACAGCTTGGGCTGCCCTCGGGAGCTGGAGGATAAGAAAGGATCGGCTGTCTCTCATTCTCTCAATTCATTCAAAGGGCTTTACTGGCATGGGAAACATATGTTTACATAATAGATAATAAACAAAAGTGAAATAGAATTTAAAAAATAACGGTAAACATTACACTCACAAAGGTTCCAAAATAATAAAGACATTTCATATGTCATATTATGTCTATATACAGTGTTGTAATGATGTGCAATTAGTTAAAGTACAAAAGGGAAAATAAATAAACATAAACATGGTGTTGTATTTACAATGGTGTTTGTTCTTCACTGGTTGCTGTCACGCCCGGATCTGTTTCACCTGTTCCTGTGATTGTCTCCACCCCCTCCAGGTGTGGCTTGTTTTCCCCAGTGTATTTATCCCTGTGTTTCCTGTCTCCCTGTGCCAGTTCGTCTTGTATGTTTCCAAGTCTACCAGTGTTTTTCCCTTCTCCTGCTTTTGGCAATTCTCCTTTTTCTAGTCCTCTCAGTTTTGACCCTTGCCTGTTTCTGGACTTTGTACCCGCCTGCCTGACCATTCTGCCTGCCTTGACCACGAGCCTGTCTGCCACTCTGTACCTCCTGGACTCTGATCTGGTTTTGACCTTTTGCCTGTCCACGACCATTCTCTTGCCTAACCCTTTGGTTTAATACACATTGTAAGACTCCAACCATCCGCCTCCTGTGTCTTTATTTGGGTCTCACCTTGTGCCTTGATAGTTGCCCTTTTCTTGTGGCAACAGGTCACTCATCTTGCTGCTGTGATGGCACACTGTGGTATTTCACCCAATATATATGGGAGTTTATCAAAATTGTAATTGTTTTCAAATTCTTTGTGGGTCTGTGTAATCTGAGGGAAATATGGTCTCTTTTTCTCTCCCTCTCTTATTCTGTCCCAAGCAGGAGTATCTGGTCACCCTGTAACACCTTATGAGTGACAGCGACCTACAGCTAGTGTTCAGCCAACCACAGGGATGCACAATAACCCGCTACCCTGAAAGGGGAATCCTTTTCAAGTGAACCTGTTCTAGCCCTCCCCTCCGCCGTGTGCTATGGGCTCTCCATGTCTTTTTGGTCAACTGATCAACTGACCACCTGACTCAACAGACGAATTAGTAAAGACAACAGTTACACTGTAAAAAAAACTGATTTATAAATATGTCTACTCATTGGCCACAAAGCCAATGGTCGGTTGAGTTGAACCTTGGAACAGTTGGATTTCATTCAAAAAGCGTAGCTCTACCAGACACCAGTGTACTGTATTGCTACTGTATATATGAGTAACTCCACTTGACTGTGGTCCGGAGGGAGGCGCTCACATGAGGTTTGCATGGTTAAGTAGGTTAAAATGATGAACTATGTAGGGACTTAATGTCTGAGACGGCAGAACAGCATCCCAGACAACTGTCACAGGAACAGAACTAGCTCCTTGACCCTGTGCTATACAAAACATTAGGAACACCTTCCTAATATTGAGTTGCACCCCCTTTTGCGCTCAGAACAGCCTCAATTCGTCAGAGCATGGACTCTACAAGGTGTTGAAAGCATTCCACAGGGATGCTTTTGACTCTAATCCTTCCCACTGTTGTGTGGTGGACCATTCTTGATACAAACGGGAAACTGTTCAGTGTTAAAAACCCAACAGCGTAGCAGATCTTGACACACTGGCACCTACTACCATACCCCGTTCAAAAGACACATATCTTTTGTCTTGTCCATTCCCCTCTGAATGGCACATGCACAATCCATGTCTCAATTGTCTTAAGGCTTAAAAATCCTCCCCTTCATCTACACTGATTGAAGTGGAGTTAAAAAGTGACATCAATAAGGGATCATAGATTTCACCTGGATTCACCTGGTCAGTCTGCCATGGTGTTCTGAATGTTTTGTACACTCAGTGTACATGTATAATACACACTTTTACATGTGTGAAACAGGACAAATAAAAGCACTCACCTAATTATTTTGTATAATTGTTTATTCAAATTCTTTGCGGTAGGGAAGTTCCACAATTTCCTAGAGAGACTGGGTGAACTTTTCGGAGATTGGGTAACCTTTCCAATAGTTGCTTAGGCTACTGCAAGTGTTTCAGTCTCCAACCATCGATCATCATCATCATATCTGCTAGCCTGCTTTCATGTCTGCCAGAGATTTCCACAGCAAGAAACATGAGCATTCTTCAACTGAATGGTTCACGCCTGATGTCCTCAATTGACTTCGTGCCCACTCCCATACCCTATAATTCTGTATTTCTTTCTGACTGTAATGTGTATACAGGTAGGCCAGAAAAGCTACATCACTGATTGGAAGATGAGTGGCAACCCTGATTAGAAGCACCTGCTGCTCATCGGTTGCTCACTTGTGTTCCCTGCAAATGTGGTTGTCAACTCAAATAAAATTGTACCTACACACGGAATAAGGCTGCAGAGCCAAAACGTCTGTGTACGCTATCCCAGATGAAGTGAAAATAATAACGAAAAGAAAAGGAAAATGAAGTAAGATTTATGAGAGATCTTTTTGCGTGCAGACACATTACACCTTTTGTTTGTCATTCTTCAACTTATGAAATGAGTTTTATTTGATCCCCTCAAAATCAGTTTGATGTTGGCTAGCGGTCCTTACCGCCGGTTCTTACCGCTAGCAGTCCAACTGATGTTGGCTAGCGGTCCATACCGCCGGTCCTTACCGCCGGTCCTTACCACTAGCAGTCTAACTGATGTTGGCTAGCGGTCCTTACCGCCGGTCCTTACCGCTAGCAGTCCAACTGATGTTGGCTAGCTGTCCTTACCGCCGGTCCTTACCGCTAGCAGTCCAACTGATGTTGGCTAGTGGTCCTTACCGCCGGTCCTTACCGCTAGCAGTCCAACTGATGTTGGCTAGCGGTCCTTACCACTAGCAGTCCAACTGATGTTGGCTAGCGGTCCTTACCGCCGGTCCTTACCGCTAGCAGTCCAACTGATGTTGGCTAGCGGTCCTTACCACTAGCAGTCCAACTGATGTTGGCTAGCGGTCCTTACCGCCGGTCCTTACCGCTAGCAGTCTAACTGATGTTGGCTAGCGGTTCATACTGCCGGTCCGTACCACTAGCAGTCTAACTGATGTTGGCTAGCGGTCCTTACCACCGGTCCTTACCGCTAGCAGTCCAACTGATGTTGGCTAGCGGTCCTTACCACTAGCAGTCCAACTGATGTTGGCTAGCGGTCCTTACCGCCGGTCCTTACCGCTAGCAGTCCAACTGATGTTGGCTAGCGGTCCTTACCACTAGCAGTCCAACTGATGTTGGCTAGCGGTCCTTACCATTAGCAGTCCAACTGATGTTGGCTAGCGGTCCTTACCGCCGGTCCTTACCGCTAGTAGTCCAACTGATGTTGGCTAGCTGTCCTTACCGCCGGTCCTTACCGCTAGCAGTCCAACTGATGTTGGCTAGCGGTTCTTACCGCCGGTCCTTACCGCTAGCAGTCCAACTGATGTTGGCTAGCGGTCCTTACCACCGGTCCTTACCGCTAGCAGTCTAACTGATGTTGGCTAGCGGTCCATACCGCCGGTCCGTACGACTAGCAGTCTAACTGATGTTGGCTAGCGGTCCTTACCACCGGTCCTTACCGCTAGCAGTCTAACTGATGTTGGCTAGCTGTCCTTACCGCCGGTCCTTACCGCTAGCAGTCCAACTGATGTTGGCTAGCGGTCCTTACCGCCGGTCCTTACCGCTAGCAGTCCAACTGATGTTGGCTAGCGGTCCTTACCACTAGCAGTCCAACTGATGTTGGCTAGCGGTCCTTACCACTAGCAGTCCAACTGATGTTGGCTAGTGGTCCTTACCGCTAGCAGTCCAACTGATGTTGGCTAGCGGTCCTTACCGCCGGTCCTTACCGCTAGCAGTCCAACTGATGTTGGCTAGCGGTCCTTACCACTAGCAGTCCAACTGATGTTGGCTAGCGGTCCTTACCGCCGGTCCTTACCGCTAGCAGTCTAACTGATGTTGGCTAGCGGTTCATACTGCCGGTCCGTACCACTAGCAGTCTAACTGATGTTGGCTAGCGGTCCTTACCACCGGTCCTTACCGCTAGCAGTCTAACTGATGTTGGCTAGCTGTCCTTACCGCCGGTCCTTACCGCTAGCAGTCCAACTGATGTTGGCTAGCGGTCCTTACCGCCGGTCCTTACCGCTAGCAGTCCAACTGATGTTGGCTAGCGGTCCTTACCACTAGCAGTCCAACTGATGTTGGCTAGCGGTCCTTACCACTAGCAGTCCAACTGATGTTGGCTAGTGGTCCTTACCGCTAGCAGTCCAACTGATGTTGGCTAGCGGTCCTTACCGCCGGTCCTTACCGCTAGCAGTCCAACTGATGTTGGCTAGCGGTCCTTACCACTAGCAGTCCAACTGATGTTGGCTAGCGGTCCTTACCGCCGGTCCTTACCGCTAGCAGTCTAACTGATGTTGGCTAGCGGTTCATACTGCCGGTCCGTACCACTAGCAGTCTAACTGATGTTGGCTAGCGGTCCTTACCACCGGTCCTTACCGCTAGCAGTCTAACTGATGTTGGCTAGCTGTCCTTACCGCCGGTCCTTACCGCTAGCAGTCCAACTGATGTTGGCTAGCGGTCCTTACCACTAGCAGTCCAACTGATGTTGGCTAGCGGTCCTTACCGCCGGTCCTTACCGCTAGCAGTCCAACTGATGTTGGCTAGCGGTCCTTACCACTAGCAGTCCAACTGATGTTGGCTAGCGGTCCTTACCATTAGCAGTCCAACTGATGTTGGCTAGCGGTCCTTACCTCCGGTCCTTACCGCTAGTAGTCCAACTGATGTTGGCTAGCTGTCCTTACCGCCGGTCCTTACCGCTAGCAGTCCAACTGATGTTGGCTAGCGGTTCTTACCGCCGGTCCTTACCGCTAGCAGTCCAACTGATGTTGGCTAGCGGTCCTTACCACCGGTCCTTACCGCTAGCAGTCTAACTGATGTTGGCTAGCGGTCCATACCGCCGGTCCGTACCACTAGCAGTCTAACTGATGTTGGCTAGCGGTCCTTACCACCGGTCCTTACCGCTAGCAGTCTAACTGATGTTGGCTAGCTGTCCTTACCGCCGGTCCTTACCGCTAGCAGTCCAACTGATGTTGGCTAGCAGTCCTTACCGCCGGTCCTTACCGCTAGCAGTCCAACTAATGTTGGCTAGCGGTCCTTACCGCTAGCAGTCCAACTGATGTTGGCTAGCGGTCCTTACCGCCGGTCCTTACCGCTAGCAGTCCAACTGATGTTGGCTAGCGGTCCTTACCACTAGCAGTCCAACTGATGTTGGCTAGCGGTCCTTACCACTAGCAGTCCCACTGATGTTGGCTAGTGGTCCTTACCGCTAGCAGTCCAACTGATGTTGGCTAGTGGTCCTTACCGCTAGCAGTCCAACTGATGTTGGCTAGTGGTCCTTACCACTAGCAGTCCAACTGATGTTGGCTAGTGGTCCTTACCACTAGCAGTCCAACTGATGTTGGCTAGTGGTCCTTACCGCCGGTCCTTACCGCTAGCAGTCCAACTGATGTTGGCTAGCGGTCCTTACCACTAGCAGTCCAACTGATGTTGGCTAGCGGTCCTTACCGCCGGTCCTTACCGCTAGCAGTCCAACTGATGTTGGCTAGCGGTCCTTACCACTAGCAGTCCAACTGATGTTGGCTAGCGGTCCTTACCACTAGCAGTCCAACTGATGTTGGCTAGTGGTCCTTACCGCTAGCAGTCCAACTGATGTTGGCTAGTGGTCCTTACCGCTAGCAGTCCAACTGATGTTGGCTAGTGGTCCTTACCACTAGCAGTCCAACTGATGTTGGCTAGTGGTCCTTACCGCTAGCAGTCCAACTGATGTTGGCTAGTGGTCCTTACCGCTAGCAGTCCAACTGATGTTGGCTAGTGGTCCTTTCCACTAGCAGTCCAACTGATGTTGGCTAGTGGTCCTTACCGCTAGCAGTCCAACTGATGTTGGCTAGTGGTCCTTACCACTAGCAGTCCAACTGATGTTGGCTAGTGGTCCTTACCACTAGCAGTCCAACTGATGTTGGCTAGTGGTACTTACCGCCGGTCCTTACCGCTAGCAGTCCAACTGCAACCAGCGTCCGCAACGGCCCTCGAGGAAAAGCTAATCCAGAATTCAGAAGGGTCCCCCTAAAACTGTCACTAGGAATGATCATGTGGCCATTAATGTGGCTATTACATGTAGTGGGAACAGAAAAGTAATTTGCAGTTTGATTATTATTGCTAAACTGCAACAGTTATCCTTACAAAAATGATCTGTTCGTTTAACCGTGACATTTTGGAATGTTCAACTGAAATTGTAACTAAGAAACATGTTTGCTGCAAGTAGAACACTTGTTGAACTCACCTCAGGGAACACTGGAACTCTGCCAACATTCCATTAGAGCTCTTTGTCCTCAGACAAATCTCTGATGACATTTTGACCTACTAAAACTCTTTCAATGGCCCTCACAACATCGCCTGAAGACCTCCTCAAAATAGCCTCCTACTCAGAAACCTTTAATCTCTTTTTAGAACCCAGGTAGACAGTCTCGTGGTGCAGTACTGTGACCCAAATACGGATCCTAAGGCATAGGGTCATGGCCCAGTGTAGTGTCCAAGCCAATACACTACATATGTGCAACTGACATTGACATTTTGCTGTGCCATCACATAGGATGCTTAGTACACAGTGTATGTTGGAGTCAATTCCATCTTAACTTGTCATCCCCAGTTAACTCTACAAACGGCAGTTGAGGACAGTAATGAAAGACGCCTCATAGAGAATGATTGGCCATTGCCACTGCACTTTAAAACTCACTGGTAAACAGACTTAGCCTTATTCATCACGTCATTCAGCCTCTCTGAATAAGATAGAAGGAGTTGATATTGCCCACAGAGTATTATTTGCCTCTCTTTCACCAGAAGAGTTACTGGACTGTAAAGCTGCTCCACTTTGATGGAACATCTTTTTTTTTTTTCATGTCCAGCAGCAAAACAAAAATTAGAAGTGGTCACCTTGGTACCAAGAGAAGGCTCTCCATGGTTACAAATACAACTCTCTCTTGTGCAGCAACAACAGGGAGCCAACATGTTCTCTTTTAGAGGTTTTGGCACATGGCTTATCTGATCTGGACAAAAGGCGATTGCTGGGTCACACAATTACACCTGGAGATTAAATCAATGTAACAGATGATTTTCCATGGACTTGGAAACAACTAATCCCCTGTTCTACTTTCTCTCACTTACATAACAAACCAACATATTTTTTCTGAGATTAGTGAGGACTTTCAGATCCAGGGAATATAATAATAAAGCTGGGAATATGGGATATAGAGACAATATGGGATATAGAGACAATATGGGATATAGAGACAAAATATGATATAGGGACAATATGGGATATAGAGACAATATGGGATATGGGACAATATGGGATATAGAGACAATATGGGATATAGAGACAATATGGGATATGGGACAATATGGGATATAGAGACAATATGGGATATAGAGACAATATGGGATATAGGGACAATATGGGATATAGAGACAATATGGGATATGGGACAATATGGGATATAGGGACAATATGGAATATAGGGACAATATGGGATATGGGACAATAAGGGATATAGGGACAATATGGGATATGGAGACAATATGGGATATGGAGACAATATGGGATATAGAGACAATATGGGATATAGAGACAATATGGGATATGGAGACAATATGGGATATAGAGACAATATGGGATATTGGGACAATATGGGATATAGGGACAATATGGGATATAGAGACAATATGGAATATAGAGACAATATGGGATATAGGGACAATATGGGATATTGGGACAATATGGGATATAGGGACAATATGGGATATAGAGACAATATGGGATATAGAGACAATATGGGATATTGGGACAATATGGGATATAGGGACAATATGGGATATAGAGACAATATGGGATATAGAGACAATATGGGATATAGAGACAATATGGGATATAGGACAATATGGGATATAGAGACAATATGGGATATAAAATCAAATCAAATCAAATTTTATTTGTCACATACACATGGTTAGCAGATGTTAATGCGAGTGTAGCGAAATGCTTGTGCTTCTAGTTCCGACAATGCAGTGATAACCAACAAGTAATCTAACTAACAATTCCAAAACTACTGTCTTATACACAGTGTAAGGGGATAAGGAATATGTACATAAGGATATATGAATGAGTGATGGTACAGAGCAGCATACAGTAGATGGTATCGAGTACAGTATATACATATGAGATGAGTATGTAGACAAAGTAAACAAAGTGGCATAGTTAAAGTGGCTAGTGACATAAGAATGCAGTCGATGATCTAGAGTACAGTATATACATATGCATATGAGATGAATAATGTAGGGTAAGTAACATTATATAAGGTAGCATTGTTTAAAGTGGCTAGTGATATATTTACATCATTTCCCATCAATTCCCATTATTAAAGTGGCTGGAGTTGGGTCAGTGTCAATGACAGTGTGTTGGCAGCAGCCACTCAATGTTAGTGATTGCTGTTTAACAGTCTGATGGCCTTGAGATAGAAGCTGTTTTTCAGTCTCTCGGTCCCAGCTTTGATGCACCTGTACTGACCTCGCCTTCTGGATGATAGCGGGGTGAACAGGCAGTGGTTCGGGTGGTTGATGTCCTTGATGATCTTTATGGCCTTCCTGTAACATCGGGTGGTGTAGGTGTCCTGGAGGGCAGGTAGTTTGCCCCCGGTGATGCGTTGTGCAGACCTCACTACCCTCTGGAGAGCCTTACGGTTGAGGGCGGAGCAGTTGCCGTACCAGGCGGTGATACAGCCCGCCAGGATGCTCTCGATTGTGCATCTGTAGAAGTTTGTGAGTGCTTTTGGTGACAAGCCGAATTTCTTCAGCCTCCTGAGGTTGAAGAGGCGCTGCTGCGCCTTCTTCACGACGCTGTCAGTGTGAGTGGACCAATTCAGTTTGTCTGTGATGTGTATGCCGAGGAACTTAAAACTTGCTACCCTCTCCACTACTGATCCATCGATGTGGATAGGGGGTGTTCCCTCTGCTGTTTCCTGAAGTCCACAATCATCTCCTTAGTTTTGTTGACGTTGAGTGTGAGGTTATTTTCCTGACACCACACTCCGAGGGCCCTCACCTCCTCCCTGTAGGCCGTCTCGTCGTTGTTGGTAATCAAGCCTACCACTGTTGTGTCGTCCGCAAACTTGATGATTGAGTTGGAGGCGTGCATGGCCACGCAGTCGTGGGTGAACAGGGAGTACAGGAGAGGGCTCAGAACGCACCCTTGTGGGGCCCCGTGTTGAGGATCAGCGGGGAGGAGATGTTGTTGCCTACCCTCACCACCTGTGGGCGGCCCGTCAGGAAGTCCAGTACCCAGTTGCACAGGGCGGGGTCGAGACCCAGGGTCTCGAGCTTGATGACGAGCTTGGAGGGTACTATGGTATTGAATGCCGAGCTGTAGTCGATGAACAGCATTCTCACATAGGTATTCCTCTTGTCCAGGTGGGTTAGGGCAGTGTGCAGTGTGGTTGAGATTGCATCGTCTGTGGACCTATTTGGGCGGTAAGCAAATTGGAGTGGGTCTAGGGTGTCAGGTAGGGTGGAGGTGATATGGTCCTTGACTAGTCTCTCAAAGCACTTCATGATGACGGAAGTGAGTGCTACGGGGCGGTAGTCGTTTAGCTCAGTTACCTTAGCTTTCTTGGGAACAGGAACAATGGTGGTATAGAGACAATATGGGATATAGAGACAATATGGGATATAGAGACAATATGGGATATAGAGACAATTTGGGATATAGGACAATATGGGATATAGAGACAATATGGGATATAGAGACAATATGGGATATAGAGACAATATGGGATATAGAGACAATATGGGATATAGAGACAATATGGGATATAGAGACAATATGGGATATAGGACAATATGGGATATAGAGACAATATGGGATATAGAGACAATATGGGATATAGGACAATATGGGATATAGAGACAATATGGGATATAGAGACAATACGGGATATAGAGACAATATGGGATATGGGACAATATGGGATATAGGACAATATGGGATATTGGGACAATATGGGATATAGAGACAATATGGGATATAGGGACAATATGGGATATAGAGACAATATGGGATATGGGACAGTATGGGATATAGAGACAATATGGGATATAGGGACAATATGGGATATAGAGACAATATGGGATATGGGACAATATGGGATATAGAGACAATATGGGATATAGGGACAATATGGGATATAGAGACAATATGGGATATAGAGACAATATGGGATATAGAGACAATATGGGATATAGGGACAATATGGGATATAGAGACAATATGGGATATAGAGACAATATGGGATATGGGACAATATGGGATATAGAGACAATATGGGATATAGAGACAATATGGGATATAGAGACAATATGGGATATAGGGACAATATGGGATATAGGGACAATATGGGATATAGGGACAATATCCTAAAATCACAGACCTGTCATTACTATAATGATGGTCCTTGAGGTTGGAGAAATCACAGACCTGTCATTATTATAATGATGGTCCTTGAGGGTAGTGAGATCACAGACCTGTCATTACTATAATGATGGTCCTTGAGGTTGGAGAAATCACAGACCTGTCATTATTATAATGATGGTCCTTGAGGGTAGTGAGATCACAGACCTGTCATTACTATGAAGATTGTTTTGAGTAGAATGGTTCTCATAATGCCTGGGGACCTTTGTAGTCATCTTACTATCTGTGATAGAGTTATAGAGTTTGCCTGTAATGCTGCTTTGCTACTACTGTCATTGTGCATAATGTGAAGGAGGTCATTGTGCATAATGTGAAGGAGGTCATTGTGCATAATGTGAAGGAGGTCACTGTGCATAATGTGAAGGAGGTCATTATGCATAATGTGAAGGAGGTCATTGTGCATAATGTGAAGGAGATCACTGTGCATAATGTGAAGGAGGTCATTGTGCATAATGTGAAGGAGGTCATTGTGCATAATGTGAAGGAGGTCACTGTGCATAATGTGAAGGAGGTCATTGTGCATAATGTGAAGGAGGTCACTGTGCATAATATGAAGGAGGTCATTGTGCATAATGTGAAGGAGGTCATTGTGCATAATGTGAAGGAGGTCATTGTTTATAATGTGAAGGAGGTCATTGTGCATAATGTGAAGGAGGTCACTGGGCTTGTTTAACGGACATCTTCTTACCTTACCAGCTCACATCTAGACTGGGACTCAGGACCTTTGTCTCACAAACACATGTGACTGCCCCATTGATGACGTCTTAGACATATACGCCACCGATAAACTATTAGGTAGCTTGGGTGGAGACAATTTAAGCTGAGGAGTGATATGGTTAAAGGCCCATCTGGAATGCGTCCTGTGTTATGTATTGTGTTAGGCATTTCGCTCTGGATAAATGATTAAATTCCAATATAATCCAATAATTCAATAAGCATCTTGGAGAAAAACAAAAGGGATAATGTCCACCACTAAGTAAACAAAACATTTAGAAATAATTATCATGGGGCTTATTTTCATATCAAGGCAATCTTGAAGAAAAACAAGAGTGCCTTGATGAGAAAAAAAATTAAGTCCCACAATACATTTTTCTACATTTTTTTATTTACTAAGTAGTGGTCATTATTCCCTTTATTTTTCTCCAAGATTCTGAATCGGTGAATTATATTGGAATATAATAATTTATCACGTCATAGACTAGCCAAAGAGCACCTTATAACAAGCCTCAAAGATTTTATAGTTATTATACATTCAAGCGCACCAGCACATTGATTTTCCTCCCCAATAAGTAAGTTATTTATCACCAATCAAATCCAGGAACAAGTACCAAGAGCTGGAGCAGCTGACGTTACTAAACTGCTATTACAATGCTATTCCATAGTCAGTAAGCTAGTTATATTCTGTATCATGACGATTAAGCATTGTGAATCAGCAGTAAAGATCGTGTGCTTTGATTGGACACTTTGTACAGTACGGGGGGGGGGGGGGGGGGGGGTTTAATACATGGCCTCAGGTGCAATCCACTAGTGCTAATTCTATTAAGCATGAGGGTTACTGGGACAGCATCTGACACGGAAAGCTGCTCAACGTCTTGCACTCGTTTAACCTATAATCCAAAATAAAGATGCACGCACAAACACAGACACAGTCTCTCGTGACAGGCTCGTCTCTCGTGACAGGCTCGTCTCTCGTTACAGGCTCGTCTCTCGTGACAGGCTCGTCTCTCGTGACAGGCTCGTCTCTCGTGACAGGCTCGTCTCTAGTGACAGGCTCGTCTCTCGTTACAGGCTCGTCTCTCGTGACAGGCTCGTCTCTTGTGACAGGCTCGTCTCTCGTGACAGGCTCGTCTCTCGTGACAGGCTCGTCTCTAGTGACAGGCTCGTCTCTCGTGACAGGCTCGTCTCTAGTGACAGGCTCGTCTCTTGTGACAGGCTCGTCTCTTGTGACAGGCTCGTGTCTCGTGACAGGCTCGTCTCTCGTGACAGGCTGTTAACATAGCTGGCCAGTGTGAGATTTGGCTCTACAAAATTATAGCCTGCAAATGTCCCATGTTTTGAATGTGTATTTTGCTGCAAGGACTTTTGGTGAAAAGTATTAACTATATACATCAATATACGGTGCATTCGGAAAGTATTCAGACCCCTTCCCTTTTTCAACATTTTGTTACGTTACAGCCTTATTCTAAAGTGGATTAAATAAAACATTTTCCTCATCAAATCTACACACAATACCCCCTAATGACAAAGCGAAAAGAGGTTTTTAGAAATGTTTGCAAATGTATTAAACATATAAAACAGAAATACCTTATTTACATAAGTATTCAGACCCTTTGCTATGAGACTCAAAATTGAGCTCAGGTGCATCCTGTTTCCATTAATAATTATTGAGATGTTTCTACAACTTGATTTGAGTCCACATGTGGTAAATTCCATTGATTGGACATGATTTGGAAAGGCAAACACCTGTCTATATAAGGTCCCACAGTTGACAGTGCATGTCAGAGCAAAAACTAAGCCATTATGTCTAAGGAAGTGTCCATAGAGTTACGAGGCGGGATTGTGTCGAGGCACAGAACTGGGGAAGCGTACTAAAAAATGTCTGCAGCATTGAATGTCCCAAAGAACAGACTGGCCTCCATCATTCTTAAATGAAAGAAGTATGGAACCACCAAGATTTTTCCTAGAGCTGGCCTCCCGGCCAAACTGAGCAATCGGGGAGGTGATCAAGAACCCGATGGTCACTTTGACATAGCTCTAGAGTTCCTCTTTGGAGATGGGAGAACCTTCCAGAAGGACAACCATTTCTGAAGCACTCCACCAATCAGACCTTTAAGGTAGAGTGGCCAGACAGAAGCCATTTCTCAGTAAAAGGCACATGACAGCCTGCTAGGAGTTTGCCAAAAGGCACCTAAGGGACTCTCAGACCATGGGAAACAAGGTTCTCTGGTCTGATGAAACCAAGATTGAACTCTGTGGCCTGAATGCCAAGTGTCTGGAGGAAACCTGGCACCATCCCTACGGTGTAACATGGGAGTGGCAGCATCAAACTTTGAGGATATTTTTCAGCGGCAGGGACTGGGAGACTAGTCAGGATTTAGGGAAATACTTATGAATGGAGAAACGTACAGAGAGATCCCTGATGAAAACCTGCTCCAGAGCACTCAGGACCTTCCAACAGGACAACGACCCTAAGCACACAGCCAAGACAATGCAGGAGTGGCTTCGGGACAAGTCTCTGAATGTCCTTGAGTGGGCCAGCCTTGAGTGGTGAACCCAATTGAACATCTCTGGAGAGACCTGAAAATAGCTGTGCAGCAGCGCTCCCCATCCAAGCTGACAGAGCTTGAGAGGATCAGCAGAGAAGAATGGGAGAAACTCCCCAAATACAGGTGTGTCAAGCTTGTAGCATCATACCCAAGAAGACTCGAGGCTGTAATCTCTGCCAAAGGTGCTTCAACAAAGTACTGAGTAGGGATGCACGATACATCGGTGAACACATTGGTGAACATATTGGAATCAACCGATATTAGCTAAAAATGCCAACATCGGTATCGGCCCGATGTCTAGTTTAACGCCAATGTGCAAAACCGTTGTCAAAGCTGACTTGCATACCTATATAACGTAGGTACATGACGTAATGACCCCACGTAAAATTTTGCAATACACACGCAACACAGCATTCCTAACCTAGCCCACAATGTCTGCTGTGTGGATCGAGCAATCAACAAGTTGAGCAGATTTGAAAGAGTAAGAAAATTTCAGCGAGACAACTCAAGGTGAAATCCATTACCGGCAAGATTATGGAATTCATTACCCTTGACAATCAACCGTTCTCTGTCATGGGTGATGTTGGCTTTCGCCGAATGGTCGATCGCCGGTACACACTACCAAGAACGCTATTTTTCAGATGTTGCCATACTGGAGTTACACAGTAATAGCGTCACTGCTATTAGCTTCACCACATACTATGGAATGCCGTTTGGGTCTTTGCGTGTCAAAAAAGACACACGTCAAATAAGACTACTTGACACATTAAATAAGCTTTAAATGAAACACGTCAAATAACACAGTTCTATTATAGAATGTTGTGTGTTCTGAATTTGCACGTGCAAGCCAAGCGCCATCACTACTATCAGTAGTGCTGTCAAAACTGTACAACAAGTATGTAAACAAGCAAACACCGGCCACGAACGATGTGTTTACAATACTGCGTTGGTAATGAAGCATTATTTGTTTGACCGCAAATTCTGGGGTACCTAGCAAGCACCAATAAAACCAGCCTGAAACCCATGACCAGTAGAAACTGCAGTCATTTTCATTATTCTTAGCAATGATTTAGGAATCCTTGTGAGTAAGTATTAGCTAGGTAGCCACTTGTTGTTCGCCTATTGAAATTGAACTTCAGTTCATAAAATAAATAGCTAGCCAGTTACTTAACCCTGTTAACCCTTAACCCTACCTAAGCAGCCAGTTAGCTTCATCTGGCTCGACCGGACCGGATTATGTGTTGTGAAGCTAGCCACAATAAGGATTGAAACAATAGTGGAATTTGCGGTTTGCCTGCAAAATAAAAGTACCTCTTTGAAAGTGATGTAAAAGGTTACAATTGGTGGAACCATGCCATATTTAGACTAGATAATGTTAAACAAGGTCAGAATGTGAAAATGAAATGGGGTATCAGTCTATTCGGTGACACCCACAGAACACAACTGTGAAGAGTTTACGCAAATATTAGCGTTGTAGTTCTTATCGCAGGACTGTGACTGTGTGAAATCACCTCCCCAGTCAGCCTATTGTGTGTATTGACATTCATATTGCACTGTACAGCTTTACCTAAGAATTGGGGATCAATGAAATGGGGTATCAGTCTACTCAATAGCCAAGATATTTTTTCCCAACGTCCTCCTCAGAGTTATCAGACTCGAAAACATTCACGCAGTATTGTTTTTCCTCTTGAATAGTGTTCAATACACTTAGGTTGACAATAAATGTGGCTCAATTCACAGTTGTTTCAAAGTCCCGCAATAAGAGCTAATGTTCTCTGGGTGTCACTGAGTAGACTGATACTCCATGTCATTGATCCACAATCCATAGGTAAGGCTGTACAGTGAAATAAGTATGCCCCCAATGCAATTCTAAAGTCTAATACTTCCAGTGTGATTTCAACACATTTTTGTCAAATTAACAATTTATTGTCTTTTGTTGATTTTATATAACAACATTCCAACCTCGTTTAGCATGATCTATTCAATTATGGCATAATTCTACTATTTGTATTCATTTGCATCACTGTCAATGACATACTTTTATTTTGAAGGCTAACCGTAAAGTCCACTATTGTGGCTAGCTTCACATAGATGGGTCCGCCCACTATTAATCAAATAAGAACTGTCTTATAAATGAGGGTTATTTTAGATGATGACACCTAGCTATATAGTTAGCTACTGAAACAGATTATGTCATTTTGCTATGTTTTTTGTGGAAGAACATTGTTTGCATCCATGAGCTAGCTAGCTTTTTTTATGACCAGCACTGTAGGTGCGCGAGACAACTTTACCAGCCTCATAGCATATGTATCGATGAATCGTTGTGACATATGAAATATGAGTGAGAGTGTAATCAATGTGTAGTAACTACGTAAGAAATGAATGAACGCGCTAAATTATTATGTGATGTGCAGTCATATTCAGGTCCTGATTGGTCAACAAGCTTATTTGGCACGTCAAATAGTGTTATTTGACACATCAAATAGTGTTATTGACACGCAAAGACCCAAACGGTGTTCCATAGAAATCCTGGTTGAGAATGAAATGGCTGAACAAATGAACAACGAAACAGCACAGCTGTAAGTAAGTGAAATAAATAGGTTTTGATTATGTTTTACTGGTAATGGGGACATACATAAATGCCAACAAGATAACTTTTTGGGCAGTGTGGTGTGTGTGTGTGTAACCTTTATTTAACTAGGCAAGTCAGTTAAGAACAAATTCTTATGACGGCCTACCCGGCCAAACCTGGACGACGCTGGGCCAATTGTGCGCTGCCCTATGGGACTCCCAATCACGGCCGGATGTGATACAGCTTGGATTCGAACCAGGGACTGTAGTGACGCCTCTTGCACTGAGATGCAGTGCCTTAGACCACTGCGTCCATGTGTGTGTGTTAACTATGTAACTGTACTAGAATGCGTAAAAGGCCCCTAAAATGTTAAATATCGGTTATCGGTATCAGGTTTTTTTTTGCAATAAAAATATTTGATATCGGTATCAGCCAAAAATGTCATATCGGAACATCACTAGTGCTGAGTAAATGGTAAGAATACTTATGTAATCAAATCAAATCAAATCAAATTTTATTTGTCACATACACATGGTTAGCAGATGTTAATGCGAGTGTAGCGAAATGCTTGTGCTTCTAGTTCCGACAATGCAGTGATAACCAACAAGTAATCTAACTAACAATTCCAAAACTACTGTCTTATACACAGTGTAAGGGGATAAGGAATATGTACATAAGGATATATGAATGAGTGATGGTACAGAGCAGCATACAGTAGATGGTATCGAGTACAGTATATACATTTTAATACATTTGCAAAAAATTCTAATAACCAGTTTTGCTTTGTCATTATGGGGTATTGTGTGTAGATTGATGATGGGTGGGAAAAAACTATGTAATCCATTTTAGAATAAGGCTGTAACGTAACGAAATGTGGAAAAAGTCAAGGGGTCTGAATACTTTCCGAATGCACTGTACATCTCAAAATAAACATTGATGATCTCCCTGTCTCGCTCAGAGATAAAACAATAAATACATGCCACAAAAATGTGTGTATGAAAGTTTCCTTAGCAACAGATACAGTTGCCTTGCAAAAGCATTCGGACCCCTTGGATTTCTTCACATTTTATTGTGTTACAAAGTGGGATTAAAATGGATTTAGTTGTCATTGTTTTGTCAACAATCTACAAACAATACTCTAATGTCAAAGTAGAATATATATATATATATATATATTTTTTTTTAGATAAATAAAAAATTACTACTAAAATATCTTTGTTGCATAAGTATTCAGCCCGTTTGTTTAGACAAGCATGAATTAGACCAGGAGTCAAATTTGGCTTAAATATCACATAATAAATGACATGGACTCTGTGTGAAATAATAGGGGTTGACATGATTTATGGCTAACCCTTCCTCTGTCCCCCATACATACATCTTGTCCCCCATACATATATCTGTAAGGTCCCTCAGTCAAGTATTGAATTTCAAGCACAGATTCAACTACAAAGACCAGGGAGCTTTTCGAAAGCCTCATAAAGAAGGGCAGTGATTGGTATATGGGTACCAATAACAAATCAGACTTTGAATATCTCTTTAATCATGGTCAAGTTAATAATTACGCTGTGGATGATGTATTAAACCGCCGTCCTTCTGAACTGAGATGCAGGACAGGAATGAAACTGATCAGGGATGTTACCATGAAGCCATTGGTGATTTTAAAACAGTTACAGAGTTCAATGGATGTGATGGGAGAAAACTGAGGATGGATTAACAACATTGTAGTGACTCCACGATAATGACTTAAATGACAGTGAAAATAATACAAATATACAGAAAATCCAAGTAAGGCATCTTGTGTGCAACAAGGCACTAAAGTAATACTGCAAACAAACAAAACATGCTGCAAAGGAAAACACTGTTTGGCCTGAATGCAAATCCTTATGTTTGGGGCAAATCCTGGTTCAGTTTGATTTACACCAGACACTGGGAGAGGAATTCACCTTTCAGAAAGACAATAACCTACAACACAAAGCCAAATCTACACTGGAGTTGCTTATTAAGAAGACTGCAAATGTTACTGCGTGGCCAAGTTACAGTTTTGACTTAAATCTGTTTAAAAAAACGTACTTTTGCAAAGCACTGTGGTTCTATTTTGTTTATAATAACCCTGCTGTCTGTCTGTCTCCCTGTGTTTCTGTTTCTGGAAGGCCAGGGATTTACACAACGTGCTGACAGCTGAGGGAATGTCCTTGGAGCCTGGCTGCACGTGACACTAAAGCTCTTGTAAAGTCCCTCTCCCTTTCTCTCCTTTCTCCCTCTCTTTTTTCACATGTTTATCTCACACTCTGTCCATGATAAGGCACCAGCTCAAAGTCCCCCTGCACATGCCATTCAGAACTCGGTGAACTCTGAACTCGGTGACCTCTGAACTGCAGCGTATTTGGTGTTTTATAAGTGATGATGTAATGTGTTCAGATGGCTGGAGAGGAGGAACACAATCATCTAAGATAAATGTGTGAAAACAGACATACCACCTAGTGGAACAGGGCCATCGGCCAAATACTGGGAAAGAAGAGTGGGACCCGTTGTATTAGGGGTTGGGTGAGGCAAGAGCAACAAAATGTCTAGTAATCTGATCATTGGCAAATGAGTGAAGGAGTAGATGTTCTATTGGGCTTTTGATATAATCATTTCAGGTCTCCCTCGTAAAAGACTAGCCTGACTTCAATGGGACTTACTGGATAAATAAATAAAAAGCCAATAATGGTTATAAATACTAGCATGGCCAGTGGCCACCTGCCAATCACCTCAGATACAGACAGTATCATCATATCATTATTATCTCTGTCATATTATTATTATCATCTCACGCTGTTCTTTTGTTATTGTAAATTAGTATCAAGTTCAAGACACTTGACCCTCTGGGCTCTTTAGTCATCCTAAACCTGTTATGACGACTAGGCCGGTCTTACATGTGGATATGGGTTGAAGTGAGGTCCTCTATGTGTACTGATGCACCACCTGGAGCACACTGTAATTCTGTCTCTCTGGCCTCTAGGTAAGTGATACGAGTACATTGCTACTTCTATGTACAATCTCAAACGTAGTTTGTGGATCTATTTTCAAACTACTGGCTCAGTAAAGGTGACCTATGGGTAGGAGGGAGTTCTATAGGTAGTCATTATGATAATACCTGGCTGACAGATAAACCGTCCATATTGTACTCAGTTCACACATGCAGTATGTATCAGAGACACTGAGAAGGCGGAGGAGAGGGGATCAGAACCCATGACAACGCCAGAGCCTAGCACTGACACACACACACACACACACACACACAATGTGTTAGCTGTAGTCATGCCGACATATCTAATGAAGCAGAACTTTTCTGTTAGCTGCTCCCCATGGGGCCGGTTATGGCAGCCTCTAGTTCATCAATATTCTATTCTTCCATTTAGTATTCTTCTCTGTTAATCATTTTTCTCCATGGATTTTGACTATTTCATAAGGGTAATTCTTTTATGTAAGTTTTTATCATTATTATTATTTAACAACATTTTTATAATTTGTTCAATTATTTGTTATTTTAACATTATGTTTACCCTTGTGTGTGTTCAAACAGATTAATGAATCAATAAAGAATTAAAGAAATAGAGTTATGAAGCCAAACTCTCCAACATGGCTCTGGTCTCAGCAACAGGTTGTAATCCAAACTCTCCAACATGGCTCTGGTCTCAGCAACAGGTTGTAATCCAAACTCTCCAACATGGCTCTGGTCTCAGCAACAGGTTGTAATCCAAACTCTCCAACATCGCTCTGGTCTCAGCAACAGGTTGTAATCCAGACCAAAGATGCCCGGAGGGGGTTTTCTTATGTTTACCCCAGATCCCCTTTAACATTTTTATCAGCCATACTGAATTCAAACTAGAGGTCGACCGATTAATCGGAATGGCCGATTAATTAGGGCCAATTTCAAGTTTTCATAACAATTTTTGGACACCGATTTGGCAGATTTTTTTACACCTTTATTTATTCTGTATTTAACTAGACAAGTCAGTTAAGAACAAATTCTTATTTTCAATGACGGTCTAGGACCGGTGGGTTAACTGCCTCGTTCAGGAGCAGAATGACAGATTTTTACCTTGTCAGCTCGGGGGATTCAATCTTGCAACCTTACAGTTAACCAGTCCAACGCTCTAACCACCTGCATCTCATTGCACTCCACGAGGAGACTGCCTGTTACGCGAATGCAGTAAGCCAAGGTAAGTTGCTAGCTAGCATTAAACTTATCTTATAAAAAACAATCAATCATAATCACTAGTTAACTCCACATGGTTGATGATATTACTAGTTTATCCAGCGTGTCCTGCGTTGTATATAATCGATGCGGTGCGTATCGTTGCTCCAATGTGTACCTAACCATGAACATCAATGCCTTTCTTAAAATCAATACACAGAAGTATATATTTTTAAACCTGCATATTTAGCTAAAAGAAATCCAGGTTAGCAGTATTAACCAGGTGAAATTGTGTCACTGACAGAATAAACGTCTTGTTTTCTAGATGATAGTTTCCGGATTCGGCCATATTAATGACCTAAGGCAAATGAATGACTATTAAATTATGCTGACACCAATCTAAAATATAATTTCTCCATACAGAAATCATCCAAGTCACATATTGGTCCATTTGATCAGAAAGGTGTGCTATTTAGCAATAAGCATTATAACCTGTAGCCCAACTGATGCAGCATATTGTCAATAAAGAAATAGACTGAATGATAGGGTTGATAAAGAAATAGACTGAACCATAGGGTTGATAAAGAAATAGACTGAACCATAGGGTCGATAAAGAAATAGACTGAACCATATTGCCAATAAAGAAATAGACTGAACCATAGGGTTGATAAAGAAATAGACTGAACCATAGGGTTGATAAAGAAATAGACTGAACGATAGGGTTGATAAAGAAATAGACTGAACATTAGGGTTGATAAAGAAATAGACTGAACCATAGGGTTGATAAAGAAATAGACTGAATCATAGGATTGATAAAGAAATAGACTGAACCATAGGGTTGATAAAGAAATAGACTGAACCATACCGTCAATAAAGAAATAGACTGAAGCATAGGGTTGATAAAGAAATAGACTGAACCATAGGGTTGATAAAGAAATAGACTGAAGCATAGGGTTGATAAAGAAATAGACTGAACCATAGGATTGATAAAGAAATAGACTGAACCATAGGGTTGATAAAGAAATAGACTGAACCATAGGGTTGATAAAGAAATAGACTGGACGATAGGGTTGATAAAGAAATAGACTGAACCATAGGGTTGATAAAGAAATAGACTGAACCATAGGGTTGATAAAGAAATAGACTCAACCATAGGGTTGATAAAGGAATAGACTGAACGATAGGGTTGATAAAGAAATAGACTGAAGCATAGGGTTGATAAAGAAATAGACTGAACCATAGGGTTGATAAAGAAATAGACTGAACCATAGGGTTGATAAAGAAATAGACTGAACCATAGGGTTGATAAAGAAATAGACTGAACCATAGGGTTGATAAAGAAATAGAATGAAGCATAGGGTTGATCAAGAAATAGACTGAACCATAGGATTGATAAAGAAATAGACTGAACCATAGGGTTGATAAAGAAATAGACTGAACCATAGGGTTGATAAAGAAATAGACTGAACGATAGGATTGATAAAGAAATAGACTGAACCATAGGGTTGATAAAGAAATAGACTGAACCATAGGATTGATAAAGAAATAGACTAAACCATAGGGTTGATAAAGAAATAGACTGAAGCATAGGGTTGATAAAGAAATAGACTGAACCATAGGGTTGATAAAGAAATAGACTGAACCATACGGTTGATAAAGAAATAGACTGAACGATACGGTTGATAAAGAAATAGACTGAAGCATAGGGTTGATAAAGAATTAGACTGAACCATATTGTCAATAAAGAAATAGACTGAACCATAGGGTTGATAAAGAAATAGACTGAACCATAGGGTTGATAAAGAAATAGACTGAACCATAGGGTTGATAAAGAAATAGACTGAACCATAGGGTTGATAAAGAAATAGACTGAACCATAGGGTTGATAAAGAAATAGACTGAACATTAGGGTTGATAAAGAAATAGACTGAACCATAGGGTTGATAAAGAAATAGACTGAACCATAGGGTTGATAAAGAAATAGACTGAACCATATTGTCAATAAAGAAATAGACTGAACCATAGGGTTGATAAAGAAATAGACTGAACCATAGGGTTGATAAAGAAATAGACTGAACCATAGGGTTGATAAAGAAATAGACTGAACCATAGGGTTGATAAAGAAATAGACTGAACCATAGGGTTGATAAAGAAATAGACTGAACATTAGGGTTGATAAAGAAATAGACTGAACCATAGGGTTGATAAAGAAATAGACTGAACCATAGGGTTGATAAAGAAATAGACTGAACCATACCGTCAATAAAGAAATAGACTGAAGCATAGGGTTGATAAAGAAATAGACTGAACCATAGGGTTGATAAAGAAATAGACTGAACCATAGGGTTGATAAAGAAATAGAATGAAGCATAGGGTTGATCAAGAAATAGACTGAACCATAGGATTGATAAAGAAATAGACTGAACCATAGGGTTGATAAAGAAATAGACTGAACCATAGGGTTGATAAAGAAATAGACTGAACGATAGGATTGATAAAGAAATAGACTGAACCATAGGGTTGATAAAGAAATAGACTGAACCATAGGATTGATAAAGAAATAGACTAAACCATAGGGTTGATAAAGAAATAGACTGAAGCATAGGGTTGATAAAGAAATAGACTGAACCATAGGGTTGATAAAGAAATAGACTGAACCATACGGTTGATAAAGAAATAGACTGAACGATACGGTTGATAAAGAAATAGACTGAAGCATAGGGTTGATAAAGAAATAGACTGAACCATATTGTCAATAAAGAAATAGACTGAACCATAGGGTTGATAAAGAAATAGACTGAACCATAGGGTTGATAAAGAAATAGACTGAACCATAGGGTTGATAAAGAAATAGACTGAACCATAGGGTTGATAAAGAAATAGACTGAACCATAGGGTTGATAAAGAAATAGACTGAACATTAGGGTTGATAAAGAAATAGACTGAACCATAGGGTTGATAAAGAAATAGACTGAACCATAGGGTTGATAAAGAAATAGACTGAACCATATTGTCAATAAAGAAATAGACTGAACCATAGGGTTGATAAAGAAATAGACTGAACCATAGGGTTGATAAAGAAATAGACTGAACCATAGGGTTGATAAAGAAATAGACTGAACCATAGGGTTGATAAAGAAATAGACTGAACCATAGGGTTGATAAAGAAATAGACTGAACATTAGGGTTGATAAAGAAATAGACTGAACCATAGGGTTGATAAAGAAATAGACTGAACCATAGGGTTGATAAAGAAATAGACTGAACCATACCGTCAATAAAGAAATAGACTGAAGCATAGGGTTGATAAAGAAATAGACTGAACCATAGGGTTGATAAAGAAATAGACTGAACCATAGGGTTGATAAAGAAATAGACTGAAGCATAGGGTTGATAAAGAAATAGACTGAACCATAGGATTGATAAAGAAATAGACTGAACCATAGGGTTGATAAAGAAATAGACTGAACGATAGGGTTGATAAAGAAATAGACTGAACATTAGGGTTGATAAAGAAATAGACTGAACCATAGGGTTGATAAAGAAATAGACTGAACCATAGGGTTGATAAAGAAATAGACTGAACCATACCGTCAATAAAGAAATAGACTGAAGCATAGGGTTGATAAAGAAATAGACTGAACCATAGGGTTGATAAAGAAATAGACTGAACCATAGGGTTGATAAAGAAATAGACTGAAGCATAGGGTTGATAAAGAAATAGACTGAACCATAGGATTGATAAAGAAATAGACTGAACCATAGGGTTGATAAAGAAATAGACTGAACGATAGGGTTGATAAAGAAATAGACTGAACATTAGGGTTGATAAAGAAATAGACTGAACCATAGGGTTGATAAAGAAATAGACTGAATCATATGATTGATAAAGAAATAGACTGAACCATAGGGTTGATAAAGAAATAGACTGAACCATACCGTCAATAAAGAAATAGACTGAAGCATAGGGTTGATAAAGAAATAGACTGAACCATAGGGTTGATAAAGAAATAGACTGAAGCATAGGGTTGATAAAGAAATAGACTGAACCATAGGATTGATAAAGAAATAGACTGAACCATAGGGTTGATAAAGAAATAGACTGAACCATAGGGTTGATAAAGAAATAGACTGGACGATAGGGTTGATAAAGAAATAGACTGAACATTAGGGTTGATAAAGAAATAGACTGAACCATAGGGTTGATAAAGAAATAGACTGAATCATAGGATTGATAAAGAAATAGACTGAACCATAGGGTTGATAAAGAAATAGACTGAACCATACCGTCAATAAAGAAATAGACTGAAGCATAGGGTTGATAAAGAAATAGACTGAACCATAGGGTTGATAAAGAAATAGACTGAAGCATAGGGTTGATAAAGAAATAGACTGAACCATAGGATTGATAAAGAAATAGACTGAACCATAGGGTTGATAAAGAAATAGACTGAACCATAGGGTTGATAAAGAAATAGACTGGACGATAGGGTTGATAAAGAAATAGACTGAACCATAGGGTTGATAAAGAAATAGACTGAACCATAGGGTTGATAAAGAAATAGACTCAACCATAGGGTTGATAAAGGAATAGACTGAACGATAGGGTTGATAAAGAAATAGACTGAAGCATAGGGTTGATAAAGAAATAGACTGAACCATAGGGTTGATAAAGAAATAGACTGAACCATAGGGTTGATAAAGAAATAGACTGAACCATAGGGTTGATAAAGAAATAGACTGAACCATAGGGTTGATAAAGAAATAGAATGAAGCATAGGGTTGATAAAGAAATAGACTGAACCATATTGTCAATAAAGAAATAGACTGAACCATAGGGTTGATAAAGAAATAGACTGAACGATAGGATTGATAAAGAAATAGACTGAACCATAGGGTTGATAAAGAAATAGAATGAAGCATAGGGTTGATAAAGAAATAGACTGAACCATATTGTCAATAAAGAAATAGACTGAACCATAGGGTTGATAAAGAAATAGACTGAACGATAGGATTGATAAAGAAATAGACTGAACCATAGGGTTGATAAAGAAATAGACTGAACCATAGGATTGATAAAGAAATAGACTGAACCATAGGGTTGATAAAGAAATAGACTGAAGCATAGGGTTGATAAAGAAATAGACTGAAGCATAGGGTTGATAAAGAAATAGACTGAACCATAGGGTTGATAAAGAAATAGACTGAACCATAGGGTTGATAAAGAAATAGACTGAACGATACGGTTGATAAAGAAATAGACTGAAGCATAGGGTTGATAAAGAAATAGACTGAACCATATTGTCAATAAAGAAATAGACTGAACCATAGGGTTGATAAAGGAATAGACTGAACCATAGGGTTGATAAAGAAATAGACTGAACCATAGGGTTGATAAAGAAATAGACTGAACCATAGGGTTGATAAAGAAATAGACTGAACCATAGGGTTGATAAAGAAATAGACTGAACATTAGGGTTGATAAAGAAATAGACTGAACCATAGGGTTGATAAAGAAATAGACTGAACCATAGGGTTGATAAAGAAATAGACTGAACCATATTGTCAATAAAGAAATAGACTGAACCATAGGGTTGATAAAGAAATAGACTGAACCATAGGGTTGATAAAGAAATAGACTGAACCATAGGGTTGATAAAGAAATAGACTGAACCATAGGGTTGATAAAGAAATAGACTGAACCATAGGGTTGATAAAGAAATAGACTGAACATTAGGGTTGATAAAGAAATAGACTGAACCATAGGGTTGATAAAGAAATAGACTGAACCATAGGGTTGATAAAGAAATAGACTGAACCATACCGTCAATAAAGAAATAGACTGAAGCATAGGGTTGATAAAGAAATAGACTGAACCATAGGGTTGATAAAGAAATAGACTGAACCATAGGGTTGATAAAGAAATAGACTGAAGCATAGGGTTGATAAAGAAATAGACTGAACCATAGGATTGATAAAGAAATAGACTGAACCATAGGGTTGATAAAGAAATAGACTGAAACATAGGGTTGATAAAGAAATAGACTGGACGATAGGGTTGATAAAGAAATAGACTGAACCATAGGGTTGATAAAGAAATAGACTGAACCATAGGGTTGATAAAGAAATAGACTCAACCATAGGGTTGATAAAGGAATAGACTGAACGATAGGGTTGATAAAGAAATAGACTGAAGCATAGGGTTGATAAAGAAATAGACTGAACCATAGGGTTGATAAAGAAATAGACTGAACCATAGGGTTGATAAAGAAATAGACTGAAGCATAGGGTTGATAAAGAAATAGACTGAACCATAGGGTTGATAAAGAAATAGAATGAAGCATAGGGTTGATAAAGAAATAGACTGAACCATAGGATTGATAAAGAAATAGACTGAACCATAGTGTTGATAAAGAAATAGACTGAACCATAGGGTTGATAAAGAAATAGACTGAACCATAGGATTGATAAAGAAATAGACTGAACCATAGGGTTGATAAAGAAATAGACTGAACCATAGGGTTGATAAAGAAATAGACTGAAGCATAGGGTTGATAAAGAAATAGACTGAACCATAGGGTTGATAAAGAAATAGACTGAACCATAGGGTTGATAAAGAAATAGACTGAACGATACGGTTGATAAAGAAATAGACTGAAGCATAGGGTTGATAAAGAAATAGACTGAACCATATTGTCAATAAAGAAATAGACTGAACCATAGGGTTGATAAAGAAATAGACTGAACCATAGGGTTGATAAAGAAATAGACTGAACCATAGGATTGATAAAGAAATAGACTGAACCATAGGATTGATAAAGAAATAGACTGAACCATAGGGTTGATAAAGAAATAGAATGAAGCATAGGGTTGATAAAGAAATAGACTGAACCATAGGATTGATAAAGAAATAGACTGAACCATAGTGTTGATAAAGAAATAGACTGAACCATAGGGTTGATAAAGAAATAGACTGAACCATAGGATTGATAAAGAAATAGACTGAACCATAGGGTTGATAAAGAAATAGACTGAACCATAGGGTTGATAAAGAAATAGACTGAAGCATAGGGTTGATAAAGAAATAGACTGAACCATAGGGTTGATAAAGAAATAGACTGAAGCATAGGGTTGATAAAGAAATAGACTGAACCATAGGGTTGATAAAGAAATAGACTGAACCATAGGGTTGATAAAGAAATAGACTGAAACATAGGGTTGATAAAGAAATAGACTGGACGATAGGGTTGATAAAGAAATAGACTGAACCATAGGGTTGATAAAGAAATAGACTGAACCATAGGGTTGATAAAGAAATAGACTGAACCATAGGGTTGATAAAGAAATAGACTGAAGCATAGGGTTGATAAAGAAATAGACTGAAGCATAGGGTTGATAAAGAAATAGACTGAACCATAGTATTGATAAAGAAATAGACTGAACCATAGGGTTGATAAAGAAATAGACTGAAACATAGGGTTGATAAAGAAATAGACTGGACGATAGGGTTGATAAAGAAATAGACTGAACCATAGGGTTGATAAAGAAATAGACTGAACCATAGGGTTGATAAAGAAATAGACTCAACCATAGGGTTGATAAAGGAATAGACTGAACGATAGGGTTGATAAAGAAATAGACTGAAGCATAGGGTTGATAAAGAAATAGACTGAACCATAGGGTTGATAAAGAAATAGACTGAACATTAGGGTTGATAAAGAAATAGACTGAACCATAGGGTTGATAAAGAAATAGACTGAACCATAGGGTTGATAAAGAAATAGAATGAAGCATAGGGTTGATAAAGAAATAGACTGAACCATAGGATTGATAAAGAAATAGACTGAACCATAGGGTTGATAAAGAAATAGACTGAACCATAGGGTTGATAAAGAAATAGACTGAACCATAGGGTTGATAAAGAAATAGACTGAACCATAGGGTTGATAAAGAAATAGACTGAACCATAGGGTTGATAAAGAAATAGACTGAACATTAGGGTTGATAAAGAAATAGACTGAACCATAGGGTTGATAAAGAAATAGACTGAACCATAGGATTGATAAAGAAATAGACTGAACCATAGTGTTGATAAAGAAATAGACTGAACCATAGGGTTGATAAAGAAATAGACTGAACCATAGGATTGATAAAGAAATAGACTGAACCATAGGGTTGATAAAGAAATAGACTCAACCATAGGGTTGATAAAGGAATAGACTGAACGATAGGGTTGATAAAGAAATAGACTGAACCATAGGGTTGATAAAGAAATAGACTGAACCATAGGGTTGATAAAGAAATAGACTGAACCATAGGGTTGATAAAGAAATAGACTGAACATTAGGGTTGATAAAGAAATAGACTGAACCATAGGGTTGATAAAGAAATAGACTGAACCATAGGGTTGATAAAGAAATAGACTGAACCATACCGTCAATAAAGAAATAGACTGAAGCATAGGGTTGATAAAGAAATAGACTGAACCATAGGGTTGATAAAGAAATAGACTGAACCATAGGGTTGATAAAGAAATAGACTGAACCATACCGTCAATAAAGAAATAGACTGAAGCATAGGGTTGATAAAGAAATAGACTGAACCATAGGGTTGATAAAGAAATAGACTGAAGCATAGGGTTGATAAAGAAATAGACTGAACCATAGGGTTGATAAAGAAATAGAATGAAGCATAGGGTTGATAAAGAAATAGACTGAACCATAGGATTGATAAAGAAATAGACTGAACCATAGTGTTGATAAAGAAATAGACTGAACCATAGGGTTGATAAAGAAATAGACTGAACCATAGGATTGATAAAGAAATAGACTGAACCATAGGGTTGATAAAGAAATAGACTGAACCATAGGGTTGATAAAGAAATAGACTGAAGCATAGGGTTGATAAAGAAATAGACTGAACCATAGGGTTGATAAAGAAATAGACTGAACCATAGGGTTGATAAAGAAATAGACTGAACGATACGGTTGATAAAGAAATAGACTGAAGCATAGGGTTGATAAAGAAATAGACTGAACCATATTGTCAATAAAGAAATAGACTGAACCATAGGGTTGATAAAGAAATAGACTGAACCATAGGGTTGATAAAGAAATAGACTGAACCATAGGGTTGATAAAGAAATAGACTGAACCATAGGGTTGATAAAGAAATAGACTGAACCATAGGGTTGATAAAGAAATAGACTGAACATTAGGGTTGATAAAGAAATAGACTGAACCATAGGGTTGATAAAGAAATAGACTGAACCATAGGGTTGATAAAGAAATAGAATGAAGCATAGGGTTGATAAAGAAATAGACTGAACCATAGTGTTGATAAAGAAATAGACTGAACCATAGGGTTGATAAAGAAATAGACTGAACCATAGGATTGATAAAGAAATAGACTGAACCATAGGGTTGATAAAGAAATAGACTGAACCATAGGGTTGATAAAGAAATAGACTGAAGCATAGGGTTGATAAAGAAATAGACTGAACCATAGGGTTGATAAAGAAATAGACTGAACCATAGGGTTGATAAAGAAATAGACTGAACGATACGGTTGATAAAGAAATAGACTGAAGCATAGGGTTGATAAAGAAATAGACTGAACCATATTGTCAATAAAGAAATAGACTGAACCATAGGGTTGATAAAGAAATAGACTGAACCATAGGGTTGATAAAGAAATAGACTGAACCATAGGGTTGATAAAGAAATAGACTGAACCATAGGGTTGATAAAGAAATAGACTGAACCATAGGGTTGATAAAGAAATAGACTGAACATTAGGGTTGATAAAGAAATAGACTGAACCATAGGGTTGATAAAGAAATAGACTGAACCATAGGGTTGATAAAGAAATAGAATGAAGCATAGGGTTGATAAAGAAATAGACTGAACCATAGGATTGATAAAGAAATAGACTGAACCATAGGGTTGATAAAGAAATAGACTGAACCATAGGGTTGATAAAGAAATAGACTGAACCATAGGGTTGATAAAGAAATAGACTGAACCATAGGGTTGATAAAAAAATAGACTGAACCATAGGGTTGATAAAGAAATAGACTGAACATTAGGGTTGATAAAGAAATAGACTGAACCATAGGGTTGATAAAGAAATAGACTGAACCATAGGATTGATAAAGAAATAGACTGAACCATAGTGTTGATAAAGAAATAGACTGAACCATAGGGTTGATAAAGAAATAGACTGAACCATAGGATTGATAAAGAAATAGACTGAACCATAGGGTTGATAAAGAAATAGACTCAACCATAGGGTTGATAAAGGAATAGACTGAACGATAGGGTTGATAAAGAAATAGACTGAACCATAGGGTTGATAAAGAAATAGACTGAACCATAGGGTTGATAAAGAAATAGACTGAACCATAGGGTTGATAAAGAAATAGACTGAACCATAGGGTTGATAAAGAAATAGACTGAACATTAGGGTTGATAAAGAAATAGACTGAACCATAGGGTTGATAAAGAAATAGACTGAACCATAGGGTTGATAAAGAAATAGACTGAACCATACCGTCAATAAAGAAATAGACTGAAGCATAGGGTTGATAAAGAAATAGACTGAACCATAGGGTTGATAAAGAAATAGACTGAACCATACCGTCAATAAAGAAATAGACTGAACCATACCGTCAATAAAGAAATAGACTGAAGCATAGGGTTGATAAAGAAATAGACTGAACCATAGGGTTGATAAAGAAATAGACTGAAGCATAGGGTTGATAAAGAAATAGACTGAACCATAGGGTTGATAAAGAAATAGAATGAAGCATAGGGTTGATAAAGAAATAGACTGAACCATAGGATTGATAAAGAAATAGACTGAACCATAGTGTTGATAAAGAAATAGACTGAACCATAGGGTTGATAAAGAAATAGACTGAACCATAGGATTGATAAAGAAATAGACTGAACCATAGGGTTGATAAAGAAATAGACTGAACCATAGGGTTGATAAAGAAATAGATTGAAGCATAGGGTTGATAAAGAAATAGACTGAACCATAGGGTTGATAAAGAAATAGACTGAACCATAGGGTTGATAAAGAAATAGACTGAACGATACGGTTGATAAAGAAATAGACTGAAGCATAGGGTTGATAAAGAAATAGACTGAACCATATTGTCAATAAAGAAATAGACTGAACCATAGGGTTGATAAAGAAATAGACTGAACCATAGGGTTGATAAAGAAATAGACTGAACCATAGCGTTGATAAAGAAATAGACTGAAGCATAGGGTTGATAAAGAAATAGACTGAACCATAGGGTTGATAAAGAAATAGACTGAACATTAGGGTTGATAAAGAAATAGACTGAACCATAGGGTTGATAAAGAAATAGACTGAACCATAGGGTTGATAAAGAAATAGACTGAACCATATTGTCAATAAAGAAATAGACTGAACCATAGGGTTGATAAAGAAATAGACTGAACCATAGGGTTGATAAAGAAATAGACTGAACCATAGGGTTGATAAAGAAATAGACTGAACCATAGGGTTGATAAAGAAATAGACTGAACATTAGGGTTGATAAAGAAATAGACTGAACCATAGGGTTGATAAAGAAATAGACTGAACCATAGGGTTGATAAAGAAATAGACTGAACCATAGGGTTGATAAAGAAATAGACTGAACCATAGGGTTGATAAAGAAATAGACTGAGGCATAGGGTTGATAAAGAAATAGACTGAACCATAGGGTTGATAAAGAAATAGACTGAACCATAGGGTTGATAAAGAAATAGACTGAACCATATGGTTGATAAAGAAATAGACTGAACCATAGGGTTGATAAAGAAATAGACTGAACCATAGGGTTGATAAAGAAATAGACTGAACCATAGGGTTGATAAAGAAATAGACTGAAGGATAGGGTTGATAAAGAAATAGACTGAACCATAGGGTTGATAAAGGAATAGACTGAACGATAGGGTTGATAAAGAAATAGACTGAACCACAGGGTTGATAAAGGAATAGACTGAACCATAGGGTTGATAAAGAAATAGACTGAACCATAGGGTTGATAAAGAAATAGACTGAACATTAGGGTTGATAAAGAAATAGACTGAACCATAGGGTTGATAAAGAAATAGACTGAACCATAGGGTTGATAAAGAAATAGACTGAACCATACCGTCAATAAAGAAATAGACTGAAGCATAGGGTTGATAAAGAAATAGACTGAACCATAGGGTTGATAAAGAAATAGACTGAACCATAGGGTTGATAAAGAAATAGACTGAAGCATAGGGTTGATAAAGAAATAGACTGAACCATAGGATTGATAAAGAAATAGACTGAACCATAGGGTTGATAAAGAAATAGACTGAAACATAGGGTTGATAAAGAAATAGACTGGACGATAGGGTTGATAAAGAAATAGACTGAACCATAGGGTTGATAAAGAAATAGACTGAAACATAGGGTTGATAAAGAAATAGACTGGACGATAGGGTTGATAAAGAAATAGACTGAACCATAGGGTTGATAAAGAAATAGACTGAACCATAGGGTTGATAAAGAAATAGACTGAACCATAGGGTTGATAAAGAAATAGAATGAAGCATAGGGTTGATAAAGAAATAGACTGAACCATAGGATTGATAAAGAAATAGACTGAACCATAGTGTTGATAAAGAAATAGACTGAACCATAGGGTTGATAAAGAAATAGACTGAACCATAGGATTGATAAAGAAATAGACTGAACCATAGGGTTGATAAAGAAATAGACTGAACCATAGGGTTGATAAAGAAATAGACTGAAGCATAGGGTTGATAAAGAAATAGACTGAACCATAGGGTTGATAAAGAAATAGACTGAACCATAGGGTTGATAAAGAAATAGACTGAACGATACGGTTGATAAAGAAATAGACTGAAGCATAGGGTTGATAAAGAAATAGACTGAACCATATTGTCAATAAAGAAATAGACTGAACCATAGGGTTGATAAAGAAATAGACTGAACCATAGGGTTGATAAAGAAATAGACTGAACCATAGGGTTGATAAAGAAATAGACTGAACCATAGGGTTGATAAAGAAATAGACTGAACCATAGGGTTGATAAAGAAATAGACTGAACCATAGGGTTGATAAAGAAATAGACTGAACCATAGGGTTGATAAAGAAATAGACTGAACCATAGGGTTGATAAAGAAATAGACTGAACCATAGGGTTGATAAAGAAATAGACTGAACCATAGGGTTGATAAAGAAATAGACTGAACCATAGGGTTGATAAAGAAATAGACTGAACCATAGGGTTGATAAAGAAATAGACTGAACCATAGGGTTGATAAAGAAATAGACTGAACCATAGGGTTGATAAAGAAATAGACTGAACATTAGGGTTGATAAAGAAATAGACTGAACCATAGGGTTGATAAAGAAATAGACTGAACCATAGGGTTGATAAAGAAATAGACTGAACCATAGGGTTGATAAAGAAATAGACTGAACCATAGGGTTGATAAAGAAATAGACTGAACCATAGGGTTGATAAAGAAATAGACTGAACCATAGGGTTGATAAAGAAATAGACTGAACATTAGGGTTGATAAAGAAATAGACTGAACCATAGGGTTGATAAAGAAATAGACTGAACCATAGGGTTGATAAAGAAATAGACTGAACCATACCGTCAATAAAGAAATAGACTGAAGCATAGGGTTGATAAAGAAATAGACTGAACCATAGGGTTGATAAAGAAATAGACTGAACCATAGGGTTGATAAAGAAATAGACTGAACCATACCGTCAATAAAGAAATAGACTGAAGCATAGGGTTGATAAAGAAATAGACTGAACCATAGGGTTGATAAAGAAATAGACTGAAGCATAGGGTTGATAAAGAAATAGACTGAACCATAGGGTTGATAAAGAAATAAATGAAGCATAGGGTTGATAAAGAAATAGACTGAACCATAGGATTGATAAAGAAATAGAGGTGTTGATAAAGAAATAGACTGAACCATAGGGTTGATAAAGAAATAGACTGAACCATAGGATTGATAAAGAAATAGACTGAACCATAGGGTTGATAAAGAAATAGACTGAACCATAGGGTTGATAAAGAAATAGATTGAAGCATAGGGTTGATAAAGAAATAGACTGAACCATAGGGTTGATAAAGAAATAGACTGAACCATAGGGTTGATAAAGAAATAGACTGAGACGGTTGATAAAGAAATAGACTGAAGCATAGGGTTGATAAAGAAATAGACTGAACCATATTGTTGATAAAGAAATAGACTGAACCATAGGGTTGATAAAGAAATAGACTGAACCATAGGGTTGATAAAGAAATAGACTGAACCATAGGGTTGATAAAGAAATAGACTGAAATAGGTTGATAAAGAAATAGACTGAACCATAGGGTTGATAAAGAAATAGACTGAACATTAGGGTTGATAAAGAAATAGACTGAACCATAGGGTTGATAAAGAAATAGACTGAACCATAGGGTTGATAAAGAAATAGACTGAACCATAGGGTTGATAAAGAAATAGACTGAACCATAGGGTTGTCAATAAAGAAATAGACTGAACCATAGGGTTGATAAAGAAATAGACTGAACCATAGGGTTGATAAAGAAATAGACTGAACCATAGGGTTGATAAAGAAATAGACTGAACCATAGGGTTGATAAAGAAATAGACTGAACCATAGGGTTGATAAAGAAATAGACTGAACCATAGGGTTGATAAAGAAATAGACTGAACCATAGGGTTGATAAAGAAATAGACTGAACCATAGGGTTGATAAAAGAAATAGACTGAACCATAGGGTTGATAAAGAAATAGACTGAACCATAGGGTTGATAAAGAAATAGACTGAACCATAGGGTTGATAAAGAAATAGACTGAACCATAGGGTTGATAAAGAAATAGACTGAACCCTGAAGGATAGGGTTGATAAAGAAATAGACTGAACTGAACCATAGGGTTGATAAAGAAATAGACTGAACCATAGGGTTGATAAAGAAATAGACTGAACCATAGGGTTGATAAAGAAATAGACTGAACCATAGGGTTGATAAAGAAATAGACTGAACCATAGGGTTGATAAAGAAATAGACTGAACCATAGGGTTGATAAAGAAATAGACTGAACCATAGGGTTGATAAAGAAATAGACTGAACCATAAAGGGTTGATAAAGAAATAGACTGAACCATAGGGTTGATAAAGAAATAGACTGAACCATAGGGTTGATAAAGAAATAGACTGAACCATAGGGTTGATAAAGAAATAGACTGAACCATAGGGTTGATAAAGAAATAGACTGAACCATAGGGTTGGTTGAACCATAGGGTTGATAAAGAAATAGACTGAACCATAGGGTTGATAAAGAAATAGACTGAACCATAGGGTTGATAAAGAAATAGACTGAACCATAGGGTTGATAAAGAAATAGACTGAACCATAGGGTTGATAAAGAAATAGACTGAACCATAGGGTTGATAAAGAAATAGACTGAACCATAGGGTTGATAAAGAAATAGAGACTGAACCATAGGGTTGATAAAGAAATAGACTGAACCATAGGGTTGATAAAGAAATAGACTGAACCATAGGGTTGATAAAGAAATAGACTGAACCATAGGGTTGATAAAGAAATAGACTGAACCATAGGGTTGATAAAGAAATAGACTGAACCATAGGGTTGATAAAGAAATAGACTGAACCATAGGGTTGATAAAGAAATAGACTGAACATTAGGGTTGATTGACTGAACCATAGGGTTGATAAAGAAATAGACTGAACCATAGGGTTGATAAAGAAATAGACTGAACCATAGGGTTGATAAAGAAATAGACTGAGGGTTGATAAAGAAATAACCATAGGGTTGATAAAGAAATAGACTGAACCATAGGGTTGATAAAGAAATAGACTGAACCATAGGGTTGATAAAGAAATAGACTGAACCATAGGGTTGATAAAGAAATAGACTGAACCATAGGGTTGATAAAGAAATAGACTGAACCATAGGGTTGATAAAGAAATAGACTGAACCATAGGTTGATAAAGAAATAGACTGAACCATAGGGTTGATAAAGAAATAGACTGAACCATAGGGTTGATAAAGAAATAGACTGAACCATAGGGTTGATTGACTGAACCATAGGGTTGATAAAGAAATAGACTGAACCATAGGGTTGATAAAGAAAGACTGAACCATAGGGTTGATAAAGAAATAGACTGAACCATAGGGTTGATAAAGAAATAGACTGAACCATAGGGTTGATAAAGAAATAGACTGAACCATAGGGTTGATAAAGAAATAGACTGAACCATAGGGTTGATAAAGAAATAGACTGAACCATAGGGTTGATAAAGAAATAGACTGAACCATAGGGTTGATAAAGAAATAGACTGAACCATAGGGTTGATAAAGAAATAGACTGAACCATAGGGTTGATAAAGAAATAGACTGAACCATAGGGTTGATGAAATAGACTGAACCATAAAAAATAGACTGAACCACAGGGTTGATAAAGAAATAGACTGAACCATAGGGTTGATAAAGAAATAGACTGAACCATAGGGTTGATAAAGAAATAGACTGAACCATAGGGTTGATAAAGAAATAGACTGAACCATAGGGTTGATAAAGAAATAGACTGAACATAGGGTTGATAAAGAAATAGACTGAACCATAGGGTTGATAAAGAAATAGACTGAACCATAGGGTTGATAAAGAAATAGACTGAACCATAGGGTTGATAAAGAAATAGACTGAACCATAGGGCTGATAAAGAAATAGACTGAACCATAGGGTTGATAAAGAAATAGACTGAACCATAGGGTTGATAAAGAAATAGACTGAACCATAGGGTTGATAAAGAAATAGACTGAACCATATGGTTGATAAAGAAATAGACTGAACCATAGGGTTGATAAAGAAATAGACTGAACCATAGGGTTGATAAAGAAATAGACTGAACCATAGGGTTGATAAAGAAATAGACTGAACCATAGGGTTGATAAAGGAATAGACTGAACCATAGGGTTGATAAAGAAATAGACTGAACCATAGGGTTGATAAAGGAATAGACTGAACCATAGGGTTGATAAAGAAATAGACTGAACCATAGGGTTGAATAGACTGAACCATAGGGTTGATAAAGAAATAGACTGAACCATAGGGTTGATAAAGAAATAGACTGAACCATAGGGTTGATAAAGGAAAACTGAACCATAGGGTTGATAAAGAAATAGACTGAACCGATACGGTAGATAAAGAAATAGACTGAACCATAGGGTTGATAAAGAAATAGACTGAACCATAGGGTTGATAAAGAAATAGACTGAACCATAGGGTTGATAAAGAAATAGACTGAACCATAGGGTTGATAAAGAAATAGACTGAAGCATAGGGTTGATAAAGAAATATATTGAACCATATTGTCAATAAAGAAATAGACTGAACCATAGGGTTGATAAAGAAATAGACTGAACCATAGGGTTGATAAAGAAATAGACTGAACATTAGGGTTGATAAAGAAATAGACTGAACCATAGGGTTGATAAAGAAATAGACTGAACCATAGGGTTGATAAAGAAAAAGAACCATAGACTGAACCATAGGGTTGATAAAGAAATAGACTGAACCATAGGGTTGATAAAGAAATAGACTGAACCATAGGGTTGATAAAGAAATAGACTGAACCATAGGGTTGATAAAGAAATAGACTGAACCATAGGGTTGATAAAGAAATAGACTGAACCATAGGGTTGATAAAGAAATAGACTGAACCATAGGTTGATACTGAACCATAGGGTTGATAAAGAAATAGACTGAACCATAGGATTGATAAAGAAATAGACTGAACCATAGGGTTGATAAAGAAATAGACTGAACAGGGTTGATAAAGAAATAGACTGAACCATAGGGTTGATAAAGAAATAGACTGAACCATAGGGTTGATAAAGAAATAGAAAGAAATAAAGACTGAAGCATAGGGTTGATAAAGAAATAGACTGAACCATATTGTCAATAAAGAAATAGACTGAACCATAGGGTTGATAAAGAACCAAATAGACTGAACCATAGGGTTGATAAAGAAATAGACTGAACCATAGGGTTGATAAAGAAATAGACTGAACCATAGGGTTGATAAAGAAATAGACTGAACCATAGGGTTGATAAAGAAATAGACTGAACCATAGGGTTGATAAAGAAATAGACTGAACCATATTGTCAATAAAGAAATAGACTGAACCACAGGGTTGATAAAGAAATAGACTGAACCATAGGGTTGATAAAGAAATAGACTGAACCATAGGGTTGATAAAGAAATAGACTGAACCATAGGGTTGGAAATTGATAGGGTTGAAGAAATAGACTGAACCATAGGGTTGATAAAGAAATAGACTGAACCATAGGGTTGATAAAGAAATAGACTGAACCATAGGGTTGATAAAGAAATAGACTGAACCATAGGGTTGATAAAGAAATAGACTGAACCATAGGGTTGATAAAGAAATAGACTGAACCATAGGGTTGATAAAGAAATAGACTGAACCATAGGGTTGATAAAGAAATAGACTGAACCATAGGGTTGATAAAGAAATAGACTGAACCATAGGGTTGATAAAGAAATAGACTGAACCATAGGGTTGATAAAGAAATAGACTGAACCATAGGGTTGATAAAGAAATAGACTGAACCATAGGGTTGATAAAGAATAGACTGAACCATAGGGTTGATAAAGAAATAGACTGAACCATAGGGTTGATAAAGAAATAGACTGAACCATAGGGTTGATAAAGAAATAGACTGAACCATAGGGTTGATAAAGAAATAGACTGAACCATAGGGTTGATAAAGAAATAGACTGAACCATAGGGTTGATAAAGAAATAGACTGAACCATAGGGTTGATAAAGAAATAGACTGAACCATAGGGTTGATAGAAATAGACTGTTGATAAAGAAATAGACTGAACCATAGGGTTGATAAAGAAATAGACTGAACCATAGGTTGGTTGAGGGTTGAAAGAAATAGACTGAACCATAGGGTTGATAAAGAAATAGACTGAACCATATTGTCAATAAAGAAATAGACTGAACCATAGGGTTGATAAAGAAATGACTGAACCATAAGAAATAGAGACATTAGGGTTGATGAACCATAGGGTTGATAAAGAAATAGACTGAACCATAGGGTTGATAAAGAAATAGACTGAACCCAATAAAGAAATAGGGTTGATAAAGAAATAGACTGAACCATAGGGTTGATAAAGAAATAGACTGAACCATAGGGTTGATAAAGAAATAGACTGAACCATAGGGTTGATAAAGAAATAGACTGAACCATAGGGTTGATAAAGAAATAGACTGAACCATAGGGTTGATAAAGAAATAGACTGAACCATAGGGTTGATAAAGAAATAGACTGAACCATAGGGTTGATAAAGAAATAGACTGAACCATAGGGTTGATAAAGAAATAGACTGAACCATAGGGTTGATAAAGAAATAGACTGAACCATAGGGTTGATAAAGAAATAGACTGAACCATAGGGTTGATAAAGAAATAGACTGAACATTAGGGTTGATAAAGAAATAGACTGAACCATAGGGTTGATAAAGAAATAGACTGAACCATAGGGTTGATAAAGAAATAGACTGAACCATAGGGTTGATAAAGAAATAGACTGAAGGATAGGGTTGATAAAGGAATAGACTGAACGATAGGGTTGATAAAGAAATAGACTGAACCACAGGGTTGATAAAGGAATAGACTGAACCATAGGGTTGATAAAGAAATAGACTGAACCATAGGGTTGATAAAGGAATAGACTGAACCATAGGGTTGATAAAGAAATAGACTGAACCATAGGGTTGATAAAGGAATAGACTGAACCATAGGGTTGATAAAGAAATAGACTGAACCATAGGGTTGATAAAGGAATAGACTGAACCATAGGGTTGATAAAGAAATAGACTGAACGATACGGTAGATAAAGAAATAGACTGAACCATAGGGTTGATAAAGAAATAGACTGAACCATAGGGTTGATAAAGAAATAGACTGAACCATAGGGTTGATAAAGAAATAGACTGAACGATACGGTAGATAAAGAAATAGACTGAAGCATAGGGTTGATAAAGAAATATACTGAACCATATTGTCAATAAAGAAATAGACTGAACCATAGGGTTGATAAAGAAATAGACTGAACCATAGGGTTGATAAAGAAATAGACTGAACCATAGGGTTGCCTATCTGCATCACAAACTCTAAACAATATCTTGCTTAAAGTTAGCAATATATTGATGACTTCAATGTCACCAAAAAACTCTGTTTTAAACACTATAATGTAGTGTTACACTTAACCCCAGTCTTCCCTACAGTATGTGCTCATGGTGAATCGCGGAGCCTAAATCACGTTGCCTCTAAAAGCTCTGGTGCAGCTTGCTGAGTTCGCTCATAGATGTAGGTGTGATACTCCACTTTTAACAATGGCCATTAAAACTGCTTTCAAATGTGTTTTTTCTCGGTTGGCCCCGGCACAATTTAACCCTTGACCTTAAATCCCCTGGTACCCAACTGATATCAGGGCTGACCAATCAGAGATCTGGGTGCCTTGCGTTCTGCCGTTACCATAGCAACACCCTCCATAGCTGGGTTCAGAAGAGCGGGGGAGGGGGGGTTTACAGTGGCTCTGTTGAGCTCTGTCAATATAGATGGAAGCCAAATCGATATGGTACGAAGGGATTTCACAGCTCACTGAGGCGTGTGGATCAGCCAGCAAGCAGCCAGTGCCCAGTACACATACCGGTCTGGGTCAGAGAGCTGCACTGAACCATTAAACACACACGCACGCACGCACCGCAGGTTGCATATACACACTGATAGCTAGGCACACACTCAAACTAATGCTAAAGCCCAACAAAAAAAGGCATATGGGCACACACACACCAAAGCACACACTCCCTGCAGAGCAGATAAAGACTAACACAGTGCGCTGTGATTAACCAGAGAAGCACTGCAGTCTTCTGCCATTAATTAGACACCTACTAATTCATTCAGAGCCACACACTGCTTCACAAAGGAACTACTGAGATAAACACACCTCCATGGCCACCCAGCAGCATAACTCATATGTAAACAACAACAATAAAGAAATACAAGATTGTTATCCCTCCTCTGGTTATTGACATTTTATTTGTAAATGTCAGAAATCCGGGAAGCAACAACCATTCTTCCACAAGACCAAGGAGAGGAATCAGCTCAGCTGTCAGTCTTGATCAAATCCCCAAAAAGCCCATGTTTAGTTCCTTGTTAAATCTTATTCATGAAATTCATACTGAAAAACTCAAGGCTAAAAGAGTAAAAGGTTTGACTCCATTACCATGTAAATACTAAGCAGAATAATTACAAATATAAATGGCATTACAATGTTTGTTACTATACTGCAGGGTTCCCCAACTAGCACGGTTTTATTTGGCCCCCTAGTTTTCTGAGCAAAATTAAGATTATTATTATTTTAATTTTAATTTTTTACATTATCATTGTTGGACATAAAAGACTTTAAAAACACCAGCAAATCAGCTCCAATTGATTTTAATTTTTAGAAATCTGTTCCCAAGTATTCCCATGCAAAATAAAGAGACATGATTGTATAGAAATGTAAGCAAGGTTTGAAATGATTGTTTCAGTCAAATATTATATCTGTTTGGGATTCTTGCAGTCAATTTCCAGTCTACAATTGATCTATAATTATGTTCTGGCTCTCCGACCATCCGCTCAAGAAAGAAATCATCTCGCGGCTCAATCTAGTTGATGATCCCTGCTATACTGCTATAAACGCTTGACTCCATTACCATGTAAATACTAAGCAGAATAAATACAAATACAAATGTCATTATAATGTTGTTACTATAGTATAATGTGTATACAGGTACGGTATTTATAAGATCAGTTATCATTGTTTCCTCCTTGAGCCTTAATTGATCAATCAATGTCACATGTTGGCTGGAGAATGCACATACATCCAATCAATCAGCACCCAATCAATCCAATCAAATAAGCTCCTATCTGGACAGCAATTGGCTATTTCAATGCTTCAGATGGTACAGAACGGAGTAGGCCGACCACATACAGACATAGTCCAATTAAGAACCAATGCCATCAGGCATTCACTTTCATGTGAATACCTGGGTAGCAATGAATCCGTTTCAGCCACACAGATTTTCTTTCAGCCATCAAACCTATGAGGTGTGGTACTGACTCAAACAATGTTTGAAGGGAAAATGGCAAGTTCAATTTACAGTGGCTCTGAAGAGATTTGTCAATAGAATTTCAATCAATCACACTATTGATTGATTGATTGATTGATTGATACAGAAAGTTGCTCCTTTGGAAGGTCAACAAGTGTTTCACAGTCCAGATAAGTCTCTGACCTAAACATATGGTCCAACGGTAATCCCAAGACACCCTCAAAGGCTTTACACGCTCACACACATGCATGACAAGGAGTATGTTAGTGGCCTTGTAACTACAATGTAATGTTAGTGTCTGTGCATTAGTTTTAGTATTCATATGTAGACTCCTTTTTTGACCATGTGACCTGACTAGAAAAAGTGTGTGTGTGTGTGTATGTGTGTGTGTACGAGTATACTGTGTATCCTCTGTATATATATGTGTATGTGTATACTGTGTATGTGTATATATGTACAGTATGTTTAAACATGCATATTCACACGTTTACGTTCCCATTTTGCTCATGCAAAAACAATCAAAACCCCCAAATGATTGTAACTAAAGGAGACAGCAGCACATCATCAGAAGCCAGTTCCAAATATTACAATTGACGATTGCGTGATGTACAACACATTTTCCCACTGTTTACTTACACACATTGGTTGAATGATCATTTCCTCCTCGGTCCTCACTGACAGAGAACGAGTCAGGACATCAGCCTCATCAGTCCTGCAGTAGACCAGTAGTTATTCTTCACACACTTCTGGTCTGTTTGGATCCGGCAAAATGACTCTGTCATGGCTGACTCTTTCGCTTGAGCTGCCGTTAGCTCAGACCAGAAAGTCTGGAGAGGAACATTACATGCAGCTATCTTTGGCCTTCGCCTGACTGCCATGGCTGATCCACAGCGAATGAGGTTTAGCACACAAGTGTGTGTGTCTACGTACTAGCACGGAGCTCCGGATTGACCCATTCTCTATCCACCTGGTTTCTGAGAAACCACAGCCCATAGCACGGTGACAGCCCCCCCGGGCAGCGTACTAACACAGGCAGGCAGACAGAGGCACGGAGGCATTCGATCGGCATAACAGAGAAACTTGGGGTCACTGATGCTGACAGAGTAGGCCTCCTTATCAAGTGGGTAGATAGATTGACACACATACACTAGCATTCCGATGCACATATTTTTTGTCCAATTGAATATGTATATTCACACACACGGACGGAAGGATGCACACACACACACACACACACACACACACACACACACACACACACACACACACACACACACACACACACACACACACACACACACACACGCACACACACGCACACACAAACATGATCTCTACTCACTCAATACATAAACCTTGGAATAACTTATTTTTCTCCTTATTTTACTGAATCAGTTATGTATTAACAGCTGTAAGGCTTCTTGATCACAATCACCCTTTGTGATTAAACAGACACCCTTATCATATGCTACATGTTTTACTAACAGGATATGATATGGAGATAAGTATTTATATGACGTTGAGGGTGTAGTGTGTTTCAATAGTCAATGTGTCAACAAGATGAATGTTTGACCCAGAGTTCCATAGTTCCAGCTTGTATAAGACATATGTTGACGATCGTACGCATGATCAGTCCAGTCAACCTGGCCCATTGTGAACTGGTTACTGATACGCTTCATGGGACTGTGAATACATGCTTGACAAAGAGATAGAAGTCATCCCTGAAAAAAATTACAAAAATAAGAAGCAAGCGCATTTATTTCCCTCCTAATTATTGAGAAATTGTACATTTTTGTTGTAACCTTCTTTCATATCAAGTTGCAGCAATATCTATGTTTTAAAGGTGATTTGAAAAGGGTCTCTCTGTCCTCCAAAATGGGAGAAGAGGTACTTAACTGCATATTATGCATTTTTGTTTGTTTGTTTGTTATTTTATGTTATTTATTTCAGGCTGTGTTTTTTATTCATGTTATTGCCAAACGAGACAGAGAAGTTGCAGATTGCACCTCTAAATTGTGTTCAGGTGATTCCTTTCTTTAAGAAATGCTATTTAAGTCATAGCAAAAGCAACTTTTCTGCCGTGTTAAGGAAGTGTTTTAGCATGACCCAAGTACAACTCCTTGACATTATGATGTGGTGCTAAAGTCTGGCTGAGCTGAGGAGCTGGTATATACAGCTGGGTAGGCTGTGGTTTGAGTTTATTATGTTTTTATTGTCACATACTGGCGCCAGGAAGGGAATTTAATGATTTTGGGTACTGGCCAGCCAGGTTAGTAGAATGACATTTCTACTAGCCCAGGTGACATTCTCTGTAGCCAAGGGTCCAAAAGCCCAGTCTGAAAAGCACTGGCGATGGACTAGCTTCATTTCCATCCCTGGTTAGCGGTGTTGCTGCTTATCAATTTGGATGGACCCAAATCTTGTTTCTTGAAGAGAAGAAACCTTTTGATTTCCACACAAAATCTATTACAAATTAATTTACATGAACTCTGCCTTAATAAATCACATATTGTAGCCTATCAAAAACATTCAATTCACATCAGGGCTTCATACCAGAGCATTGCATCTCATAATGAATATTGATGGAATTTGATTAGGCAGCTTTCAGATGTTATACTAACTTCATTTAAATAGCTATGCTCCAGCTCGTGATGCCTTTCCAAATGTTTTCACATGCAAATTCACATATTGCAAATATTTCACATTTTTAAACAACATTCTGCATCACATATAGGCTATTCTACCATACAACTTTGTTCATTTAGAAGCTGCCTGCAATGAAATGTAGTAGACTAGGCTACTATTGGTGTTAGGCTATTGTATGTAGTAGCCTGCTTTTGGTGTTAGGCTGTTGTATGCGTTAGACAAATGCAGATAACTAATTAATCCATTGCAAAAATGTAGCCAATACAATGGATTTAAAAGTGACACCCGGATGTGGGAATTTACCTGAGAAATAACATGAATGTTCCCTCTCTCCTTCGGAATCTCCCTGGTCCCAAACTCTGAGCGACTGTGTGCTTCTCACGCGGATTTTGCTCAGTGATGGCGCACGGAATTATCAAAGAAACCTTCGAGGAAATCTTCGGGTAGTTAGACAGAAGACCATGTCTAGTCACCCGCTTCACACGCTCATGTAATTGTGCCTTGAAGGTGAAGTCCTAAAGATGTGTATTCTTCAAATAATAACGAGTCACAGTGACATGCCAAAATATGTAACGCATACGCCAAACTCCTCAAACCATCGGTGTCTGTACGCGTCAACGGTTGGTTGTTCGCTATGTTCGAAGCTTCTCTCTGCAGCCAGCGCACCGGTTGGCGGTTGGTTGGCGCGCGCCTCACGGATTATTGCCCGGCCCCCTCGTGTTTTCCAATACCTTGACACATTGTTATGGCTTTCTCCCATTTATTTTTACGAGTGACCTGCGGCCAAGTTATTAGTCTACACATAATTACAAATCTGTGCAATTGGAGTCAAGTAAATGTGTCTGCTGCTGATTGCAAATTGACACACTTGGTCTTGGCAATATGACAGCTCCCCACACACTCACTCAGTAAAATATGACTGAAGGCAGTTAACTTAGACTAATAATAATTTTACATGGATTGAATTTTTTGTAAGCATACTTTATGGCTCGCAAGCATGACAGGTCAACGTTAGCCTGTATTTAGGTTAGGTATGTATAGATGGTTCGTGTGTGTCCCATCTCCTATGTACTATATTATAAACTGGGTGGTTTGAGCCCTGAATGCTGATTGACTGACAGCCATGATATATCAGAACTATACCACGGGTATAAAAAAAAACTTTATTTGTACAGTTCTAATTAAGTTGGTAACCAGTTTATAATAGCAGTATGGCACCTCGGCGGTTTGTGATATACGGCCAATATACCACGGCTAACTAAGGGCTGTGTCCAGGAACTCTGCGTTGCGTTGTGCATAAGAGCAGCCCTTAGCCGTGGTATATTGGCCATATACCACACCTTCTCGGGCCTTATTGCTTAAATACACACACACACACACACACACACACACACACACACACACACACACACACACACACACACACACACACACACACACACACACAGATCCCTACACAATCCCAACACTGTGAACAGTTTGATAAACAAATCGTGGCCTTTCTCAGAGTTGAATCCTCACTCTCTCAGTGTGGGAGCCTCTGACTGCATCTGTGTGGACTGGAGTGTGCTGCTAGCTGGCCTTGCTGGGACTGGAGTGTGCTGCTAGCTGGCCTTGCTGGGACTGGAGTGTGCTGCTAGCTGGCCTTGCTGGGACTGGAGTGTGCTGCTAGCTGGCCTTGCTGGGACTGGAGCTGAAACAAGAGAGAAGTGTTTTCCTAATTACATTTAACTGCCTGGTGTAATCTGCTTTATCTGTTTCAACCAGAGACAAGGGTCTAATTGTGTCCCCCGCAGACGGTGGCAGGGTGGGGGCCGCTCCCTACCAGCCAGCAGCCTGACCCATGACCAGAGAGAATCAGCCAGAGTCAGGAGACTCTCCCCAGGGATACAGGCTTCTTATGAGCCTCCCATTGCTCTGACTTACATCTAGACATGTGTTAAAGCACATGTGGTTATGATAAAGCCATCGGTGTGGGGTTATGATAGGTTAGGGTAGGCCGATTCTGTTCCTACTGCTGCAGGGGGACAGATACTGTATCTATACTGTAGCATATATAACCTACCAAGCTTTAAACTTTAAACTCAGCGCTGAAATATAGGACTATTCCCTCATTGATTTGGGCTACTTTGTGTGGGAGAGAGAGCACTCAGCCTCAGGGTGTTTGTGTGGGAGAGAGAGCACTCAGCCTCAGGGTGTTTGTGTGGGAGAGAGAGCACTCAGCCTCAGGGTGTTTGTGTGGGATAGAGAGCACTCAGCCTCAGGGTGTTTGTGTGGGAGAGAGAGCACTCAGCCTCAGGGTGTTTGTGTGGGATAGAGAGCACTCAGCCTCAGGGTGTTTGTGTGGGAGAGAGAGCACTCAGCCTCAGGGTGTTTGTGTGGGAGAGAGAGCACTCAGCCTCAGGGTGTTTGTGTGGGAGAGAGAGCACTCAGCCTCAGGGTGTCTGACCAAGAAGAAATCCACCTGCAACTCCCCATTATCACCAGACCTGGGCTCTGAAGCACCCATTCAGTAGAAGCTCAACTGGTTGGACTGATGGGGGATGAATACTTCACATCTATGATAACTAGATGACCTCTGCTTCAACAGCACCGTGGGAATCAAACTGATTGCCACAGCAATGGTCCTGGGAAAAAGGGTCAGGGAACAATATTTCCATACCCAAAACACTTCTATCCAACCCTTTTGCTGACCACAGAGTCCCTTACTAAGGGTGAGGATTACAATATCAACCATCTCAATACCGATCTGTACAAAATACAAAACCTGTCTGTATTGTGTTGTATAGATGTTGATGTTGATGTTTAGGGTTAGGATTATCATGTGTGGACAGTAACACTGAGACAAATTCCTTGCAACTACTTGTTGCATGGCAATAACATTTTCTCATTAATTGAGATTCTGATTAATTACAAAAGGTGTTATATAAAGATTGACATGATCTAAATTGATTGGATAAGGTTCTCCTTGTCCTCGCCTGCCTGCCAACATGTAAGTCCAATACAAAGGACTTCACCACAGTGTGTGTGTGTGTGATATCGATCTGCCAGGCTGCTGTGTGGTCGTGGAGGTGTATGTTTATCTCAGCAGATCCTTTGTGAAGCAGTGTGTGGCTCTGCATTAATTAGTAGGTGTCTAATGGCAGAGGACTGCAGTGCTTCTCTGGTTAATCATGTGTCAGCACATTGAATTAGTCTCATCTGCTCTGCAGGGAGTGTGTGTGAGTGTGTTAGTGATGACACCATGGTATTTCAGGTATGGTGCACTGTGTGTATCATACGTTTGAAAAGCGCTTTACACCTGAAGTTGCAGTTGTGGTAGCCTATGTCCTGTGCGGTATGTTCATGCCTACACATGTGGACACATGTCCAGACAACGCGGAGACATCCAGGGAGACAGCTATTCATTAGGTTTCACTTCCCTGTCAACTCCCTGAAAAGATGAACCATGACATTCCATCATGTTTTAGTAAATTTGAAGCACAAGGCTAAACTGTGCGTTGAAGCACAAGGCTAAACTTCTCTGCTGTTTTGGTCTTATACCTACCACACTCTAGCAGCGTGAAGCGAACCCGCGCAGTCGCAGACACCGTGTGTGACTGTGTGAGATTGAAGTCCTGCATGCGGTGCTGCTCGTGGCAACGTCATTTTGCTGAGTCTATCTTTAAGGAAATTGTTTGTTTTATGGCCATATGTAGTATAGGTAGTGTGTGACTTGACATGGCCACAGTATCTCCCTGTAGTAGGGATCATGGGTTGACATGGCCACATTATCTCCCTGTAGTAGGGGTCATGGTTTGACATGGCCACATTATCTCCCTGTAGTAGGGATCATGGGTTGACATGGCCACAGTATCCCCCTGTAGTAGGAAATCATGGGTAGACATGGCCACAGTATCTCCCTGTAGTAGGAAATCATGGGTAGACATGGCCACAGTATCTCCCTGTAGTAGGAAATCATGGGTAGACATGGCCAAAGTATCTCCCTGTAGTAGGGATCATGGGTTGACATGGCCACATTATCTCCCTGTAGTAGGAAAGTAGGAAATCATGGGTGTTCTAAAGACATGGAAAAAGTATCTCCCTGTAGTAGGGATCAAGAGAAAACTGCAAGACTTTGACATGGAACAAACCAAAAAGACAGGCTTTTTATCTCCCTGTAATATGATCATAGTTTTACATGGCCACATTATCTCCCTGTAGTATGGATCATAGTTTTACATGGCCACATTATCTCCCTGTAGTAGGGATCATGGGTTGACATGGCCACATTATCTCCCTGTAGTATGGATCATAGTTTTACATGGCCACATTATCTCCCTGTAGTATGGATCATAGTTTTACATGGCCACATTATCTCCCTGTAGTATGGATCATAGTTTTACATTTAAGTGTTCCGGAGTGTTCTAAATTGAGCAGCTGCTGAAAAATGAGCTCCTGTATATATTGAGTACATCGAAAAAATCAAGAGAAAACTGCAAGACTTAATAGAAGACAAAACAAGGAACAAACCAAAAAGACAGGCTTTTGAAGAAGTAACTATTTTTCATAAAATTGTACAGTTATCTTAGCTAGCTGAATTGCTAGCTGAATTGTTTACTTGTTGCTAAGCAGTTGCTAGGGACTCTCCTGGAAGAAGCTAGCTAGCTTACAAATAATAACAACAAAAAATATCTAGTTAACAGAAGAAAGGAAGACAAAATAAGGACAGAAGAAAAAGGAAAAGAAAAAGGACAACAAAGTGAAACCTCTAAAGAAACAAGAGACCATAATACAAGAAACAGCACTATAGAGAGATAGAACAACAACAACGCAGCCACTGCCAGCTAGCCTACTTCAGCAGTACTGTATCATTTGAATTATTTTAGTCAATAAGATTCCTGCTACGTAAGCTTAACTTTCTGAACATTCGAGACGTGTAGTCCACTTGTCATTCCAATCTCCTTTGCATTTAGCGTAGCCTCTTCTGTAGCCTGTCAACTATGTGTCTGTCTATCCCTGTTCTCTCCTCTCTGCACAGACCATACAAACGCTCCACACCGCGTGGCCACTCTAATCTGGTGGTCCCAGCGCGCACGACCCACGTGGAGTTCCAGGTCTCCGGTAGCCTCTGGAACTGCCGATCTGCGGCCAACAAGGCAGAGTTCATCTCAGCCTATGCCTCCCTCCAGTCCCTCGACTTCTTGGCACTGACGGAAACATGGATCACCACAGATAACACTGCTACTCCTACTGCTCTCTCTTCGTCCGCCCACGTGTTCTCGCACACCCCGAGAGCTTCTGGTCAGCGGGGTGGTGGCACCGGGATCCTCATCTATCCCAAGTGGTCATTCTCTCTTTCTCCCCTTACCCATCTGTCTATCGCCACCTTTGAATTCCATGCTGTCACAGTTACCAGCCCTTTCAAGCTTAACATCCTTATCATTTATCGCCCTCCAGGTTCTCTCGGAGAGTTCATCAATGAGCTTGATGCCTTGATAAGCTCCTTTCCTGAGGACGGCTCACCTCTCACAGTTCTGGGCGACTTTAACCTCCCCACGTCTACCTTTGACTCATTCCTCTCTGCCTCCTTCTTTCCACTCCTCTCCTCTTTTGACCTCACCCTCTCACCTTCCCCCTCTACTCACAAGGCAGGCAATACGCTTGACCTCATCTTTACTAGATGCTGTTCTTCCACTAACCTCACTGCAACTCCCCTCCAAGTCTCCGACCACTACCTTGTATCCTTTTCCCTCTTGCTCTCATCCAACACTTCCCACACTGCCCCTACTCGGATGGTATCGCGCCGTCCCAATCTTCGCTCTCTCTCCCCGCTACTCTCTCCTCTTCCATCCTATCATCTCTTCCCTCTGCTCAAACCTTCTCCAACCTATCTCCTGATTCTGCCTCCTCAACCCTCCTCTCCTCCCTTTCTGCATCCCTTGATTCTCTATGTCCCCTATCCTCCAGGCCGGCTCGGTCCTCCCCTCCTGCTCCGTGGCTCGACGACTCATTGCGAGCTCACAGAACAGGGCTCCGGGCAGCCGAGCGGAAATGGAGGAAAACTCGCCTCCCTGCGGACCTGGCATCCTTTCACTCCCTCCTCTCTACATTTTCCTCTTCTGTCTCTGCTGCTAAAGCCACTTTCTACCACTCTAAATTCCAAGCATCTGCCTCTAACCCTAGGAAGCTCTTTGCCACCTTCTCCTCCCTCCTGAATCCTCCTCCCCCTCCCCCTCCTCCCTCTCTGCAGATGACTTCGTCAACCATTTTGAAAAGAAGGTCGACGACATCCGATCCTCGTTTGCTAAGTCAAACGACACCGCTGGTTCTGCTCACACTGCCCTACCCTGTGCTCTGACCTCTTTCTCCCCTCTCTCTCCAGATGAAATCTTGCGTCTTGTGACGGCCGGCCGCCCAACAACCTGCCCGCTTGACCCTATTCCCTTCTCTCTTCTCCAGACCATTTCCGGAGACCTTCTCCCTTACCTCACCTCGCTCATCAACTCATCCCTGACCGCTGGCTACGTCCCTTCTGTCTTCAAGAGAGCGAGAGTTGCACCCTTCTGAAAAAAACCTACACTCGATCCCTCCGATGTCAACAACTACAGACCAGTATCCCTTCTTTCTTTTCTCTCCAAAACTCTTGAACGTGCCGTCCTTGGCCAGCTCTCCCGCTATCTCTCTCAGAATGACCTTCTTGATCCAAATCAGTCAGGTTTCAAGACTAGTCATTCAACTGAGACTGCTCTTCTCTGTATCACGGAGGCCCTCCGCACTGCTAAAGCTAACTCTCTCTCCTCTGCTCTCATCCTTCTAGACCTATCGGCTGCCTTCGATACTGTGAACCATCAGATCCTCCTCTCCACCCTCTCCGAGTTGGGCATCTCCGGCGCGGCCCACGCTTGGATTGCGTCCTACCTGACAGGTCGCTCCTACCAGGTGGCGTGGCGAGAATCTGTCTCCTCACCACGCGCTCTCACCACTGGCGTCCCCCAGGGCTCTGTTCCAGGCCCTCTCCTATTCTCGCTATACACCAAGTCACTTGGCTCTGTCATAACCTCACATGGTCTCTCCTATCATTGCTATGCAGACGACACACAATTAATCTTCTCCTTTCCCCCTTCTGATGACCAGGTGGCGAATCGCATCTCTGCATGTCTGGCAGACATATCAGTGTGGATGACGGATCACCACCTCAAGCTGAACCTCGGCAAGACGGAGCTGCTCTTCCTCCCGGGAAGGACTGCCCATTCCATGATCTCGCCATCACGGTTGACAACTCCATTGTGTCCTCCTCCCAGAGCGCTAAGAACCTTGGCGTGATCCTGGACAACACCCTGTCGTTCTCAACTAACATCAAGGCGGTGGCCCGTTCTTGTAGGTTCATGCTCTACAACATCCGCAGAGTACGACCCTGCCTCACACAGGAAGCAGCGCAGGTCCTAATCCAGGCACTTGTCATCTCCCGTCTGGATTACTGCAACTCGCTGTTGGCTGGGCTCCCTGCCTGTGCCATTAAACCCCTACAACTCATCCAGAACGCTGCAGCCCGTCTGGTGTTCAACCTTCCCAAGTTCTCTCACGTCACCCCGCTCCTCCGCTCTCTCCACTGGCTTCCAGTTGAAGCTCGCATCCGCTACAAGACCATGGTGCTTGCCTACGGAGCTGTGAGGGGAACGGCACCTCAGTACCTCCAGGCTCTGATCAGGCCCTACACCCAAACAAGGGCACTGCGTTCATCCACTTCTGGCCTGCTCGCCTCCCTACCACTGAGGAAGTACAGTTCCCGCGCAGCCCAGTCAAAACTGTTCGCTGCTCTGGCCCCCCAATGGTGGAACAAACTCCCTTATGACGCCAAGACAGCGGAGTCAATCACCACCTTCCGGAGACACCTGAAACCCCACCTCTTTCAGGAATACCTAGGATAGGATAAAGTAATCCTTCTCACCCCCCCCCTTAAAAGATTTAGATGCACTATTGTAAAGTGGCTGTTCCACTGGATGTCTTAAGGTGAACGCACCAATTTGTAAGTCGCTCTGGATAAGAGCGTCTGCTAAATGACTTAAATGTAAATGTAAATGTACATGGCCACAGTATCTCCCTGTAGTAAGGATTGTGGGTTGACATGGCCACAGTATCTCCCTGTAGTAGGAAATCATGGGTTGACATGGCCACAGTATCTCCCTGTAGTAGGAAATCATGGGTTGACATGGCCACTGTATCTCCCTGTAGTAGGGATTGTGGGTTGACATGGCCACAGTATCTCCCTGTAGTAGGAAATCATGGGTTGACATGGCCACTGTATCTCCCTGTAGTAGGGATTGTGGGTTGACATGGCCACAGTATCTCCCTGTAGTAGGAAATCATGGGTTGACATGGCCACAGTATCTCCCTGTAGTATGGATCATGGGTTGACATGGCCACATTATCTCCCTGTAGTAGGGATCATGGGTTGACATGGCCACTGTATCTCCCTGTAGTAGGGATTGTGGGTTGACATGGCCACACTATCTCCCTGTAGTAGGAAATCATGGGTTGACATGTTCTCTGTTTTTTAGAGGGATTTTGATTGCCTGTTAGAACCTAAAGCCTGTGTTGTTTAGTGCTGCTGGGAAGGGACACACACACACACACACACACACACACACATGGGGAGTGTGGCAGAGTCAGGATGGAGACCTGAGCCAACTCCCCGTGCTTACCGTGGCGGACGTCTTACTGGTCAGGCACCGTGTTGTGCGGTGGAGCGCACTGTGTCTCCAGTATGCGTTCTTAGCCCGGTGCGCTACATCCCAGCTCCCCGCATCTGCCGGGCTAGGGTGAGCATCCTGCCAGGAAGGATGGTGCCAGCCCTGCTCTCCAGACCTCCAGTCTACGGCCCAGGATGCCCACATGAAGAGATTATCACATTATGTTACATTATGTCACATACTTTATATAATTTAATAGAGGCTGGTTGGAAACATTTTGGACAAACATTTTGCACAAACGTATACAATATGTACAGTACTGTAGTAGTCAAAAGTTTGTACACACCTACTCATTCCAGGGTTTTTCTATATTTAGACTCTTTTCTACATTGTAGAATAAAAGTGAAGACATCAAAACTATGATATAACACTTATGGAATCATGCAGTAACCAAAAAAGTGTTAAACAAACAAACAAATATTTAATATTTTAGTTTCTTCAAAGTAGCCACCCTTTGCCTTGATGACAACTTTGCACACTCTTGGCATTCTCTCAAGCTGGTTAAGTGTGCCTTGAATTCTAAATAAATCACAGACAGTGTCACCAGCAAAGCACCCCCACACCATCACACCTCCTCCTCCATGCTTCACGGTGGGAACCACACATGTGGAGATCATCTGTTCACCTACTCTGCATCTCACAAAGACGCGGCGGTTGGAACCAAAAATCTCAAATTTGTACTCATTAGACCAAAGGACAGATTTCCACTGGTCTAATGTCCATTGCTCATGTTTCTGGGCCCAAGCAAGTCTCATATTCTTATTAGTGCCCTTTAGTAGTCGTTTCTTTGCAGCAATTCAACCATGAAGGCCTGATTGAAAGTCTCCTCTGAACAGTTGATTTATGAGATGTGTCTGTTACTCTGTTACTTGAACTCTGTGAAGCATTTATTTGGGCTGCAATTTCTGAGGCTGGTAACTCTAATGAACTTATCTTCTGCAGCAGATGTAACTCTGAGTCTTCCTTTCCTGTGGCGGTCCTCATGAGAGCCAGTTTCATCATAGCGCTTGATGGTTTTTGCGACTGCACTTGAAGAAACTTTAAAAGTTCTTGACATTTTCCGGATTGACTGACCTTCATGTCTTAAAGTAATGATGGACTGTCATTTCTCTTTGCTTATTTGAGCTGATCTTGCCATAACATGGACTTGGTCTTTTATCAAATAGGGCAATATTCTGTATACTGTACCACCCCTACCTTGTCACAAAACTGATTGGCTCAAACGGATTAAGAAGGAAAGAAATTCCACGAATGAACTTTTAATAAGGCACAACTGTTAATTGAAATGTATTCCAGGTGACTACCTCATGAAGCTGGTTGAGAGAATGCCAAGAGTGTGCAAAGCTGTGATGATTCTGCATGATTCCATATGTGTTATTTCATAGTTTTGATGTCTTCACTATTATTCTATAATGTAGAAAGTAGTAGAAATAAAGAAAACCTCTTGAATGAGTAGGTGTGTGTAAACCTTTGACTGGTACTGTATGATGGATTTATTTAAAACCATTATATCTGTGTTGTATGTGTTTCTGATTCTGGACTTTTAAATCGTATGTAACCACAAGGCTGTGGACACAATTTTCTTTTGTGTGTACAGCAATGAATCTATCGCTCTCTCTATCTACACATGTCAAGTGCGGTGAGGTTAAAGCTAATTTTTAGCTTCCAGAATTGGTGCACCTGACTCCCGAGACCCACTATCTCTCTTTTCATCCCACTTTTCTCGTCTTTTTTTTATCATCTGCAATGGGTAAAGATGAAAGATCCTGTGCACTGTCCACACTCAACGAAAGCGGGAAATTAAAGGAAGACGATACAAGCAGATGGTATAACAGTCGTATCAGTGAGGATAATCACGGGTGTTTGTCGAAATAGGTATTTGCTAACTGTCTTAGGTTAATTGAGTGTATTCATGTGATTGAGTACATTAAGTCCAGGATGTGGTATTGTTGTAGCAAACAGTGGAACAGGGAAGTGATCGAGTGGGATGAAAGGCGAACATCCTACGTATCGCACTAATAGGGTTAACCCAGATGGTGGGAATTGTAATATAATAATAAATTGTTGTTCCACCTCAAAAAGCACAAGAAAGATTTCAACACCCACCATCTCAGATTTTTCTGAAATTGTTTCTGTAGTTAGAAACAGATAAGATTAGCGTAACTGAAACATTATTTTGTGGAAAGAATATTTTAACTCTGATAAATATAGCTAATTGATAGCACCTAAATTGTTCATTTAAAAGTATAGAATTCATATAATATTCAATAGTACCCAACATCATCATCACAACCATTTCAGAACAAATTGGTGAGTGCCTATATTTGTCCAATTTACAAGAGCGCTTTACATGCATACATGAATAGGAAATGTGGTATTTGCATATCCCAACTCTACCTGAGAGGTCACAGACTGGGTTTGCCATTATCAACAGTGATCGTGAAGCAATTCACTGCCTTGCTCAAGGGCACATTGACAGATTGTTCATCTTGTTGGCTTGGGGATTTGAACTAGCAACCTCTTGGTTAATGGCCCAGCGCTCGAACCGCAAGGCCACCCAATAGGCTCAGATAGCGAGGATTGTTACATTATTATGGTGTGCGAATGCGTGAATCCGTGATTCTGCTAGCTATCCACACTGCAGCTATTATGGTCTGTAGGTAAGATATACAAACCCACACATTCAGCACCATTAGTCATGAGATCCCTGCAGACTCAAATTAACCAATGACGCAAGGCATTCGTCTAAAGACATGTGACTCAAATGAGATATAGAGCTTTTTGCTCAATGATTCATGGGGCCTATCCAAGACATCCAGCTCTCTGGTGGGCCTGTGCGGGATGGAGATGCAGCCAAGCGAGAGACAAGGCCGGCTAATGAGGGAGCGGATGTCCTGTCCTGTCCTCTAGGCCTGATGATGTTTAAAAACATCATTTTTTCCCCTTTTCAAGCTGCGAATAGCATTTCAGCTTTGTTAACGATATATACTATACCTCCAGTAGGTGAAAGGCACTGTCTGGTTGTACAAGAGGCTTTCAAAACAAAGCAGTGAGAGGTGGGGGAGTGTGCAGAGTTTTAAAAATGTATATGTATTACTTTGAGAGATTAGTACTCTTTCATGGTCATCAAAAACAGGTGGATTTATTTTCACTGTGTATACAGTAGGTAAACATTGTAATATATGGTGTACTCCTGTTGTAGTCTTTCATGTGACAAACAAACTTTGATTTTATTTAACTTGATTATTTGTAAGATTACTCCCATGAAAATATGGTGGGTATTTTATATGTAAAAAACAATCAGATATAGGAGTTCTCTCATCAAAATCATTAATGTGAAAACATAAGATGTACAAGATGTATATACTGGTGCTCCCCTGTCTGCCCTGGGGAGGCCTTCTGACCGCAGGATGCTCCAGAGGGCAGCTGCTGCTTTAGGACTATCACCATGCACCATTTCAATGGACATCATTACAGGGCTCATCATACAAAAAAATACTGGGTGATTTGAAAAGCCATAGTCAATCAATCAATAATATAATAATTATTTTAGCAAAACTGTTTATTTTTTATTTACAATCTGTAGAATCTATGAGAATAGGAATGTTCAATTATTTTGTGAAGCATCACAGCACAGTTGAAAAATATATGGCAAATAGAAATCCAAAATGGATGATGTTGAGAGACAGATGGGAGGGGTTGAATGGAGCTGAAGGGTGGGACTAATAACAAGATAAACAATGTAAAACATATGGGGTCTGTAAAATGTATATAGGTTCGGAACTTCTGTGAAATAGCACAGTTACAAATAAAAATCAAACTGAATGGACATCAGAAATAGAGGAAGGACTAAAAACAAACGAGAGAACTATTGTAAAGTAGACTGTGTCTGTAAAATGTGTATAAGATGTATAAATTGAAAGTAAAAGCAGAAATGTTTATTAGTTTACTCCAATTGAGGGATCGGTGGTAGGGTTTGGGCAATAATAATAAAGGTATATTCTTTAAAAAGTATGTATGTCTATATAGGTATGTGCACGTATATATGTGTATATGTATGCATGTGTGTATGGATATAAATATTTACCCCAAAAATATGGGGGATTGGAAATGATGCAGACAATTACATTGGAAGCAACATTCTTTCCGCAATATTAAGCTGATCGTCCCTCAAAAAAAAAAAATACAAAAAATACAAAAACAGGTAGCAAATTCTCTCTCCAATTGCTCCAACAAGGAATTTAATCAACGCAGGGATTTAGAGTGATTACTTAAAGTGCCCAACACGGAGTCGCTAAGGTTACACAGTGGCTAGTGCTTACTGCTGGACGGGGATACGTGGGGAATAGAGCGTCTGTAAACAAAGGTGTGGGGATACAGAGCACAGCCTAGAGTATACCCCAAAATAGAAGCTTAGATGGAGAAACAAATGAACGCTGTGTTTTAGACATGATGAGCAACGGAACGTGTACAATGACTAATGTGTCTGGTACAATTATGCAACTTTCTCCATTGACATTGGGAGGAGCAGACACCAGCTTACATGTATGTGCTTGCAAAACAGTTTAAATTTTCAGAATGGCTTTGGCTGCTTTTCTATGCAAGTCTCTTATTACGCAATGTGTCCAGAACAGACACTCATATGATACATGACACCGGAGAATGTAATTAGGGAAAGATTAAAATATAGTCCAACAATGATTGGACTGGTTTACAAGTACTTGGAAACACAGGTGGCTGGTGGCACCTTAATTGAGGAGGACAGGCTTATAGTAATGTCTACAACGGAATTAATGGAATGGTATCAATCACATGGTCTCTATCTGTTCTAATCCCCTTTCCATTAATTCCATTCCAGACTTTATTATGAGCCGCCCTTCCCTCGCCAGCCTCCTGTGCTCGGAACGCACTATGACTATAGCGAACACATCCTGTAGTGTGCAGGCCACTAGGCTTCCTGTTCATCATCTCACTCTCTCACCTGTGGAGAATCTTCACACCTGAGGCTGACATTTTTTATTTATTTTTATTTCACCTTTATTTAACCAGGTAGGCTAGTTGAGAACAAGTTCTCATTTGCAACTGCGACCTGGCCAAGATAAAGCATAGCAGTGTGAACAGACAACACAGAGTTACACATGGAGTAAGCAATTAACAAGTCAATAACACAGTAGAAATAAAATGGGCAGTCTATATACAATGTGTGCAAAAGGCATGAGGAGGTAGGCGAATAATACAATTTTGCAGATTAACACTGGGGTGATAAAAGATCAGATGGTCATGTACAGGTAGAGATATTGGTGTGCAAAAGAGCAGAAAAGTAAATAAAAAAAAAAATTGGTTCGGTTACAGATGAAAGCAAGTAGGGGATAGATCTAATGCATTCTGATTCATTAGGGAGTAAACTCTCTCCTCCCCTCTTTCTCACTCTCTCCTCCCCTCTTTCACTCTCGCTTCCTCATAAAATGCCTGATGTGTTGCCTTCACTCTTTCCATCTCTCTCTTTAAGATGGTGCCCGCCCTCGTAATGCTTGAGAAGGATGTAGTCTTTGCTGTCGAAGGTCACACACACTTCCCAAAGGCAACAGCAGGGACTTGCTCAGGGACACAGAGATCAGAGTTACAAACCAAGAGGTCATATGTTGGATCACTTGTAATATAGATGACCAGATTCTATTGGCCATGTAGGGCCTGTGGTGCTGTTTTGGGATAGTGGAAGTCCTCTAAAAATAGACTGCCATAATAATTAAATCTATGTTCAACCCTGGTTTGTTTCTGTACAGAAAGTACTCGTCTCTCTCTCTCTCTTCCTGCCCCTCTCCCAGTCTCCTGCTCTCTCTCTTTCTCCCCTCTCTCTCTCCCAGTCTCCTCCACTCTCTCCACTCTCTCTCTTTCTCCTCCCCTCGCTGCCCTGTAGCAGCTGTCAGAATGGATGAAATTCTCTCACATCAGGAAGATGTTCTGGAGTGAGAGAGGGAGTGAGAGAGGAGAGAGGGAGTAGAGAGAGGGGAGAGAGGGAGTAAGGAGAGAAGAGAGAGGGAGTAGAAAGATAGGAGAGGGGGGGAGAGAGGGAGTAGAGAGGGAGGAGAGAGGGAGTAGAGAGAGAGGAAAGAGGGAGTAGAGAGATAGGAGAGAGGGAGTAGAGAGAGAGGAAAGAGGGAGTAGAGAGATAGGAGAGAGGGAGTAGAGAGAGAGGAGAGAGGGAGTAGAAAGATAGGAGAGAGGGAGGAGAGAGGGAGGATTGAGAGAGGGAGTAAGGAGAGAGGAGAGAAAGAGTAGAAAGATAGGAGAGAGGGAGTAGAGAGATAGGAGAGAGGGAGTAGAGAGATAGGAGAGAAGAGATAGGAGAGAGGGAGTAGATAGATAGGAGAGAGGGAGTAGAGAGATAGGAGAGAGGGAGTAGAGAGATAGGAGAGAAGAGATAGGAGAGAGGGAGTAGATAGATAGGAGAGAGGGAGTAGAGAGATAGGAGAGAGGGAGTAGAGAGATAGGAGAGAGGGAGTAGAGAGAGAGGAGAGAGGGAGTAGAGAGAGAGGAGAGAGGGAGTAGAGAGAGAGGAGAGAGGGAGTAGAGAGAGAGGAGAGAGGGAGTAGAGAGGGAGGAGAGAGGGAGTAGAGAGAGAGGAGAGAGGGAGTAGAGAGAGGAGAGAGGGAGTAGAGAGAGAGGAGAGAGGGAGTAGAAAGATAGGAGAGAGGGAGGAGAGAGGGAGGATTGAGAGAGGGAGTAGAGAGAGAGGAGAGAGGGAGTAGAGAGAGAGGAGAGAGGGAGTAGAGAGAGAGGAGAGAGGGAGTAGAGAGAGAGGAGAGAGGGAGTAGAGAGAGAGGAGAGAGGGAGTAGAGAGAGAGGAGAGAGGGAGTAGAGAGAGAGGGAGTAGAGAGAGAGGAGAGAGGGAGTAGAGAGAGAGGAGAGAGGGAGTAGAGAGAGGAAAGAGGGAGTAGAAAGATAGGAGAGAGGGAGGAGGAGGGAGGATTGAGAGAGGGAGTAAGGAGAGAGGAGAGAAAGAGTAGAGGGAGAGGAGACAAGGAGGAAAGAGGGAGTAAGGAGAGAGGAGAGAGGGAGTAGAGAGAGAGGAAAGAGGGAGTAGAAAGATAGGAGAGAGGGAGGAGAGAGGGAGGATTGAGAGAGGGAGTAAGGAGAGAGGAGAGAAAGAGTAGAGCGAGAGGAGACAAGGAGGAAAGAGGGAGTAAGGAGAGAGGGAGGAGAGAGGGAGTAGAGAGAGAGTAGAGAGATAGGAGAAAGGGAGTAGAGAGATAGGAGAGAAGAGATAGGAGAGAGGGAGTAGATAGATAGGAGAGAGGGAGTAGAGAGATAGGAGAGAGGGAGTAGAGAGAGAGGAGAGAGGGAGTAGAGAGAGTGGAGAGAGGGAGTAGAGAGGGAGGAGAGAGGGAGTAGAGAGAGAGGAGAGAGGGAGAAGAGAGAGAGGAGAGAGGGAGTAGAGAGAGGAGAGAGGGAGTAGAGAGAGAGGAGAGAGGGAGTAGAGAGAGAGGAGAGAGGGAGTAGAGAGGGAGGAGAGAGGGAGTAGAGAGAGAGGAGAGAGGGAGTAGAGAGAGTGGAGAGAGGGAGGAGAGAGGGAGGAGAGAGGGAGTAGAGAGAGAGGAGAGAGGGAGTAGAGAGAGAGGAGAGAGGGAGTAGAGAGAGAGGAGAGAGGGAGTAGAGAGAGAGGAGAGAGGGAGTAGAGAGGTAGTAGAGAGAGAGGAGAAAGGGAGTAGAGAGAGAGGAGAGAGGGAGTAGAGAGAGAGGAGAGAGCGAGTAGAGAGAGAGGGAGTAGAGAGAGAGGAGAGAGGGAGTAGAGAGAGAGGAGAGAGGGAGTAGAGAGAGAGGAGAGAGGGAGTAGAGAGAGGAAAGAGGGAGTAGAAAGATAGGAGAGAGGGAGGAGAGAGGGAGGATTGAGAGAGGGAGTAAGGAGAGAGGAGAGAAAGAGTAGAGGGAGAGGAGACAAGGAGGAAAGAGGGAGTAAGGAGAGAGGAGAGAGGGAGTAGAGAGAGAGGAAAGAGGGAGTAGAAAGATAGGAGAGAGGGAGGAGAGAGGGAGTATTGAGAGAGGGAGTAAGAAGAGAGGAGAGAAAGAGTAGAGCGAGAGGAGACAAGGAGGAAAGAGGGAGTAAGGAGAGAGGGAGGAGAGAGGGAGTAGAGAGGGAGTAGAGAGATAGGAGAGAGGGAGTAGAGAGAGAGGAGAGAGGGAATAGAGAGAGGAAAGAGGGAGTAGAAAGATAGGAGAGAGGGAGGAGAGAGGGAGGATTGAGAGAGGGAGTAAGGAGAGAGGAGAGAAAGAGTAGAGGGAGAGGAGACAAGGAGGAAAGAGGGAGTAAGGAGAGAGGAGAGAGGGAGTAGAAAGATAGGAGAGAGGGAGGAGAGAGGGAGTAGAGAGATAGGAGAGAGGGAGTAGAGAGAGAGGAGAGAGGGAGTAGAGAGAGGAGAGAGGGAGTAGAAAGATAGGAGAGAGGGAGGAGAGAGGGATTAGAGAGAGAGGAGAGAGGGAGTAGAGAGAGAGGAGAGAGGGAGTAGAGAGAGAGGAGAGAGGGAGTAGAGAGAGGAAAGAGGGAGTAGAAAGATAGGAGAGAGGGAGGAGAGAGGGAGGATTGAGAGAGGGAGTAAGGAGAGAGGAGAGAAAGAGTAGAGGGAGAGGAGACAAGGAGGAAAGAGGGAGTAAGGAGAGAGGAGAGAGGGAGTAGAAAGATAGAAGAGAGGGAGGAGAGAGGGAGTAGAGAGGGAGTAGAGAGGGAGGAGAGAGGGAGTAGAGAGAGAGGAAAGAGGGAGTAGAGAGATAGGAGAGAGGGAGTAGAGAGGGAGGAGAGAGGGAGGAAAGAGGGAGTAGAGAGATAGTAGAGAGGGAGTAGAGAGGGAGGAGAGAGAGAGGAAAGAGGAAGTAGAGAGATAGGAGAGAGGGAGTAGAGAGGGAGTAGAGAGGGAGGAGAGAGGGAGTAGAGAGAGAGGAAAGAGGGAGTAGAGAGATAGTAGAGAGGGAGTAGAGAGGGGGGAAAGAGGGAGTAGAGAGATAGGAGAGAGGGAGTAGAGAGGGAGGAGAGAGGGAGGAGAGAGGGAGTAGAGAGAGAGGAAAGAGGGAGTAGAGAGATAGTAGAGAGGGAGTAGAGAGGGGGGAGAGAGGGAGGAGAGAGAGAGGAAAGAGGGAGTAGAGAGAGAGGAAAGAGGGAGTAGAGAGATAGGAGAGAGGGAGGAGAGAGGGAGGATTGAGAGAGGAGAGAAAGAGTAGAGCGAGAGGAGACAAGGAGGAAAGAGGGAGTAAGGAGAGAGTAGAGAGGGAGTAAGGAGGCCAGATGAAAGTAAGCTCTGGGGATTCAGGTCTTTTCCTTTCAGTCAGATCGTTTGTGTTCTGGACACAAACCGTGGTAGTGTTGGAGATGTGATTGTGGGGTAAGTGCGTGTGTTTACAATGTGTATATTTTCTACGGGATGAAGAATCAAGGGGCAAAATGCACAGCTTCAAAAGTTCACCATTGCACTTAGCACCAGATTTTGTGACTTTTCAACAGAATTATAAAAAGAGTAGTGGGAATGAATTACCCCGACCCTTAATTAATGCAACTAGAGCTATAGCAGTAACACATCTGACTATTCTGTAAGACAGGTGGCATGGGGACAGCACTTTTCACCACAGTTATCTACTACAGTATATAGTAGTAATATCCCAATGGACTATTCTATGCAATACTCATTATAACAGTACTGTCAGAGCTGTAATTGTCCATGATCCATTTCCATCACTGAGACAGCTGCTAGCTTTCTTGAACTCTCATGTATCACCATAAATGTATCACCACTCTTGGTTTTCTCCTCCAGTTCTGACTCCAGCGCCTACTGAATACGGCACCCTACTTTGACCTTGAAACCCTGGCCTTGGGATGTGTTCTAATCCCCCTGAATACAGGACATGGCTGCAGTGACGGTTAGGGTCATAGTAACCACCCAGGGGCTTCAAATATAATGCTCTTTATTTTTTTACTGCACCCGCCAACCGCACCCCCCTATTAGAGGAGAGAGCCTAGTGCCGCTCTGCTGGTCATCAGATAGGGGGAGGAGGAGAGGAGGCAGGGGCCTAGGTGGATTCCACCAGCCTGCTGCCTTGGTTGGGTGACTGATTTATTAGAAAAGCCAAAAAAACATCACAGCTGTTAATCAAAAAGGGCACATGTTTAGATGTACCACAGGTGAAAGTAAGCAAGTACGGTCCAGTACGGAGTCCTGACCAAATAAATAGTGGGGGTACCCCGTAGGCTTACCGGTAAAACATGAGGCTATCACAACGATCAAGCATTTGTTAATCCGGCCCTGGTGGTGGCAGCCTCCAGCAAGCTAGTAAGCAGAGATGGAGGTCAAGCTGGTTCATCCAGTAGACTGCCAACAGAGGCCTGGTTGGCTGGTCTACCTCATTACTAGTCAAAGCTCCCAGAGCTCACAGAGAAGACTACATTAAGTACATTAAATACGATTTCAGGTTCCACCACCTGTGTTATTGATAATATTTGCACTGTGGTATGGTCATCTTGGTATGGTATGGTCATCTTGGTATGGTCATCTTGGTATGGTCATCTTGGTTTGGTCACTGTGGTATGGTCATCTTGGTATGGTCACTGTGGAATGGTCATCTTGGTATGGTCATCTTGGTATGGTCACTGTGTTATGGTCATCTTGGTATGGTCACTGTGGTATGGTCACTGTGGTATGGTCATCTTGGTATGGTCATCTTGGTATGGTCACTGTGTTATGGTCATCTTGGTATGGTCACTGTGGTATGGTCATCTTGGTATGGTCACTGTGGTATGGTCATATTGGTATGGTCACTGTGGTATAGTCACTGTGGTAAGGCCATCTTTGTATGGTCACTGTGGCATGGTCATCTTGGTATGGTCACTGTTGTATGGTCATCTTGGTATGGTCACTGTGGTATGGTCATCTTGGTATGGTCATCTTGGTATGGTCACTGTGGTATGGTCACTGTGCTATGGTCACATTGATATGGTCACAGTGGTATGGTCATCTTGGTATGGTCACCAAGGTACGGTCATCGTGGTATCAATCAATCAGTCAATCAATCAAATGTATTTATAAAGCCCTTCTTACATCAGCTGATGTCACAAAGTGCTGTACAGAAACCCAGCCTAAAACCCCAAACAGCAAGCAATGCAGGTGTAGAAGCATGGTGGCTACTCCCTAGAAAGCCCAGTACCTAGGAGAAAACTTAGAGAGGAACCAGGATATGAGGGGTGGTCAGTCCTCTTCTGGCTGTGCCGGGTGGAGATTATAACAGAACATGGCTATGATGTTCAAATGTTCATAGATGACCAGCAGGATCAGATAACAATAATCACAGTGGTTGTCGAGGGTGCAACAGGTCAGCACTTCAGGAGTAAATGTCAGTTGGCTTTTCATATCCGATCATTGAGAGTATCTCTACCGCTTCTGCTGTCTCTAGAGAGTTGAAAACAGCAGGTCTGGGACAGGTAGCATGTCCGGTGAACAGGTCAGGGCTCCATAGCCACAGGCAGAACAGTTGAAACTGGAGCAGCAGCACGGACAGGTGGACTGGGGACAGCAAGGAGTCATCAGGCCAGGTAGTACTGAGGCATATTCCTAGGGCTCAGGTCCTCTGAGAGAAAGAAATAAAGAAAGAAAGAAAGAAAGAAAGAAAGAAAGAAAGAAAGAAAGAGAATTAGAGAGAGCATACTTAAATTCACACAGGACAGCGGATAAGACAGGAGAAATACTCCATATATAACAAACTGACCCTAGCCCCCTGACACAAACTACTGCAGCATAAATACTGGAGGCTGACACAGGAGGGGTCGGGAGACACTGTTTCCCCGTCCAACGATAGCCCCGGACAGGTCCAAACAGGCAGGATATAACCCCACCCACTTTGCCAAAGCACAGCCCCCACACCACTAGAGGGATATCTTCAACCACCAACTTACCACCCTGAGACAAGGCGGAGTATAGCCCACAAAGATCTCAGCCACGACACAACCCAAGGGGGGGCGCCAACCCGGACAGGAAGATCACATCAGTGACTCAACCCACTCAAGTGACGCACCTCTCCTAGGGACGGCATGGAAGAGCACCAGTAAGCCAGTGACTCAGCCCCTGTAATAAGGTTAGAGGCAGAGAGTCCCAGCGGAGAGAGGGGAACCAGCCAGGCAGAGACAGCAAGGGCGGTTCGTTGCTCCGGAGCCTTTCCGTTCACCTTCAGACTTAAAGGTTGAGACCGAGTCTGCGTCTCTCATATGGGTCGGCAGACCATTCCATAAAAATGGAGCTCTATAGGAGAAAGCCCTGCCTCCAGCTGTTTGCTTATAAATTCTAGGGCCAGTAAGGAGGCCTGCGTCTTGTGACCGTAGCGTACGGCAGAACCAAATCGGAAAGATAGGTCATCGTGGTATGGTGTATGTGGTACGGCCACCATGGTACGGTCATCGTGGTATGGTCTACGTGTAATTCGTTGAGGTTACGAGGACTCTTCCATACAATGCTTTTCCTACTCCTTTTCGATGGCTAACTATTGTCGAAATGTGATGTCTAATGACTAAATGGTTAAAAACACAAAGTGAGCCCCTGTTTAAATGGAGAACACTATTATCCAGAGCATGAGAGCATTTTTGGTTGGTTGGTTGGTCCTCAGAGGCTTCATCAGTGACAGTTGGGAAATATTCCCCCGTCATCCCCCAATAAGCCCCAGAGCATCTCCTGTGTGTCATCATTGTCATGTGCCGTCATCAAAGAGCAAGGCATGACAACAACCATTACACTACAACCAACCAGCAGGAATTAACCAAGAGTCTTTGCTCATTAGTATTAGCAGACAAACATTGTTGAGGAGAAAAACAGCAGCAACGCTGAACACTACCTGAGAAATGTCAGAGCCAATCAACAACCTGGACACGGAATCTCCACAATAAATTATAGAATTCCATGCTGTCACAGTTACCAGCCCTTTCAAGCTTAACATCCTATCATTTATCGCCCTCCAGGTTCCCTCGGAGAGTTCATCAATGAGCTTGATGCCTTTCCTGAGGACGGCTCACCTCTCACAGTCCTGGGCGACTTTAACCTCCCCACGTCTACCTTTGACTCATTCCTCTCTGCCTCCTTCTTTCCACTCCTCTCCTCTTTTGACCTCACCCTCTCACCTTCCCCCCCTACTCACAAGGCAGGCAATACGCTCGACCTCATCTTTACTAGATGCTGTTCTTCCACTAACCTCATTGCAACTCCCCTCCAAGTCTCCGACCACTACCTTGTATCCTTTTCCCTCTCGCTCTCATCCAACACTTCCCACACTGCCCCTACTCGGATGGTATCGCACCGTCCCAACCTTCGCTCTCTCTCCCCCGCTACTCTCTCCTCTTCCATCCTATCATCTCTTCCCTCTGCTCAAACCTTCTCCAACCTATCTCCTGATTCTGCCTCCTCAACCCTCCTCTCCTCCCTTTCTGCATCCTTTGACTCTCTATGTCCCCTATCCTCCAGGCCGGCTCGGTCCTCCCTCCCGCTCCGTGGCTCGACGACTCATTGCGAGCTCACAGAACAGGGCTCCGGGCAGCCGAGCGGAAATGGAGGAAAACTCGCCTCCCTGCGGACCTGGCATCCTTTCACTCCCTCCTCTCTACATTTTCCTCTTCTGTCTCTGCTGCTAAAGCCACTTTCTACCACTCTAAATTCCAAGCATCTGCCTCTAACCCTAGGAAGCTCTTTGCCACCTTCTCCTCCCTCCTGAATCCTCCCCCCTCCTCCCTCTCTGCAGATGACTTCGTCAACCATTTTGAAAAGAAGGTTGACTACATCCGATCCTCGTTTGCTAAGTCAAACGACACCGCTGGTTCTGCTCACACTGCCCTACCCTGTGCTCTGACCTCTTTCTCCCCTCTCTCTCCAGCTGAAATCTCGCGTCTTGTGACGGCCGGCCGCCCAACAACCTGCCCGCTTGACCCTATCCCCTCCTCTCTTCTCCAGACCATTTCCGGAGACCTTCTCCCTTACCTCACCTCGCTCATCAACTCATCCCTGACCGCTGGCTACGTCCCTTCCGTCTTCAAGAGTGCGAGAGTTGCACCCCTTCTGAAAAAACCTACACTCGATCCCTCCGATGTCAACAACTACAGACCAGTATCCCTTCTTTCTTTTCTCTCCAAAACTCTTGAACGTGCCGTCCTTGGCCAGCTCTCCCGCTATCTCTCTCAGAATGACCTTCTTGATCCAAATCAGTCAGGTTTCAAGACTAGTCATTCAACTGAGACTGCTCTTCTCTGTATCACGGAGGCGCTCCGCACTGCTAAAACTAACTCTCTCTCCTCTGCTCTCATTCTTCTAGACCTATCGGCTGCCTTCGATACTGTGAACCATCAGATCCTCCTCTCCACCCTCTCCGAGTTGGGCATCTCCGGCGCGGCCCACGCTTGGATTGCGTCCTACCTGACAGGTCGCTCCTACCAGGTGGCGTGGCGAGAATCTGTCTCCTCACCACGTGCTCTCACCACTGGTGTCCCCCAGGGCTCTGTTCTAGGCCCTCTCCTATTCTCGCTATACACCAAGTCACTTGGCTCTGTCATAACCTCACATGGTCTCTCCTATCATTGCTATGCAGATGACACACAATTAATCTTCTCCTTTCCCCCTTCTGATGACCAGGTGGCGAATCGCATCTCTGCATGTCTGGCAGACATATCAGTGTGGATGACGGATCACCACCTCAAGCTGAACCTCGGCAAGACGGAGCTGCTCTTCCTCCCGGGAAGGACTGCCCGTTCCATGATCTCGCCATCACGGTTGACAACTCCATTGTGTCCTCCTCCCAGAGCGCTAAGAACCTTGGCGTGATCCTGGACAACACCCTGTCGTTCTCAATAATATCAAGGCGGTGGCCCGTTCCTGTAGGTTCATGCTCTACAACATCCGCAGAGTACGACCCTGCCTCACACAGGAAGCGGCGCAGGTCCTAATCCAGGCACTTGTCATCTCCCGTCTGGATTACTGCAACTCGCTGTTGGCTGGGCTCCCTGCCTGTGCCATTAAACCCCTACAACTCATCCAGAACGCCGCAGCCCGTCTGGTGTTCAACCTTCCCAAGTTCTCTCACGTCACCCCGCTCCTCCGCTCTCTCCACTGGCTTCCAGTTGAAGCTCGCATCCGCTACAAGACCATGGTGCTTGCCTACGGAGCTGTGAGGGGAACGGCACCTCAGTACCTCCAGGCTCTGATCAGGCCCAACACCCAAACAAGGGCACTGTGTTCATCCACCTCTGGCCTGCTCGCCTCCCTACCACTGAGGAAGTACAGTTCCCGCTCAGCCCAGTCAAAACTGTTCGCTGCTCTGGCCCCCCAATGGTGGAACAAACTCCCTCACGACGCCAGGACAGCGGAGTCAATCACCACCTTCCGGAGACACCTGAAACCCCACCTCTTTAAGGAATACCTAGGATAGGATAAAGTAATCCTTCTCACCCCCCCCCCCCTTAAAAGATTTAGATGCACTATTGTAAGTGGCTGTTCCACTGGATGTCATAAGGTGAATGCACCAATTTGTAAGTCGCTCTGGATAAGAGCGTCTGCTAAATGACTTAAATGTAAATGTAAATGTAGATAGGCACTGCCAGACACCACACTATTTAGCCTGCATTAACAGTACTCAGCTCCATGATTAAACCCTGGCTGTCCCTTGGTAGGTGTCCTGGAACGCACTCAGGTTTTAAAAGATCATCTCCCCAAGCACACACAGAGAGAGAGAGAGAGAGAGAGATTGATTGTGTAATTTGCATCGTTTTCTAGACTGGTTCTGGGGTAGCAGTGACCTTTATACAGTGGTTCCTCAAATACCCTTTTCAGAGGGGCTCCTGAGGAACCTTTTTCAAACTGGAAAGGTTTGTGTGAAAATTCCTTTCTAAGAGTGTAGCATATGTGATGATTTCAATCATCACATTTGGTACAATCCTGACCTGTCTTGTATTGCTCTGTGGCACTGTGTGATAGGCCAGTGACCCAGTACTAGTGGATGTACAACAGAAACACAGTTGTTGAGTGTAATGAGCCAACATTAAAATAGAAAGTTCTGACAAACAAAACTTGACCAGAGTTTAGGGAGGCACCGGAGTGGGACTTGATCAAGGCTCATGGGTACTGAGAGCAGTTCATGGGGTTATGAAGAGGCAGAGGGGGAAAACATTTGGGATGGAGCCGGAGGCAGCCTTTTAGCCATGCCAGGCTGATTGCTGGGTTGATGATTGCAGTCTGTAGAGTGGCTTCAGGTGAATTGGTTTGGAGCTATCGACAGATCTGCAACAGTGGAGGGCAAAGTCCCCTGTAATGGTGATTGCAGAGTAGCCTCAGGAGGAATGGCTAGTTCAGAGAAACCGGAGGTAGACGGTGGTAAAGGACATGCCTGGTGCCACCGTCCAGGTTCCTGTCATGTGTAGAGGCCTGGAGGTGCTGAAGGGAGAACTTCAGGGTGTGTTTCTCTGGACAGCGGGTACTACTAATACTAATGAGTCCTCAGGATAATAGTCATCATGCGCTAGAATGTTGCAGGGGCTCAATGCAGTCAAAAAGGCAGAACCCGGTTTTAATAAATACCACCGGGGGAAATCAAGGCATTTTCTCCCTAGAAAGTGGAGACATACCAGGTCACAGATAGTGATGTATTGAGCGTCTTCTGAACACTCAATCACACCATGGATGCACTGTACTGTACAAACATCCAAGTTAACATAACATTTGAAAGAAGATAATATATAATATGAGACAATATGAGAGGAAACACTCGATAGGTCTTCTAATCATGCAGAGAGGAGTTTCCCCCCGTGTTAATGAATTTTTACCGTGCCAAGGGGACCATTACATTCCAGTGCATCAAAGACATCCTCCAGTCGTTAGTGACTGGACATGAAATATTTACAGGCCCTGTTCTGTCAGTCAGCTAAGATACATCAGCAGGATCTTTCTTAGGAGCTGACCAGAGTTAATATTCATGACAATGAGAAACGTGAACATAACGAGGAAGGAGAGTTATGCGTCAAGTCAACTTTATTACTCTACCTCCATAAAATAAATTAAGAGCCAGATAATTCAGCACCAAACATTAATGAAATTGTAACTGTATAACTTTACTCGGGGAACATTAGGTCCAGTCATTTAGATTACATTTACATGTCAGCTTTGAGCGTTTAAGATCAAGGTTACAGCGTAGGTTGAATAAAGCTCCTCTTCAATCATTACAGCTTGTATGCAGAACGTAATGAATGCTCAGGGAGAAAAAGGTGTAGATTCACGAGCAGAGCACGGCAGGTGTTAATTTCGCCTTCACATAAGGCAAGAATCGTGGTCTCAGGCAGGCAATGGTCATACACAAGTAGGTAAACAGGCAGGTGAATCAAAATTAGGGCTGAAGGCTATAACTGGTTCTCACAAACGAGCTAGGAAAAGGCTTAGTGCAGTCGTGGCCAAAGGTTTTGAGAATGACACAAATATTAATTTCCACAAAGTTTGCTGCTTCGGTGTCTTTAGATATTTTTGTCAGATGTTACTATGGAATACTGAAGTATAATTACAAGCATTTCATAAATGTCAAAGGCTTTTATTGAAAATTACATGAAGTTGATGCAGAGTCAATATTTGCAGTGTTGATCCTTCTTTTCCAAGACCTCTGCAATCCGCCCTGGCATGCTGTCAATTAACTTCTGGGCCACATCCTGACTGATGGCAGTCCATTCTTGCATAATCAATGCTTGGAGTTTGTCAGAATTTGTGGGGTTTTGTTTGACTATCCGCCTCTTGCGGATTGACCACAAGTTCTCAATGGGATTAAGGTCTGGGGAGTTTCCTGGCCATGGACCAAAAATATCAATGTTTTGTTATCCGAGCCACTTAGTTATCACTTTTGCCTCATGGTAAGGTGCTCCATCATGCTGGAAACGGCATTGATCGTCACCAAACTGTTCCTGGATGGTTGGGAGAAATTGCTCTCGGAGGATGTGTTGGTACCATACTTTATTCATGGCTGAGTTCTTAGGCAAAATTGTGAGTGAGCCCACTCCCTTGGCTGAGAAGCAACCCCACACATGAATGGTCTCAGGATGCTTTACTGTTGGCATAACACAGGACTGATGGTAGCACTCACCTTGTCTTCTCCGGACAAGCTTTTTTCCGGATTCCCCAAACAATGGGAAAGGGGATTCATCAGAGAAAATGACTACCCCAGTCCTCAGCAGTCCAATCCCTGTACCTTTTTCAGAATATCAGTCTGTCCCTGATGTTTTTCCTGGAGAGAAGTGGCTTCTTTGCTGCCCTTCTTGACACCAGGCCATCCTCCAAACGTCTTCGCCTCACTGTGCGTGCAGATGCACTCACACCTTCCTGCTGCCATTCCTGAGCAAGCTCTGTACTGGTGGTGCCCCGATCCCGCAGCTGAATCAACTTTAGGAGATGGTCTTGGCGCTTGCTGGACTTTCTTAGTGCCCTTACTGGCAGCAATATCCTTGCCTGTGAAGCCCTTTTTGTGCAAAGCAATGATGGTGGCACGTGTTTCCTTGCAGGTAACCATGATTGCCAGAGGAAGAACAATGATTCCAAGCACCACCCTCATTTTGAAGCTTCCAGTCTGTTATTCGAACTCAATCAGCATGACAGAGTGATCTCTAGCCTTGTCCTCGTCAACACTCACACCTGTGTTAACAAGGGAATCACTGACATGATGTCAGCTGGTCCTTTTGTGGCAAGGCTGAAATACAGGGGAAATGTTTTTTGGGGATTCAGTTCATTTGCATGGCAAAGAGGGACTTTACAATTAATTGTAATTCATCTGATCACTGTTCATAACATTCTGGAGTATGTGCAAATCACCATCATGCAAATTGAGGCAGCAGACTTTGTGAAAATTTATATTTGTGTCATTTTCAAAACTTTTGGCCACGACTGTAGAGTCAAAACGAACAATACATCACAAAGGTACAAACAGAAAGAATTTAACTAGATTTTTTATTTAACTAGGCAAGTCAGTTAAGAACAAATTCTTATTTTCAATGACGGCCTAGGAACAGTGGGTTAACTGCCTGTTCAGGGGGAGAACGACAGATTTGTACCTTGTCAGCTCAGGGATTTGAACTTGCAACCTTCCGGTTACTAGCCCAACGCTCTAACCACTAGAATACCCTGCCGCCCTAAAGATAAGGAGCTGATGAGACCAGGTGAGAAACGAATACAGGTGAAATCAATGAACAAAAATGAAAGACAGGGCTACGTTTCAGAACACAAAGAAACAGGGCTACGTTTCAGAACACAAAGAAACAGGGCTACGTTCCAGAACACAAAGAAACAGGGCTACGTTCCAGAACACAAGGTTGACTAAGAAAAGAAAAGCAGAACCTTACACAGAATTAACATGTGATTACTGTACACATGATGGATTTCAACACCCTTGGAATGTAATATATCATACCAGACTGACATCACCTCTCAAAAATAGCCTTATCTTTTCGACTGGGTATTGAATTAAACTGAGGCAAATTAAAAACAAGGGTGACCTTTTACTGGGTGTCAGGAGCCAATAAGGACTTGGAACCACAGAGCTGTTGCATTAATATAGATTAGAGCTGCAACACATTCATGCATGACCACCTGATCACTTCAAAGGCTGTAGTTACTGCTGTAGTCGCTGCTGTAGTCTATACTGTGGTCTCTGCTGTGGTCTCTGCTGTAGTCTCTGCTGTGGTCTCTGCTGTGGTCTCTGCTGTAGTCTCTGCTGTGGTCTCTGCTGTGGTCTCTGCTGTAGTCTCTGATGTAGTCTATACTGTGGTCTCTGCTGTGGTCTCTGCTGTAGTCTCTGCTGTGGTCTCTGCTGTGGTCTCTGCTGTAGTCTCTGATGTAGTCTATACTGTGGTCTCTGCTGTAGTCTCTGCTGTGGTCTCTGCTGTGGTCTCTGGTGTAGTCTATACTGTGGTCTCTGCTGTAGTCTCTGCTGTGGTCTCTGCTGTGGTCTCTGCTGTAGTCTCTGATGTAGTCTATACTGTAGTCTCTGCTGTAGTCTCTGCTGTAGTCTCTGATGTAGTCTATACTGTGGTCTCTGCTATGGTCTCTGATGTAGTCTCTGCTGTGGTCTCTGCTGTGGTCTCTGCTGTAGTCTCTGATGTAGTCTATACTGTGGTCTCTGCTGTAGTCTCTGCTGTGGTCTCTGCTGTGGTCTCTGCTGTAGTCTCTGATGTAGTCTATACTGTAGTCTCTGCTGTAGTCTCTGCTGTAGTCTCTGATGTAGTCTATACTGTGGTCTCTGCTGTGGTCTCTGATGTAGTCTCTGCTGTGGTCTCTGCTGTGGTCTCTGGTGTAGTCTATACTGTGGTCTCTGCTGTAGTCTCTACTGTAGTCTCTGCTGTGGTCTCTGCTGTAGTCTCTGCTGTAGTCTCTACTGTAGTCTCTACTGTAGTCTCTGCTGTAGTCTCTGATGTAGTCTATACTGTGGTCTCTGCTGTGGTCTCTGCTGTGGTCTCTGCTGTAGTCTCTGCTGTGGTCTCTGCTGTGGTCTATACTGTGGTCTCTGCTGTGGTCTATACTGTGGTCTATACTGTGGTCTCTGATGTAGTCTATACTGTGGTTTCTGCCTTGGTCTCTGCTGTTGTCTCTGCTGTGGTCTCTGCGGTGGTCTCTGCTGTAGTCTATACTGTGGTCTCTGCTGTAGTCTCTGCTGTAGTCTCTGCTGTGGTCTCTGCTGTGGTCTCTGATGTAGTCTATACTGTGGTCTCTGCTGTGGTCTCTGCTGTAGTCTCTGCTCTAGTCTCTAATGTGGTCTCTACTGTGGTCTCTGCTGTGGTCTCTGCTGTAGTCTCTGCTGTAGTCTCTTGTGGTCTCTGCTGTAGTTTATGATGTAGTCTATACTGTGGTCTCTACTGTAGTCTCTGCTGTAGTCTCTGCTGTTGTCTCTGCTGTGGTCTCTGCTGTGGTCTCTGCTGTGGTCTCTGCTGTAGTCTCTGCTGTTGTCTCTGCTGTGGTCTCTGCTGTGGTCTCTGCTGTGGTCTCTGCTGTGGTCTCTGATGTAGTCTATACTGTGGTCTTTGCTGTGGTCTATACTGTAGTCTCTGCTGTGGTCTCTGCTGTAGTCTCTGCTGTAGTCTCTGCTGTAGTCTCTGCTGTTGTCTCTGCTGTGGTCTCTGCTCTAGTCTCTGCTCTAGTCTCTGTTGTAGTCTCTGTTGTGGTCTCTACTGTAGTCTCTACTGTAGTCTCTACTCTGGATTTGGTCATACAGGGAGTGTGTCTGAAATGGCACCCTATTCCCTGTAGTACGTTTGACTAGAGGCATGTGGGCTTCGTAGTGCACTATAAAGGAGATTAGGGGACCATTTGGGACACAACCAGGGATTCAAACAGCATTAATGACATAGAGAAGACCAGAGTGTTGTTATGGTAGGTGCTACATACTGCTTTACCTCTGTCTACATGATGTCCTGTGTCACTGCTTTACCTCTGTCTACATGATGTCCTGTGTGACTGCTTTACCTCTGTCTACATGATGTCCTGTGTTACTGCTTTACCTCTGTCTACATGATGTCCTGTGTGACTGCTTTACCTCTGTCTACATGATGTCCTGTGTTACTGCTTTACCTCTGTCTACATGATGTCCTGTGTGACTGCTTTACCTCTGTCTACATGATGTCCTGTGTTACTGCTTACCTCTGTCTAGATGATGTCCTGTGTGACTGCTTTACCTCTGCCTACATGATGTCCTGTATGACTGCTTTACCTCTGCCTACATGACGTCCTGTATGACTGCTTTACCTCTGTCTACATGACATCCTGTATGACTGCTTTACCTCTGTCTACATGACGTCCTGTGTGACATAATAAATCCCAGGGCTCTGGTCAAATGAAGTGCACTACATAGGGAATAGGGTGCCATTTGGGACACATCCTGTGTGTCTCTGGGAAGGCCCTGTCACTGAGCCCCGTGAGGCCCCAGGATGATGTCCATCACACGCTGGAATGTTGTAGGGGCAGCAGGTAGCCAAGTGGTTAAGAGCGTTGGGCCAGTCACCAAAAGGTTGCTGGTTTGAATGCCTGAGCCGAAGAGGTGAAACATCTGCCGATGTGCCCTTGAGCAAGGGACTTAACCCTAATTGCTTTTGATAAGAGGGTTTACATGTTTAAGGATCTGTGATGTACACTCCTAATGAAGCTGAGAGCTGTAATCATACAGATCCTGGGTCAGTCAGTAAGGGTATCTCCAGGGTGGGGGTCTCCTTCCCCAGCTCCTCACTGGAATTGGTTTCATTGGATTAGCTGTGCTTGTGCAGTAGGTTACACCAACACTACTGTATACCAGAACAAACCAGCTTTATCAGGACTATAGCTTGAGCCACACCTGAGCCTTGTAAAAATTGTCCACGTTTTCAACTACAGTCTTATTTCTCAATGACCCAGATGTTTTTAGTCAGATTCAGGAGGCATGGTCATAGAAATCTGGAAACACTGGACAGTTATTTTAGGGTATATTAAAACTCCAATGTAATATCCTTACTGGTAAGCAGTAAGGTCAGAGAAGCAGTGAGTCACTGTAGTTCAATTAGTTCGCTGGCTCATTCACATCAAATGTCATCCTGTGGCCAGGGAATTACAGTAGCCTACATGCAGAGTTGACATTTGATAAAGTTATTTTAAGAACTTTGAATTTAACAATAATTTGGGGAATTTCCCCGGCAAGCCATGACCCATCTCAGTATGACATGGAAATGACATGTTAATCACTTCTTATTACTCGCACCAAGACCAAGTTACCTAGTGAAACACATGGATATAAAAGCCCTGTAGGTTTATATCAATGGAAAGAAATCAGTCACATGTGGGCACATTACATCGCATAGTGTGAGATTATTTGGGAGAAATGATTGAGACATTTCCAGTACTTTCTTCTCATAAATATCCCCCTGCCCCTTCCCATATTCTGTGGCTCATATCTTCAGACGGCGCTAGGAAACGCTAAATGACTCATTGAAGTCAGTGCAACTGTGCCCACGCCAACATGGCTACATATTGGAAACCAGCTGATTAGCATGCCTTCTACAGTATCTCTAGTACTCCTCATCACCTTGATCAAAACAGCCAGCTTACTACAGCAGGGACCCACTTATGACCAATCAGAATCCACTTCCACCAATCAGAGCAAATCAGAAACCAATTAGGACAGAGCACGGAGCACTTAATGTTAATTTGCTAAATGAATGCCTCCATGTTGTAGACTAAAGATAAGTCATTTAGCATTGATTGGGAAACTGACATTTGTACCCTCTTTAATCCAATTTAACTCAGAGAGTACAAGCCCTATTTGATTAAATCCAGTAACTGGGTTACTGAGATAAAGTTAGGACATTTTTAATGCAGGACTGCACATAGTGTACCAGAACCTAGTGGGTTATAGTTAAACTGATACTTGGACTCATGACACATGGACATAAACACACACAATCTCACACACATCACAGGGGTCAAGGGAAAAGAGCACAGAGTAATCTCTAGCTTTGGAAGTTGTCAGGTCAGACTGACTGGAAGGGAGATGGAGAGAGGAAGACATTAGTCTCATGTTGCTACAGATGGGATGGCCTTTCTGCAGAGGGTAGATAAGCCTTGTTCACCTGAAAGTGGCAGACACAACAGCAGCTGGAGGCCTAGATGATATGGCTCATAGACAGATGGAGCGTTGTCGTATCACGGCTACAACTGAGCCGTCTATACAGGGAGAGACAAACAGCGTTCAGCTGCAGAACTGTAGTATATTGCTATAGTAGCATGGTTTAGAAGGGGTGAGAGAGATAGAGAGGGTGTGTGTGTGTGTGTGTGTGTGTGTGTGTGTGTGTGTGTGTGTGTGTGTGTGTGGCCTAAGAGGAGACAGCAGCAGTGTTGTTACACATCATGAACACACGTTACCATGGCAAAACATGTGAAGCAATCACAAGGCAGGATTAGTTTGACCTCTAAAACATACCTGCATTATGTATAGGCTCTGGGCAGTATATGTCCTTTAGATAGAATGGAGAGTTGAACGTGTTTCAGTCGCATGGCCCTTCTCAAGACAATCTCTCCCATTCAGACCACAGGAGGCTGGTGTCACCTTACAGATTTTTTTTCAATTGCTAACAAGCATCGGTCAATACTGAAGCCACTTTCTCAAAACACTTCACACAGTCTGCATTACCAACAAAACACTTCACACAGTCTGCATTACCAACAAAACACTTCACACAGTCTGCATTACCAACAAAACAATTCACACAGTCTGCATTACCAACAAAACACTTCACACAGTCTGTATTACCAACAAAACACTTCACACAGTCTGCCTTACCAACAAAACACTTCACACAGTCTGCATTACCAACAAAACACTTCACACAGTCTGCCTTACCAACAAAACACTTCACACAATCTGCTTTACCAACAAAACACTTCACAGTCTGCCTTACCAACAAAACACTTCACACAGTCTGCATTACCAACAAAACACTTCACACAGTCTGCCTTACCAACAAAACACTTCACACAGTCTGCATTACCAACAAAACACTTCACACAGTCTGCCTTACCAACAAAACACTTCACACAGTCTGCCTTACCAACAAAACACTTCACACAGTCTGCATTACCAACAAAACACTTCACACAGTCTGCCTTACCAACAAAACACTTCACACAGTCTGCATTACCAACAAAACACTTCACACAGTCTGCCTTACCAACAAAACACTTCACACAGTCTGCCTTACCAACAAAACACTTCACACAGTCTGCCTTACCAACAAAACACTTCACACAGTCTGCATTACCAACAAAACACTTCACACAGTCTGCCTTACCAACAAAACACTTCATACAGTCTGCATTACCAACAAAACACTTCACACAGTCTGCCTTACCAACAAAACACTTCACACAGTCTGCCTTACCAACAAAACACTTCACACAGTCTGCATTACCAACAAAACACTTCACACAGTCTGCCTTACCAACAAAACACTTCACACAGTCTGCATTACCAACAAAACACTTCACACAGTCTGCCTTACCAACAAAACACTTCACACAATCTGCATTACCAACAAAACACTTCACACAGTCTGCCTTACCAACAAAACACTTCACACAGTCTGCATTACCAACAAAACACTACATACAGTCTGCATTACCAACAAAACACTTCACACAGTCTGCTTTACCAACATGCATCTTGGCCAAACAGTTAATCTCACCTCCAAAACTCACTCAAACCACCAAAACACTTCATACATGTCTCAAAATAAGCTCGTTCGACCATAACACTGGCAACAATTCTCACTCAGAAAGCATACATTGTCACTCATAACACACTGCCCTAAAAGGGAACTAAGAACAGGGAGCATTACATAAACCATGAACTTTTCTCTTTGAAGTTTGAATGATTTTTCACATAAATCAGTATTTAATTATAGAATAAGAATAACACCTTTTCACTTTATTGACTGTACTAAAGTAATGTATATGTAACAAGAATGAATCAGAAACAAAGCCATTTGCTTCAATAGCCTGTATTTTTTTCTATATCTTTGCATATAGTAATTTACTTGTAAAAAAAGGAAAAGTTTAAACAAAAAACAAATTCCTAAAATTCCAGGGCTGCAATAAAACCAGGTGTCTAATCCAACCCTGGCGGTCTTCAGGAGAAGTGTCTCCACACCCTGTTAGTCTTCAGGAGAAGTGTCTCCACACCCTGTTAGCCTTCAGGAGAAGTGTCTCCACACCCTGTTAGTCTTCAGGAGAAGTGTCTCCACACCCTGTTAGTCTTCAGGAGAAGTGTCTCCACACCCTGTTAGTCTTCAGGAGAAGTGTCTCCACACCCTGGCGGTCTTCAGGGGAAGTGTCTCCACACCCTGGCAGTCTTCAGGAGAAGTGTCTCCACACCCTGTTAGTCTTCAGGAGAAGTGTCTCCACACCCTGTTAGTCTTCAGGAGAAGTCTCTCCACACCCTGGCAGTCTTCAGGAGAAGTGTCTCTACACCCTGGCAGTCTTCAGGAGAAGTGTCTCCACACCCTGGCAGTCTTCAGGAGAAGTGTCTCCACACCCTGGCAGTCTTCAGGAGAAGTCTCTCCACACCCTGGCAGTCTCAGGCGAAGTGTCTCCACACCCTGGCAGTCTTCAGGAGAAGTCTCTCTACACCCTGGCAGTCTCAGGAGAAGTCTCTCCACACCCTGGCAGTCTTCAGGAGAAGTCTCTCTACACCCTGGCAGTCTTTAGGAGAAGTCTCTCTAAAACCCTGGCAGTCTCAGGAGAAGTGTCTCCACACCCTGGCAGTCTTCAGGAGAAGTGTCTCCACACCCTGGCAGTCTTCAGGAGATGTCTCTCTAAAACCCTGGCAGTCTCAGGAGAAGTGTCTCCACACCCTGGCAGTCTTCAGGAGAAGTGTCTCCACACCCTGGCAGTCTTCAGGAGAAGTCTCTCCACACCCTGGCAGTCTCAGGAGAAGTGTCTCCACACCCTGGCAGTCTTCAGGAGAAGTCTCTCTACACCCTGGCAGTCTTCAGGAGAAGTCTCTCTAAAACCCTGGCAGTCTCAGGAGAAGTGTCTCCACACCCTGGCAGTCTTCAGGAGAAGTGTCTCCACACCCTGGCAGTCTTCAGGAGATGTCTCTCTAAAACCCTGGCAGTCTCAGGAGAAGTGTCTCCACACCCTGGTAGTCTTCAGGAGAAGTGTCTCCACACCCTGGCAGTCTTCAGGAGATGTCTCTCTAAAACCCTGGCAGTCTCAGGAGAAGTGTCTCCACACCCTGGTAGTCTTCAGGAGAAGTGTCTCCACACCCTGGCAGTCTTCAGGAGAAGTCTCTCCACACCCTGGCAGTCTCAGGAGAAGTCTCTCCACACCCTGGCAGTCTTCAGGAGAAGTGTCTCCACACCCTGGCAGTCTTCGGGAGAAGTGTCTCCACACCCTGGCAGTCTCAGGAGAGGTGTCTCCACACCCTGGCAGTCTTCAGGAGAAGTGTCTCCACACCCTGGCAGTCTCAGGAGAAGTGTATCCACACCCTGGCAGTCTTCAGGAGAAGTCTCTCTAAAACCCTGGCAGTCTCAGGAGAAGTGTCTCCACACCCTGGCAGTCTTCAGGAGAAGTGTCTCTACACCCTGGCAGTCTTCAGGAGAAGTGTCTCCACACCCTGGCAGTCTCCAGGAGAAGTGTCTCCAGACCCTGGCAGTCTTCAGGAGAAGTGTCTCTACACCCTGGCAGTCTTCAGGAGAAGTGTCTCCACACCCTGGCAGTCTCAGGAGAAGTATCTCTACACCCTGCATTCATGGCATCCAGATCAAGGACATCTGGTCATGTCGATGGTGGTCATAAACCTTCCACCTCCATGCAGAGAAAAAGTATGGAGGCAGGAATCGTACATCTTGGGATGTGCAGCAAACCAGTCTGCGACTGCAGCAGAGTGATGGAATGGCACATTATCCCACAGAACGAAGGTAGGGGAGTTTCTTGCCCTTCTCTCCTCCGCTGGCACAAGTCAATTATGCAGGTCATCCAGAAAATAAATGAGCCTCTCTGTTGTAGGGGCCAATAAATGGTTTGTGTAACAGCAAACCATCACAGGACAGTGCAGCACACATTGTGATGTTAGCTCCTCTCTGGCCGGTGACATCCATAGTTGCTCTCTGTCCAATCACATTTCTTCCCCTGCGGCGTGTTTTTGCCAGGTTGAATCCAGCTTCATCCACAAAGATGAATGTGTGTGCAGTTTGCCTGGCTTCCATCTCCATTACTCTAAAATACAGTAAATCCACAGTTTTACAGTACTGTACATTATGTATAGCTGTGTATGTACCTGTTTGGTTATTGAACAGACATCTTACCTGGACATGTTGATACCGGTGTTCTTTCACACGTTCACCGTTTCTCTCAAAGTGTACAGTGCTTCATCCTTTTGTTTCTCTGGGACTCTAGCAATTCTCGTTGTGCTGACCGTATTCAAATTCCCAAAAGTGGTATTGTCTGCCAGCACTCTGTCCCGAATTTCCCGCAGTTTTATTGTATTGTTGCCCATTACCATGTCAACAATGGCAATTTCCTGCACATCTGATAATATTCTGCTTCTCCCTCCTGTGGGAGGCAACCTTTGGATCCTACTGAAAAACACAAAAATAATCAATATATTTCAAAATGTCAGTACATGTAAAAAAATACTGTACTGCACTGTAATATGTAGTTTAATTATCATTGAATGATGCACATCTCACCTGTTGTTTTGCCGGGAAATGTATACTATTGATGCAACGGTTGCATCTCAAGGAGAGACCATGGTTTACAACATGGTCAATAATTGTGTCTCATCTCATCAGAGACCACCGCTCTTGTTCTTCCTCTCCTTTGTCCTCCACACATTCTCCTTCTCCCTGACACTCTTCTTTCCCCAACAACCTATCTTCCTTGATCCATGTTTCCAAATGAAATCATTCCCAAGCCGTCGTCTTTTGTCTGTTTGGTAACAAGACTAAAAACAGGACACTTGGGTCGGCTTTCAGCTGAAATTGCAGTCAGCTGTGTTTGGAATTATAAAATATTCTGCTGAGATGTTCTATATGCTTCAATCTGGTTACTGCAGAAATGAAAAGCATTTGCCATCATTCTGTTTTGAATGTGTTTTTAACAGTTTTGGAAACAGTGTGTTTGCATTTGAAAACATGTGCTGCAAATATATAGTTTTGCAGGTGGTGTATGAATGAGAAAAGAGTTCATGGATTTCAGAGAATGTGGTCATTTGTAACGATGTGCGCTGAGAGTCAGGAAGCAAGTTGAGGGAGTGAGTGTTTTAACAAATAAACACAACATAATACAAAACAAGAACAACGCACAGACATGAAACAAACAGAAACAATAACGCCTGGGGAAGGAACCAAAAGGAGTGACATATTGGGAAGGTAATCAGGGAAGTGACGGAGTCCAGGGGAGTCTGATGACACGCAGGTGCGCATAACGATGGTGACAGGTGTGCGCCATACCGAGCAGCCTGGTGACCCAGAGGCCGGAGAGGGAGCACACATGACATCATTGAATGCATTTTGTGTGAAAGCAATGAAAAATTAATCACAGTTTGGTCCACATACATTTCTGTTTCGCTGACTGTGTGAAAAGTACTGCATGTACATTTAAAACATGTTTAATTGGGGAGGACCGGCTCGTGGTAATGGCTGGAGCGGAATCAGTGGAATAGTATTAAATACATCAAACAAACCAGGTGTTTGATTCCATTCCATTTGCTCTGATGCCATTATTATGAGCCGTCCTCCCCCCAGCAGCCTCCGCTGATTCAGAGGCTGTATTGTTTTGTTGGGCATGCGTACAAAGTCAAATACTAGTGCTTTCACGTCATAGTCTTCACAATGTTGCGCTACAGCTGGACTGAATGCTATCGCTATGGAAGACTAGTATAAGAATACAGTCAGGTAACAGCTCATAGAAGTAGGGTTACTGTAAATGAGTCTAATGACAGTCTGTTAAGTGACTCACAGTGTGACTGGCTCCAACTATATTGAGGTTTCAAAGGCAAAGAGATGATGATGAATGATTTTCTGTCCGTCCTCCATTTCCCTTTCATCAATCTGTAGAATCACATTAAGTCAATATACTATATCTTACTAGGACACACGCAGTAGACAATTCTACAGGAGTTTTGCTGAGAGAGGTATCAATTCACAGACATTGGATGTCCTAATTTTGCATCAGTTATTCACACTTTTAAATTGTGAAATGAATTAGGTCTACTTTGACCATTCCTTTTTAACGACTTGTCCAAATGAATCAAGAACATGTACTTGTAAGAGTAGGATAAGTCCATTGAAAAACTGATGTGGTATAGCGACCTCTTGTGGTCACACGGGGCTCTCACAGGGTTGTTGTCTGCTTGAGTTAGATCAACGGCTCACCATTTGTGGCCTACTTCTTTGGAATACTTAGTCTGACTGAAAAAGCAATGCAATCAAACTAGTTAAGCATAATGACTAGACATCATTATCTGATGTAGGTTTAGTTTGTCTTTCATATTTTATATATTTACATACATTACATACACATTTAAATATATACTTGTTTTAAAAAAAATGAAAAACGACATACAAGTTGATTAGAGATTTCACTTCTCCTGTGGAAATCGTTCACTTCTGCTGCATAAAAGTCACTGTGTCGCCATGGAGAGATGACTAAGAGAAAGCGGTCCAGCCGATGGTCAAATAAAGAAATAAAAGACTGTCATGGTGCAATACCTTGGGATGACAAAAGAGGTTGCTACATGTACTTCCCTAATGAAATAGCATGCAGTATGGGTGCATCTCATACTGAAGTGGCTTCCTTTCCTTTCCTCCTTTCCTTCATCCCAACTAGGCACACACTGGTTGAATCAACGCTGTTTCCATGTCATTTCAATGAACCAAAGTGGATTAGATGTTGAATTGACGTCTGTGCCCAGTGGGTCTGCACATATGTCGTTGGATAGAGTTGGACAGGTTAAAGCAAATACCTGATGAAGTTAATCACCATGTTGCTTTCACCTTTGCTTTATTTTCAGATCAGTGCAGATGAGGAAGATGAGAAGAAAAGAGGAAGCAGCATTAGACTATTGAGATGCACCCTCACTCACAGGGGTAGTGGTGGAAACCACATGTCCTGGTCTCTAGTCTATATAACTCAGCACATCACTGTCCCCCTTCCACTTTTCACTCTCTCTTTCTCTCACACACACACACACACACACTCAATCATCATTTCACCATGGGCAACTTTGCTGCCAACGAGGGACTTTCGGTCTTTGTCATTGTAAGTCTGTCAAATTCAATTCTATAATTACTCCACATTTCTGTTTTGGGGTGTAATGTGCTACTGATCTAACCAGGTGAATTGGGTCTGTTTTAGCTGGTATGGCTGGGAATCAACGCTTACCTGTTTGTCCAGTTCTACATGAACTTCCTGACTGAGAGATGGTTCTACACACGGGTCCTTCTTGGGGTAAGTTTGAGAACCAAAGTCCTTAGATTTTCTATTTAAGAAATTATTTAAGATTTCATACTCTGCTCTTAGTGTATTAGACTTGGCAACCCAGAACCAAATATGGAGTGCTGGCCTCTGGCCAACTGTTGTCATCTGTCAGCAGGGCCTGCTGTATTACATATTTAGCACGTAGACCTTTATCCTTATTTGATTTTATATTTACATGTATATTGTACAGTTAGTAGGTCATTCATATTGAATACGTGTAGTCCATATTATGCCTAACCCCTCTTGTCTGACAGAGATTGAAACAAAAGAGGAATCACAAGTTGATGTGATATCTTTACTCTGTGGTTACAGCTGTGTGTATGACTGACTATGTGTTCCTCACAGGAAGCCCAGGTGGCTAAACTAAAAGTAGCAATGACCAGAAGTGAAACTGAGTCTGCACTTTACTCTACGCTCCTCTCACTCCTGCTCAGTCCCTGAGGGCCCCTTTCAATTGAAACCAGTAACCAGAAGTAAAAAAAAATAGATTCAAACTGTAAAAAATGGTGTTGTTCGACTAATTATTCCCACTTCCTCTCCCTCTCTATCTAACCCTACTATCACTCCCCTCAGGATGCCCTCTCCTGGGCCAGGGCTCCTGCAGCCTGTCTCAACTTCAACTGTATGCTTATTCTGCTGCCAGTCTGCCGGAACCTTCTGTCCTTCCTGCGCGGCTCCATTCAGGTAACACAGACACACCCCGACCCTATTTCATTCAAATGTGTATGGGTAGTCATCTATAAATAATAGCTGTATCACATTTTTTCAAACTTTTCCTACACGTTCAGTGTTGCAGTCGCACAGCTGCTCGACAACTGGACAGAAACATCACCTTTCACAAGCTGGTAGCTTACATGATAGCATTTCACACAGGTACCCTACTCACTCACTTAGTTTGCTTTACATTTGCCTTTGATCGTCTTCATTCGTCTTCCTTGTTCATCAAGCAGATGTCTCTGTACAGATTGTAATCTTTACTTTGCCTTTGTCCTTGCCTAGCGGTCCACATCATCGCCCACCTGTTTAACTTTGAGTGGTTCATGGGAGCCCAGCTGTACAGGAACAGCAGCTCTCTGCCCTTTGTGCTGTCCCAGATTGGCACCGGAGACAATGCCTCCTACCTAAACCCCATCAGGACTGACCAGACCGTGAGTATTCTATTAGCTACAGATTTTCATTGTTCATTATGTCTATGACTACCTAGGACACTGTATTCATTACGTTTATAACTGCCTAGGACACTGTGTTCATTATGTCTATGACTACCTATGACACTGTGTTCATTATGTCTATGACTACCTAGGACACTGTGTTCATTATGTCTATGACTACCTAGGACACTGTGTTCATTACGTTTATAACTGCCTAGGACACTGTGTTCATTATGTTTATAACTGCCTAGGACACTGTGTTCATTATGTCTATGACTACCTAGGACACTGTGTTCATTATGTCTATGACTACCTAGGACACTGTGTTCATTATGTCTATGACTACCTAGGACACTGTGTTCATTATGTCTATGACTACCTAGGACACTGTGTTCATTATGTCTATGACTGCCTAGGACACTGTGTTCATTATGTCTATGACTACCTAGGACACTGTGTTCATTATGTCTATGACTGCCTAGGACACTGTGTTCATTATGTCTATGACTACCTAGGACACTGTGTTCATTATGTCTATGACTGCCTAGGACACTGTGTTCATTATGTCTATGACTACCTAGGACACTGTGTTCATTATGTCTATGACTACCTAGGACACTGTGTTCATTACGTTTATAACTGCCTAGGACACTGTGTTCATTACGTTTATAACTGCCTAGGACACTGTGTTCATTATGTCTATGACTGCCTAGGACACTGTGTTCATTATGTTTATAACTGTCTAGGACACTGTGTTCATTATGTTTATGACTGCCTAGGACATGTTCTAATGTCTTATGTAGTGCTATAAAGGCTTTAGGAATGCATAACATGTAACAGAGTATTCTGTATTTAATGTAGCTATGTCAAGAGGTCAGTTCTGACCAAGGACAGAATGTTGACAATTGATAGCAGATTATGACAGAGAGGAATCCCCCAGCATAGAAATAGAATGATAATGTATTTCTATGTTCCTCAGCCCATAACACACTATGACTCCTTCATTACTCATTGGCTGCCTCCTCTGAACAGAGAGATATAATATATGAATAAAACAGATTGTAAAATGATCAGCAAATGTCCCACTTTTTGTAATATTAAAGCAAGTTCATTTTGCTAAGTCAGAAGGAAGCATTTCTGAACATTACCGAATTCCCTAAATAGGTTGAGCAGATAGTCCCAAACACAGCCTCCACACTCCCTCCGAGGCAACAACATGACTGCATTACTCTGAAATCCCCCTTCTCTGATTGGGTCAGAACCCAACCATAGTGATGTTCACTACCATCGCGGGGTTAACGGGCGTGGTCATCACCTTGGCCCTCATCCTCATCATTACATCATCCATGGAGGTCATCCGCAGGTCATACTTCGAGGTTTTCTGGTACACCCATCACCTCTTCATCATCTTCTTCATCGGACTCGTCTTCCACGGCTTCGGGTGAGTCAGTTAAAACTCACAAAAATGTGTGCACATTCATTGTTTCTCCATAATACCCCGTTTGAGTCAGTTGAACATTTCCTACAGAGACATAACATATTATTAGCCTCATTTTAAGATATTAAAAGGGTTCATACATGCTTATAACAAGTAATAAAATTATTATACCTGCAGGTAAAGCCCTACCGTTTTATTTTAAATCTCTCTAAAACGGTTTGCCACAGGCGAATTGTCCGAGGGCAGACCGCTACAAGTCTCCTGGAGAACAAGCCATCGCAGTGTGCAGATCAGTTTGAGTCATGGGGAATGAACGGGACCTTCTGCCCTAAGCCAGAGTTTGCTGGGAACCCTCCTATGGTGAGCTATGACAGCTCTTTCTTTCTACATGACTTAAGTGTCCTGCTTCTTTTTTGTAAAGAACATTTTCTCTGTCGGTTTCCTCTTCAGACATGGAAGTGGGTGGTGGGGCCTATGATCTTGTATGTGTGTGAGAGACTGGTCCGATTCTACCGCTCCCAACAGAAGGTGGTCATCACCAAGGTCAGTGCTGTCCTTCAAGACAGCTTGTACACTCCCAACAGGCAATTTCTCTAACGGACCATTTCTTTTAGATTTAAAGGCAGCGTGATTGAGACAGTCGTCCTTGTTAGAAGGCAGCCCTGGCCAAGAACCAGAATCATGCACTATGCAGTTCACGTCTACTCATCCAACAGTTAGTTGTCTCTTTTGGCCTCCATCTTGTTTTTCTTCCATCCTTCTCCTCTCCAGGTGGTGATGCACCCGTCCAAGACCCTGGAGCTCCAGATGAAGAGGAAGGGCTTCAGCATGGAGGTGGGCCAGTACGTCTTCATGCAGTGTCCCTGCGTTTCCCAGCTGGAGTGGCATCCCTTCACCCTCACCTCCGCCCCCGAGGAGGATCACTTCAGCGTCCACATCCGTATCGTGGGCGACTGGACCCAGGGCCTGTACGAGGCCTGCGGGGGGGACAAGAACGAGACCCAGGAGGCATGGAAACTGCCCAAGTACGTGCTTGAATGCAGAGCTAACATTTTCTACGACCCCGTCCCCTTAACTAATCTTCGGTTAAATATCCATTAGGTTGAATGTCAATGAGGTTTTTGTCGTGCTATTTCTGCACTTCATGTCCCTACTTGACATCATAGTGTAGTTAGTGGGCTGTCATTTAGAATGTGACCATGGGGTTAGTAGTGTTTTCTTTGTACTGTGAAATAACGGTGAGGGGAAGTGCCACAAGAGAGGAAACGTGGTTTTCAGCAGTAGTACATTTCAATAATCGCAACATTGTGTAAGTGTTTAACCAGAAAGTATCCAGTATATTAGATCCTGTCATGTTTTTACCATATAAATTTAATTAGAAGACTATTAAACTGTTATATGACTGTAACTCTCTTCCTGGATGCAGAATGGCAATAGATGGCCCGTTTGGTACGGCCAGTGAGGACGTGTTCGGCTATGAGGTGGTCATGCTGGTGGGTGCTGGCATCGGGGTCACCCCCTTCGCCTCCGTCCTCAAGTCAGTGTGGTACAAACACATCCAGGAGAACCAGAACGTCTTCACCAAGAAGGTGAGAGAGGGGCTCTGTCTGTCTGGTTTATTGTCTTTCTAAATTGCAGTGTAGGGTACTTCCCCATTTCATTCCACCAATGTTTCAACTAAAATGTTCTTCATTGCATTGTGATTTGCTTTTCTATTTCATTTCATCAAGTGAGAGAAAATCTCACTGCTATGAGTGCAATGTTAATATATTTTCAACGTTGACATCGTTCTTTTAGGCTGCTCTTTACTTCTTGTTATATGTCCAATTTGTCATTCAAAATTCAAAAGGGCACTCGCACATCTGAGCTATCTTTGTTGCAGGTGCACGGTAACAGTTGAATAAGATGAGGAAAAAGGAGAAACCTGCACACTGCTCTTGATAGTATCACTGCTCTTGATAGTATCACTGCTCTTTATTAAGCTTCACGCTGCGGCCTCAAGGCCTTCGTCAGAGCTTTGTTTTGTCCATTATGTGAAACGGACAATCTTTCTTCCATCTCCTCGATGCCAGATCTACTTCTATTGGCTGTGTCCTGAGACCCAGGCGTTTGAGTGGTTTGCTGACCTGCTGCAGTCTCTGGAGGGACAGATGACAGAGAAAGGCATGGTGGACTTCCTCAGCTACAACATCTACCTGACCCGCTGGAAAGAGACCGAGGTCAGCACACCACACTTTTCAGTAGGGGCGCAACTTTGGTTTTAGAAGCGGGGGGGACATCTTTAAAAAATGTATATATATCCAGTCGGAAAAAACACTCCAAACACTCCAACCAGCCTACCCGACCGCTCGGAGATGTCCGCATGGTCCTAAAGCACACCTTCGCCACATTTTGTATCACATTCCAATGATAAAACTCTGTGGACAAAAATCCAATTTCAGAATGTGGTCCTCCCCCCGTCCCCAGAGAAAGTTATGCCCCTGCTTTTCAGAGTAATACTGAAGAGAACTAACATTTTCTTAAACTCAAAAGACACATCGATGTACAGATACACAGCACTAACACACACATATTTATGTTGTATGTACAAGGATGAAAGCTAAAAAATCTGCGTGGTCTCAAACTGAATAACTATTGCCCATAGATGAGTGGGACAATGCATAATCACAAAATGAATCTCAAAAAGTTTATTTTTTATTTTTACAAAAGGCTGCTCACTTCAGAGTTCACCATGAGGCAGAGAATGACCCTATCACAGGGCTGAAGCAGAAGACTCTGTATGGGAAACCTAACTGGGACAATGAGTTTACTACTATTGGGACAAAGCATCCAGAGTGAGTGCCATTCAGCCTCTTCTAATCCAAATTACAGCCAACAGAAATGGCATATTCCAGAGACACATGAGTTAGACGTACTTAGATTGTAAAATGTGTTACATGTATAGTTCACAACTTGTGGACTATTCGTAATTAATGTGTGTGTGTCCAGGAAAAAAGTAGGAGTGTTCCTGTGCGGTCCCACCCAGCTGGCTGACGTCTTGGAGAAGCAGTGCCTGTCTCACTCTGAGGCTGGTGTCAAGTTCATCTTCAACAAGGAAAACTTCTGAGACCACAACACCCCTCCAAGAGTACCAATTATTCCTACTTTCCCAAAGTTAGCTTTCAATATTGCTCAGACCCAGAGTATCCTCTGGCTTGTAAGCTGTTTCACATTCCTAAACTGTTGTGTTGTTATCCCCAACATAAACAATCAATTCTTTTTTTATGGATTCTTTGGATGAATCATAGCAACAAAAAGTTTATCAGATCATAGCAACAAAAATGGAAGTAAACTTCACTGTTCTAATCATGACCTTCCACACCCCTCAGTGACATTTCACAATGGGTTTCTTGCACAAATCTGTGAAGAAATTACCAAACCTACCCGCATTTACCACAGAGGCTAGAACGTTATTCTTGTTCTGCAATACAACATGCAAACACAGAAACTCTAGTGTCAAAACTCTCTAGTTCCATTTCCTCCTGTTTCTGGTGTTGTATTTACACGTTTGTATAAGCAAAATAATATGCATAAAGCTTACTTCGTTTAAAATCATATTTTATTTCCACTGCAGCAGGGATAGTGTACCAGACATTTAGCCTTTGCAGCTTTCTTCAGTGTGTAGGTACAGCAAACGTTTGTCTAAAATGAAAATGAGCAGCAACAAAAAGCTGTTTGGGATGTGATATTCTAGTTATCCCAGCTGCAGCTTCTCCTGCTGGACTCAATAGCAGCTGTTTGGGATGTGATATTCTAGTTATCCCAGCTGCAGCTTCTCCTGCTGGACTCAATAGCAGCTGAGAGTTTCTGTAGGCTGGCCAAGTGAGTGATACATTTCAGCGACCAGTGAGCACACTGAGACATGTCAGTCCTATGCGTGTACGTGTGGGAGTTCAGCGTCTCTTTTTACTGAGGTCACAGTCAAATAAACCTAAAGTGCTGGTGAGGAAGTCTTGCAGCGTGCGGCTGATCAACTAGACTGCATAAAGTATTGTGATAACGCTTGGCTAGAGTTGTTCTGCATGGTGTTGTATTTGTGCTGCTTGATAAGTTATACACGGACATCATAAAAAGGTTTAATTTGAACGTTTAATGACATTCAGCTATGGGTCCTACAGTCTATTGATGGCACCTTCCACCCCACAGAATTGCAGGCATATTACTATTTCTATGGAACTTGTTATTTTATTCTTCATTTGTTTAAACAATGATTGCAACTTGAAATGGTGTCTGTATACAATATCCTGTGATCGGTTTACATAGCATTTCCTAAAGCAAGTTCATCTGATCTGTGATGTAAAATAATGTACATAACACTGCTTTTCCTCACCCTATATCAAGGAATTGGGACAACAGGACAAATATAAGCACCCACCAAAATAATGACTTATTCATTATAAGTAAAGCCAACATTATAGTTGGAACATTGGTATCGTAAGGTAGTAGCTTTGAAGACAAGCTGTCATAATAGGAAGATTTCAACTGATGCATTTAAAGTCAATGAATAAAGTGTCTTCAGGGTAGACAGCATTTCAGCCCATCCAGAGCATTTCAATAGATGCATTAAATAGGTCAATGGAACGCAGACCGTGGGGATTGAAGGACGCAGGATTGGCACACATTCAATAAATCTGATCTAACAAAGTAGATATTTGTCAAATCCATCATGATTGATGTATTGTAACGGGCCCACAATGTGGTTACTAAAGTTCGATGTGGATTTATTTGGCTGTTTTCACTGCATAACATTTAGAAGTTGTCCCTTTTCAGGTTTAGAAGAAGTGACCGCTAAATGCTAACTCCCATTCCTATATGCTGGTAGCATAGCTAGCATACAGAAATCAGTGGTCGTCAGTCCGTTTTTCTTCTTCTAGTATTACATTGTTTTTGATTATTGCATTGTTGGGTTTTGAGTTTGCAATAAAGGCATTTCACTGTACTTGTGCATGTGACATTAAAAATGTGACTCTTGATGACATGAACATGTCTTGTCGAATATACAAATAACCACATTTTTCTGGAGGGCAATTAGGAGAGTCGGGATCTTTCCTACACGCATTTCCATTGTTTTGGTCGAGTTCCATTGACCCCTTTACCACATCTATAGCCGTATCGCTGCTTGTCCCATTCAGCATAGAATGTACAGTGAGCTACTGATGACTGAATACCTCCCCTGCAGGATGGGTGAAGCATTGCACCTTCTATAAGCAGTATCAGGGTTGGTCCTGGTCTAGGGGGTTAAGGCCACAGCAAACACACTGACCACACAGTACATGGTGCGGTTCTCCCATTTCACTGTGCAGCTTCCTGAGAGAAAGGAACAGACAGTGCATGAGTCAGTTTGATAAGCAGTGTTTCCTAGGCAGCTGGGGAGGGCTGGTTTAGTGAAGAGACATGTGGTTCCCACCCCAAAGTGCCGCATGTCATGATGACACCCGTTTTGTTGAATGAAAGAAGATTTGAGATAGACAAGATGGCGACATACACATTGACGATTACTTCATGGAGTAAAACTTCTTTTTTTAAATAACGGCGCATTCTCTAAATTAAAACACCACCTGCCACTGGACATTTCATAATATACATGTTTGGCTGAATCAAGAATGAAGTATTGCCAACTTAAGGTTGTTCGAAAATTCTCTGTGCTACCAAACAGTACTTAACCTGTAACTCCCAGTAATAGATGCCAAAAATCTTTGGTTAAATATCATTATCTGGTGTAAGATTTTGTAACTAGGAAACCCTTTGAACTGAGCAGTGGTGACTGTTATCTTACCATCAGTAACAGTGTCCCAGTAGCAGGAGTTAGCTGTGTGGAGACCAGCACCACTCTTCTGCATGACAGCACAGCTAACTGTAGAGAGAGGAACAGGCAGGGGTCAAATTATGATCATCGTTAACAAAATATCAGTAAGAAATTGTGTTTTTTCACATATTTTTCAGCATTGGCACCATACAATAAGTTTGCATGCTGGATTTACAGTAAAATTGTGTTCAATAGGAGATGAAGGCAGCCATACCAATGTACTTGTATGACTTAGTCTGTTTGACCAGCAGGGTGAGGGCTTGCTCCACAATCTTGGCTGTCCACTGGTTCACAGTGTCCTGTCTGTAGCTCTCTTCTCCAATGATACTCTGAATGCACTGCAAGACAGACAGTTTGGACACAGACACACACACACACATCTGAGAAGGCTGGCCCCTTTAGGCATGTGGGGAGCATGGGACCTGATGTGAACAGTGCTGTATACAGAGTCACGTCTATATTGGGGATATGAGCGTTTGTCTTGAGTAATCAGGGGACAAACAGACTGCGAGGCTGGATACGGTTTCACATGATACCGCACTGTCAATTTACACTAAGTAATAGCTAACTAAATCTATATTTCAAAATCCATCTTAAATATCCATATTCCCATTTGGTTATTCAAACGTATTGATGCTGAATCAATAGATAGTTGTTACCTCTTTCACGGAGTTACTGGCCTCTTCAGAGTTGAAAGAGCCCTAAGAAACAATGATGTGTCAGACTTGCACTGGCATCTCTTCAACTCATCACACCTTTCACTGCAGTTACAATGGTCAAAACTCTAGGATTAAAACTGAAATGCAGTAATATCAAGGTAGTTAGGTAAATGTTGTAACGCAGAGATCGTCTAGGTAGTTTAAACTTTAAACAGTATCTAGCTAGTTGTCTTTTCCACTGTAATTGTATGGCTATTTGGCTAGCTAAGAAGATAACTCGGCTAGCTAACAGGCGTTGTTGTGCCAGCCAGTTAGCTAGCTATCTACATTTTGGATTTCATACTCAAGAGTATAGCAACGAAATAGTTGGTAGCATATTCAGTACCTCTTCCCCAGAAAATTCCTCCATTCTCGCCTTCTTAAAAGTGATAGAAATATCTTTTTTCCAGGGAAAATCTGCTTGATAAATGTTAGAGATTTCCTGTTTGTCGTCACAGGTGGTTAACGAGTGGAGGGAAGCAGGTCACAGCCCCAAGAAATGACCTGAGGTTCTGTGAACACTGCCACCTAGCGGGCGAGCCTTAAAATAACACAGGATTAAAGAGGAAAGATCTCGTTGCATTGAAGTGAAAAATAATCAAAGCTTTTACATAAAGTTATTTAACTTAGTATCCAAATCATGAGATTATTGTCACACCAGAACCAAGTTCAAACGGTTTATGAGAAGAACACACACAAATGTCATATTTCCCTGAAAAACACACATTAAAAAAGGTTACATTTAAAGTGCAATTGTGCATTTGGGATATTTCAGTCAGCAATAAATAGTATATCCTCACAGTTTATAACACACAACTACGTTATAAAAGCACAATCAAAACACACTGTGGTTAATTAAAGACATTTTTGTGCACGTTAAATACAAGTATACATATTTATAATACATGTTTTGTATATGGGATGTATGGGAACTGAATGTCAATAAATAGGTCACTTTGTGAGAAGTTCGCTAGTGTTCAAAGTGGAGTGGTTGTTTGTTGTGTACAGTCAATGTGCATCCTCTTCAAGGGTTTATTGGTTGTTGGCGCTGCCAGTCCAGTTCTCCAACACCCAATGAGTGGCGTCACAGTAGGGTGCAGGTGGTAGAGCGGGCACCAATACCACCAGAGTCCGAGGGTGCTCTCAGAGGGGGCTGCGCACCACTAGCGCTGGTCCCTGATGGATCTCTGTTCTCCAGCCCTGCAGAGGGACCCTTGGCACTGGCAGGCAGCTCCCCCATGCCGCTGTCCTCTGTCTGCTTGGCTTTGGAGGACAGGCGTTTGAACAGCAACAGCTGAGGGCAGTAGAGAGGAGAGAACACAGTGAGATCTGACCTACTCAATCACTGACGATCACAGAGCTTTATGACGTGGTTTTCTGTTGTTTAGCTTATGCCTCTTTGTTCCAATGACTTTCTGTCATACCTTTCTGTTGGTCCTTGGTTGGTTCTTGGGTTTCTCCTCTGTTGTTCGATTCTGCAGCTGAGTGCTGGATGCAGAGCTCTCCTCTGTCGGAGCCAAAGGACTGGGCTGACCTGAGTCCTCTGCAACTATACACAACAGACACTTCATGATAATCCATCCACCCTTAGCACAGAAACAGTAAAGCATTAACCACATAAATAGTTCAAGACAAAGTTCACCTGTTATTCAGACATTTCAGAAAATCTCTTTTATGCTCACCTTTCTGCCCACTGTCTGGGAGAGTTTCTTCTTTCACACCCTCTGGTCCCTAGAAAGAGGGAATTCTGTTTTAGAAGTTAACAAACATACAGGTCCTAGACCTGTAGATTAGGGTCATCGGTAGGGTAGCGTACCTGGAGGGGTTCTGCTGTGGACTGGCTCTGACCCTGTAATGATTGTCCCTCCATGTCCTTCTCTTTCTCCTCTGCTTTGTTGTTCTCCTCCTCCTCTTCTTCCTCCTCCTCTTCTTCTTCATCATCATTCTTATGTCCATCCCCCTCTTCAGCTCTTAAATCCTGCAAAAAGGAATGAGAGTGAGTGGGGCAGACTGGTTAAAACAAGCAATAGTAAGTTAGGTAACAGATACAACTTAGTCACAGGAGAGAAAGTGCACACTGGCGCGCGCGCGCGCGCACACACACACACACACACACACACGAGGGAGAGTCGGCACTAAAGAGATGTGAGGAAGACTAGAGGTGAGAGCTTCACATTGGATATGGATAGTGGAGTCACAACAGGGAGCTAAGGGATTACAGACAGGGATAAAGGAAGAAAGGGGATCCCACCTGCCACTGGAACAGTTTAATGCAAACAGCACTATGTATTCATGTGTAGAGAATGTGTTCAACACAAATGATATCATACGTGGTGGGACTAGTTCTTGACACTGATTTTGATAGTTTTAAAACAACAAATATTTATTTAAACATAAATAAAACTATTCTGTAATATTCATTATATCAAAGAAATCATGATAAAGAAAAAGTACAAAATCGTTGGAGGGCATGCCTGGAAATTAGTAGCTACTATTAGTAAATTGTCTTTACAGAAGAACAAAGTTGAAAAGGGTATTTTTTAAAAGCATTTTAGCATCAAATCTTAACTGCCATGTAAAATGGTAAAGGACTATACAAGGAGATTGAAAGACAAGGCTGTGGACATTCAGTTGATAAAGTAAAACAAAATGGAAGTCGTGAATAAAAACAGTGAGACTGTAAAGGCAGTTGATATACAGTAAAACAAAATGGAAGTCGTGAATGAAAACAGTGAGACTGTGAAGGCAGTTGATATACAGTAAAACAAAATGGAAGTCGTGAATGAAAACAGTGAGACTGTAAAGGCAGTTGATATACAGTAAAACAAAATGGAAGTCGTGAATGAAAACAGTGAGACTGTGAAGGCAGTTGATATACAGTAAAACAAAATGGAAGTCGTGAATGAAAACAGTGAGACTGTAAAGGCAGTTGATATACAGTAAAACAAAATGGAAGTCGTGAATAAAAACAGTGAGACTGTAAAGGCAGTTGATATACAGTAAAACAAAATGGAAGTTGTGAATAAAAACAGTAGGAGAAAAATCTAGTTATACAAAAAGGTATGGGTTGTAAAAAGGCATTAAAATGCTCAATTAAGAGTGTTCCTGAGAGAAGTTGACAGACAGCACTGGTTTGGAACAGAACAGATAGGGCTATCATTTGAGATTGAGGTACTGAGGTAAAACATTGTCCCAGAACTCTTCCCCTTTCCCTGACCTCTGTTTGGACCCGTTACCTCTGGCCGCAGCATTCTGATGACTCTCCTGGCCTTCATTAGCTTTTCCTTTGTCAACCACCTCTTCTTCCTCCTCCTGGCCTTCATTAGCTTTTTCTTTGTCAACCAACTCTTCTTCCTCCTCCTCATGTTTACACTCCTCCTCCTCCTCCTCTCTGGCTTCATTTTCTTCTTTCTCCTCCTCTTTTCCTTCTTCTTCCTCACCTTCACTCTCCTCCTCCTCTCCAGGTTCTTCTTCTTCCTCATCTTCACTCTCCTCCTCCTCTCCAGCTTCTTCCTCACCTTCACTCTCCTCCTCCTCTCCAGGTTCTTCTTCTTCTTCCTCATCATCTTCACTCTCCTCCTCCTCCTCTCCAGCTTCTTCCTCATCTTCACTCTCCTCCTCCTCTCCGGCTTCTTCTTCTTCTTCTTCATCCTCCTCCTCCTCTCCAGCTTCTTCCTCTTCTTCCCTCTCCTCTGCAGTACTACTCTCTTCCTCTCTTTCCTCCTCTGCCTCTGTTCCACTGCCTGCCTCATTCTCATCTTCCTCCTCTACAGATCCTACACTCTCATCCTCTTCCTCACCTTCTTCCTCTTTCTCTCCATCTTCTTCATCCTCCTCTTCATAATTGGATTCCTTACTCTTGCTCTCAGTGTCACTATGCGATACTTCCCCACTCTCTTCCTCCTCCTTGCTCTCTCCGCCCCCTTCTTCCTCCTCCTCCTCTCCTCCCACTGGGCTACTTGTCCCGTCACCCTCCTCCTCTTCCTCCAGTCCACTCTCTTCTTTCTCTGCATCCTCTAACTCACTTTCGTCTCCCTGATCTGTTTCAGTCTTACATGGCTCATCTCCTCCCTCGCTCTCCTCCTCTAATTCAGAGATCCCTCCATCCTCCCCCTCTACCTTCACCGTGTCATCATCCTCACTGTTTTCCTCATCTGTCACCTCATCACGGCTCTTGGCCACTCCTTTTCCACCCCCACTTTCTGCCCTCCTCATTCCAACCCCCTCACTCTCTTCCTCTTCACCCTCACTCTCCTGCTTGGCCGGTGTCTGATCGTCGCTGCTCCCTGTCTCGTCTCCACTCTCCTCCCCTCTCCTCTCCTCCTGTTCTCTGTTGTCTGGGGGACCAGAGTAGGACCTGCATTGCTCCTCCTCCACCCCCTGATCAGAGCTCCCCTGGGCGGGGATGATGTTGATGCGGACTGCTGTTCTCTTGCCTCCTGGTTCGGAGGATGCAGATGACTGGCTCCAGGAAGACTGGGCATCCTCAGCACTCTGTCTGCTGAACCTCTGGGCCCTGCTCTGACTCCGGACTGACTCACTGTCTGAGGGAGAACCAAACTGTCTGGCTGTCACTAGCCCCACACCTGACCCCAGAGAGGACACTCCGGTCAGTAAGCTGCGCAGCGGTGTCTGTTCAGGTGGTTCAGTCTTTGGTTTGTTCTTTTCTCTTTCTGTGTTTTCATTCGTCGTTTTTTGTGGCACTTCAGACACCAGGTCTGGTTCAGTTGTCTTGTCCACAGGCAGTGCATCAGTTAGCATAAGGCCTTGTGAATGTCTGCCACTCTTTCTATCTGGTGTCCTCCTAACAGCTACATGTTGACTTTTCACCTTTGTAGATATAGAGTTGACCTCTAAGAGAGTCTTTTTGACCTCTGCACTTTGACCTTTGGCTGCGCCCTTTATTTGGATTGCCTTAGAATCCACAACAAATCTCTCCCTCACTTTTCTCTCAACTGCTAACAGTTGTTTTTTCTGTGCGGACGGACAGGGTTTGGATTTGGCCTTGCTAATGTCCCCTATGCTGGAGGGCTTGGCAGGGCCAGCCTTCGGCTCAGCAGGCTTTATCGCCTCCAGAGCCACAACGAGGTTCTCCTTGCCCCTGCCTTTGCCCTGGGCAGCCCTGTGGCGCGGTCTCTTCTCTACCACCAGAGACCTGTCACTGGAGCTCCTCAGCAGCTCTGTGGGCAGTGCCCCCCGCGGGGTGGGATCCACCCTCCTAGGGGTACAGAGTTCTGGCTGTTCCCCAGCCTTACCATGCCCTTTCACAAGCTTACCCTTCCTCTATCACCAGCGCCAGGAAGCAGAGGATGAAGAAAATATGAAATAGTTAGAGGAAAATAGTAAACATGCAGAGAAAACAGAGTGAAGTACTCAATAGAGCTCAACGCTGAAAGAAAAACACAGACAGATGGTAGATAGTCACTGTAAATGGTACAGGGAAGCAGAAGGGCTAGAATGGCTATCGTCCCTTGTTCAGGAAGACATATTGATAGTGCTGAGTAATTTTGCAAGGAGCTTGCTGGTCGGTGCGCAGAGGCTGCTTGATCATAATAAGAAAACTCCTTAGTTGACAGTTATGCTGTGTGTGCATCTTACCTTCTGTACAGGGGACAACGTCAACGTCTTGTCACTGGGGTCCATTTTCATCACATGAGTCTGCCACAAAGAAGAGACTTTTGTTCAGAACTTTTGTGATAACTTCTATATGAAAGCGCCACAGAATGTACAGGACAGAATTGGGTTGGTGACTCACCATGTTGAGGAAGTCTGTGGTGTCTCCCAGATCTTTAACACTCTCGTTGTCCATCATGTTCTCCACAGTGCTGCTGTCTCCCTCATCCCTTCCCTTCTCAGCTGACCTCTTTTCTGCCACCAACAAAATATCACAAGAATCTTTTCACTTCTTAAAAAGGAATATATAGGCTCAAGAGAAGTTAGGAGAAATGTGAACAGTTGCATTGTGATGTGATAATGAAAAAGGGACCATGCTAGCTGTTGAAAATGCAATGCTTCACCAAGGAATATGCATGTTTTCTAAATAGTTCAACATTCGAAACAGATATGCCTGCAATGTAATGTAATGTAATGTAGTTCAGTGTAGATACCCTTCTTGTTAGACCCAGTGCTCTTGTGTTGGTGAATGCCGTTGTGCACCTTTCTGTTGGTTAGCTCCTTGGGGGGCAGACTGGAGGGGATGGTCTGGCTGAATACGGGCAGGGGTGCGGAGGTATTGAGGTGTTCGGACGTCAGGGGGTGCAGGGTCCGGAACATGAGCCCAAACTGCTGCGGGGAATGCTCCTGAAACAGAGAACACAGGGTTAGTTAGCTGTGTTAGCTTAGCTAGCTTACTTATATCCACTACTTGTTAGGCCCATGATTAGGCTCCATGTTGTTACTTATATCCACTACTTGTTAGGCCCATGATTAGGCTCCATGTTGTTACTTATATCCACTACTTGTTAGGCCCATGATTAGGCTCCATGTTGTTACTTATATCCACTACTTGTTAGGCCCATGATTAGGCTCCATGTTGTTACTTATATCCACAACTTGTTAGGCCCATGATTAGGCTCCATGTTGTTACTTATATCCACTACTTGTTAGGCCCATGATTAGGCTCCATGTTGTTACTTATATCCACTACTTGTTAGGCCCATGATTAGGCTCCATGTTGTTACTTATATCCACTACTTGTTAGGCCCATGATTAGGCTCCATGTTGTTACTTATATCCACTACTTGTTAGGCCCATGATTAGGCTCCATGTTGTTACTTATATCCACTACTTGTTAGGCCCATGATTAGGCTCCATGTTGTTATTCATCTCCACTACCTGTTAGGCCCATAATTAGGCTCCTTGTTGACAGTGCTAAAAGGTGAAGGACGTCTAGTTAGGGATCTCCTTAGAGAACCAGGCCGCTAACATTAAAACAAACACTGACTCAATAGTTTCAGACAACTATCTGAGGAACTAGACCGCAACATCCCATGGACATGTGGCGGTTCAGGGACTGGATGTTGAGACTCCCAACACTCCCACTTTTACATGTGTGGACCCCCAGGCCAGTACCCAGTACCCACCCTCTCTCTCCTCCTGACCCGGGCAGAGAGGCTACTGTTCAGGGAAGCAGGGGTGGAGGTGAGGGTGTCCCCTAAGAGCTCTGTGTAGGACTTCTCCAGGTAGTCCTCTGTGACATCATTCGCCTCCAGAGTCACTTCCTGGCAGCTCTTGTCTCTGGGCTTGGCTAGAACCAGCATGTGGCAACCTCCGCATGTCACCTGGAACAAAGACAACATGTAATTGACCTGAATCTTGCACTAGACAAAATTATAAGATAAGACTGGATGTCCAACTATCATCACTTTTATACGCTTTCAGGGAAAAATCTAAACTTGAGATAAATGTGCAAAACTTTCAATTTGGCATCAGCCATGATGCTAGGATGTCAATGTGACATTCTCAAATTACAATTCAGCCTTCAGTTGAAAACATGAGGTACAGTTGAAGTCGGAAGTTAACACACTTAGGTTGGAGGCATTAAAACTCGTATTTCAACCACTCCACAAATTTCTTGTTAACAAACTATCGTTTTGGCAAGTTGGTAAGGACATCTACTTTGTGCATGACACCAGTCATTTTTCCAACAATTGTTTACAGACATTATTTCACTGTATCACAATTCCAGTGGGTCAGAAGTTTACATACACTAAGTTGACTGTGCCTTTAAACAGCTTAGAAAATTCAAGAAAATTATGTCATGGCTTTAGAAGCTTCTGATAGGCTAATTGACGTCATTTGTGTCAATTGGAGGTGTACCTGTGGATGTATTTCAAGGCCTACCTTCAAACTCAGTGCATCTTTGCTTGACATCATGAGAAAATCAAAAGAAATCAGCCAAGACCTCAAAAAAAAAATGAAGACCTCCACAAGTCTGGTTCATCCTTGGGAGCAATTTCCAAATGCCTGAAGGTACCACGTTCATCTGTACAAACAATAATATGCAAGTACAAACACCTTGGGACCATGCAGCCGTCATGCATTCTGTCTCCTAGAGATGAACGTACTTTGGTGTGAAAAGTGCAAATCAATCCCAGAACAACAGCAAAACACCTTGTGAAGATGTTGGAGGAAACAGGTACAAAAGTATCTATATCCACAGTAAAACGAGTCCTATATCGACATAACCTGAAAGGCCGCTCAGCAACAAAGAAACCACTGCTCCAAAAACGACATAAAAAAAGACAGACTACGGTTTGCAACTGCACATGGGGACAAAGATCATACTTTTTGGAGAAATGTCCTCTGGTCTGATGAAACAAAAATAGAACTGTTTGGCCATAATGACCATCGTTATGTTTGGAGGCAAAAGGGAGAGGCTTGCAAGCTGAAGAACACCATCCCAACCGTGAAGCACGGGGTGGCAGCATCATGTTGTGGGGGTACTTTGCTGCAGAAGGGACTGGTGAACTTCACAAAATAGATGGCATCATGAGGAATTTTAAATTATGTGGATATATTGAAGCAGCATCTCAAGACATCAGTCAGAACGTTAAAGCTTGGTCGCAAATGAGTCTTCCAAACGGACAATGACCTCAAGCATACTTCCAAAGTTATGGCAAAATGGCTTAAGGACAACAACGTCAAGGTATTGGAGTCCCCATCACAAAGCCTTAACCTCAATCCTATAGAACATTTGTGGGCAGAACTGAAAAAGCGTGCACAATCAAGGAGGCCTACAAACCTGACTCAGTTACACCAGCTCTGTCAGGAGGAATGGGCCAAAATTCACCCAACTTATTGTGGGAAGCTTGTGGAAGGCTACCCGAAACGTTTGGCCCACGTTAAACAATTTAAAGGCAATGCTACCAAATACTAATTGAGTGCATGTAAAACCTGAACCACTGGAAACAAAAGCTTAAATAAATCACTCTATTATTATTCTGACATCTCACATTCTTAAAATAAAGTGGTGATCCTAACTGACCTAAGACAGGGACTTTTTACTAGGATTAAATGTCAGCAATTGTGAAAAACTGAGTTTAAATGTATTTGGCTAAGGTGTATGTAAACTTCCGACTTCAACTGTACATACCGCTTGGACGTTGTACTTGAGGAAGCGTGGACAGAGAGTGGGCTTGAATTGATTGGTGAAGTTCTCCTCTCCCAGACCCAGCTTCCCATGTCTCCCGTCCCCAAAGGTATAGAGAAGACCATTGTCTGAAACCATGACAACTACATGTCAGTCAACTTAATAGACGCGAGCAATGTTATCATGGCAAATGGCAATGGAGTTTATCCATAAAATGCTAGTACCACTGTTGTATAAAAGTTTGCACATTTACAATGTCTTTGTAACATTTTCTGAATTATAACTGTTTTGGGGTGAAAATTGTGTCCGCTAAGCCTGTTTACCTGTGATGACAGCAGTGTGGTTCTCCCCACACATCACCTGTCGTACTCGGCCCTTCCTGAAGTGATCCACCGCTCTGGGCAGCCTCGCCTCAAAGATGAAGGTCCCCTGGCCCAGCTGACCAAACTGACCCAGGCCAAAGGTGTACAGGTCCTCCTCTAGAGTCAAATCAAACACAGCGCTACATGGTTAACCTACTATCTCCTGATGCTTTGTGCCATAGAGAAAAACCCCAGACAGTTTCATTACGCATATAAAACATAAAAGAAGTACACAACCACAAACAGGTACAACAAAATCTTATAACAATGTGCAATTAGACTTTACACGACCTAACTTCACTATTTGGATACATACGAGCATTTTAAGGACACTTTCAAAGTGGGACCAAAACCGGTTCATGGGACATACTGAAAGCCACAGCCTTGTGTAAGTCAACTGTCCATTGGTTGACACCAAGCTGCCTACCTGTCACAGCCACGGTGTGCCCGCCTCCACATGCCACCTGGGTCACCTGGTCTGTGATGCCCTTCACCAGCTGGGGCATGCGGTGTCCATCGAGCTGACCCGTAGCCAGGCCCAGTTTGCCGCTGTCGCACTCCCCAAATGTGTACAGGCCCCCGTCAACTGTGACAAAAGAGATTCCCTGTTGATTAATTGCATTAACATATTTACATCTATATCTAGACATTATTCTACCAACCCAAGAAAAATGACATGTTCATACACAATGGGGTAACTCCCTATTCCTACAAAGTTGTGGAATCAAGTGACCTGCCACACTGACAGTGCTGAAGTAGGCTATGCCATTGTCCCCTCACCAGTAACGAAGGCAGAGTGGTAGTACCCACAGGACACCCAGGCCACTGGCCGACCCACAGTGACCTCCTGGGGGGTCAGGGCACTGCTCTCCTTCCCCAGGCCGATCTGCCCCTCAGTGTTGTCACCCCACATGAACAGCGTCCCACTCTCTAGAACAAGGACATCATCACCGTGATTATTTACAGCAAAAACCAGGTGAGGAGGAGCAACAGAAATATAGACAGTCGATAGTAAATTAGTGCAACTCTGGTCTATGAAGTAAAAATGTTTGTCATCAATATGAACCAGAAGACACTCATAGTTGTAACTCAGAGGTTGTGACTTATAACGGGAGAGTCTTACCTGTGAGGGCAGCAGAGGTGTTGGAGCCGGCAGCAAGCATTTTGATTGGTCCATGTGAACTGAAGAAGTCCACCAATTGGAAGGCTGTCCTCTCCTCACAGTCTCCCAGACCTAGCTGACCTTCGTTGTTTCCACCGGTAGAGTACACGTTTCCCCGAGCTGTGGACAGGACACATACATGAATCAGTCTCAGTTCTACTACCACAAGGATTATAATATAAAACATTATAGGCAAAACTTAACTTTCCTGTGTTTAATATATATATACACACACACATACACACACCACACACAAGGTCAAAAGTTTTAGAACACCTATGCATTCAAGGGTTTTACTTTATTGCAAAATAATAGTGAAAACATCAACACCATGAAATAACACATATGGAATCATGTAGTAACCAAAAAAGTGTTAAAGAAAATCTAAATATATTTTCTATTTTAGATTCTTCAAAGTAGCCACCCTTTGCCTTGATGACAGCTTTACACACTCTTGGCATTCTCTCAACCAGCTTCATGAGGTAGTCACCTGGAATGCATTTCAATTAACAGGTGTGCCTTGTTAAAAGTTCATTTGTGGAATTTATGTCCTTCTTAATGCATTTGAGCCAATCAGTTGTTTTGTGACACGGTATGGGTGGTATACAGACGATGGCCCTATTTTGTAAAAGACAAAGTACATATTAAGGCAAGAACAACTCAAATAAGCAAAGAGAAACGATAGTCCATCATTACTTTAAGACATGAAAGACGGAAAATTTCAAGAACTTTGGAAGTTACTTCAAGTGCAGTCGTAATGAGTAGGTGTGTCCAAACTGTGTCTGTCTGTATGTATGTATGTATGTATGTACACTACCGTTCAAAAGCTTGGGGTCACTTAGAAATGTCCTCGTTTTTGAAAGAAAAGCACATTTTTTGTCCATTAAAATAACATCAAATTGATCAGAAATACAGTGTAGACATTGTTAATGTTGTAAATGACTATTGTAGCTGGAAATTGATTATTTTTAATGGAATATCTACATAGGCGTACAGAGGCCCATTATCAGCAACCATCACTCATGTGTTCCAGTGTTTGCTAATCCAAGTTTATCATTTTAAAAGGCTAATTGATCATTAGAAAACTATTTTGCAATTATGTTAGCACAGCTGAAAACTGTTGTTCTGATTAAAGAAGCAATAAAACTGCCATTCTTTAGACTAGTTGTGTATCTGGAGCAGAAACATATGTGGGTTCGATTACAGGCTCAAAATGGCCAGAAACAAAGAACTTTCTTCTGAAACTCTGTAAAAGGCCTACTCCTTGCAGGACACAAAGAGTCAACTTTCACTTAGTAATATGATCATAATTTGGTACATGTCATCATTTATATTGTACCTGTGGTCATAACTGTGTACTTACAAGTATAAACTACAGTGTGATTTCTTCCACAGGCTGCAAGCCGCACCTTTTCAGACTTCAAAGCTTAGAGAAAGACAAGAATGAGAAAGACACCCATTTTCAGATTGCAATCAGCCACAATAGCAGGCCAACCCTCTCTTTCTCTCCTCTGCTGCCCTCCTGCTCGGGAGATGAGATTATTCCAGATGACAGACCCCTCCAGATTGGGATTACAGCAGTGACAAATCTCTTTGTCTCCTGCTACTAGTATACCCATTCACAATTTACAAAACAACAGCATCATTACTTAGTTTAAACCACAGAAAATCCAACTAATTTTGTGGGGGAAAAACATCATTGGACATTTGATTTCAGTAGCTATATTGTCTGTCGTCGTCCCCCACTCCCTCTTGTCTAGTACATTTAAGGGGAGATGACAGCAATACAAGAGAGTACTGCTTTTGACCCAAAACAAAGGGAGAGCAATTTAGACCCACCTTTCACACAAGTGGGCTTGTTCACCATGGTCTTTGATCCCAAACCCAGCTGACCCCAGTTGTTACTGCCAAACATGAAAAGCTTGCCATTCTCTGTTGAAAAATAAATAAATAAAACCACTTGAGAAAGCTACAGGAACAGCGACATTAATACTAATAGAAGCTGCAGTTGAGCAGCATTTCATTTGCATAAAAATGTATTTGAAATGTGTGATAGGTGTGTTAGCAAATTATTTTATCTTACTTCAGGTGTTGCATGTTCTTCAGAATTGCAGGCCCATTTTCATATGGCTCTGATCACTACCATCAATTTGAAAACGTAATCGGTCACTGACCTGTTATCAATGCTGTGTGCTCATCCCCACAGGTGATTTTCAGAGGTACATCATTTTTCAGCCAAAATTTACTGGGGACGTTATCTGCAAATTTGCTTTTTCCAAAGGTGAAGACTGCTCCCGTTTCTGTTAGAACACAAACAACATCGATCACACTTCAAACAGCTAGATAGCCGGCTAATAATACACAGTCATGGCTAGATGGGATACAAATTGACGTCAAATTATGCATTTTAGCTAACCCTAACCCAACCTTTTATTTTTTAAATTTAACTAGGCAAGTCAGTTAAGTACAAATTCTTATTTACAATAACCGCCTACCCCGGCCAAACCCGTACAATGCTGGACCAATTGTGCGCTGCCCTATGAGACTTCTTTTTTTTTTTTACCTTTATTTTACTAGGCAAGTCAGTTAAGAACAAATTCTTATTTTCAATGACGGCCTAGGAACAGTGGGTTAACTGCCTGTTCAGGGGCAGAACGACAGATTTGCACCTTGTCAGCTTGGGGATTTGAACTTGCAACCTTTCGGTTACTAGTCCAATGCTCTAACCACTAGGCTACCCTGCCGCCCCGATCACGGCCGGATGTGATAGAGCCTGGATTTGAACCAGTGACTGTAGTGATGCCTCTTGCACTAAGATGCATTGCGTTAGGCCGCTGCACCACTCGGGAGCCCGAAAGGTTCCAAGTTATTTTTTTATCTCAATATCAAATTATTTCTGGGTAACAAGGAATGTGATTGTTTTCAATTAAAATAGACAAAAATAAACAAAAATAGTTTGCAAATACTAGCAATTTCTCAAACAATTTTACTAGGACTGTTGGTGGGGTCTGAATGGGGAGGGGAAAACTGAAAAAACACTAGCTGTTATTGGCAGAGGTTTGGAACTCTTTCTTATTGGTGTTTTAACTCATTTACCCCCAAACTCCATCCCACCAAAGCAGGCTGAAATTACAAGTGTGCTTTTTCAAACAGCTAAAAGGGCATTGTCATAATTTCCACAATTTCACAGTATTATTGCAACCTCATAGTATGGAAATATATATATACACTGCTCAAAAAATTTAAGGGAACACTTAAATAACACAATGTAACTCCAAGTCAATCACACTTCTGTGAAATCAAACTGTCAACTTAGGAAGCAACACTGATTGACAATAAATTTCACATGCTGTTGTGCAAATGGAATAGACAACAGGTGGAAATTATAGGCAATTAGCAAAACACCTCCAATAAAGGAGTGGTTCTGCAGGTGGTGACCACTTCTCAGTTCCTATGCTTCCTGGCTGATATTTTGGTCACTTTTGAATGCTGGCGGTGCTTTCACTCTAGTGGTAGCATGAGACTGAGTCTACAACCCACACAAGTGGCTCAGGTAGTGCAGCTCATCCAGAATGGCACATCAATGCGAGATGTGGCAAGAAGGTTTGCTGTGTCTGTCAGTGTTGTATCCAGAGCATGGAGGCGCTACCAGGAGACATGGAGGAGCTACCAGGAGACATGGAGGAGGGCAACAACCCAGCAGCAGGACCGCTACCTCCACCTTTGTGCAAGGAGGAGCACTGCCAGAGCCCTGCAAAATGACCTCCAGCAGGCCACAAATGTGCATGTGTCTGCTCAAACGGTCAAAAACAGACTCCATGAGGGTGGTATGAGGACCCGACGTCCACAGGTGGGGGTTGTGCTTACATCCCAACACCGTGCAGGACGTTTGGCATTTGCCAGAGAACACCAAGATTGGCAAATTCGCCACTGGCGCACTGTGCTCTTCACAGATGAAAGCAGGTTCACACTGAGCACAAGTGACAGACGTGACAGAGTCTGGAGACGCTGTGGAGAACGTTCTGCCTGCAACATCCTCCAGCATGACCGGTTTGGCGGTGGGTCAGTCATGGTGTGGGGTGGCATTTCTTTGGGGGGCCGCACAGCCCTACATGTGCTCGCCAGAGGTAGCCTTACTGCCATTAGGTACCGAGATGAGATCCTCAGACCCCTTGTGAGACCATATGCTGGTGCGGTTGGCCCTGGGTTCCTCCTAATGCAAGACAATGCTAGACCTCATGTGGCTGGAGTGTGTCAGCAGTTCCTGCAAGAGGAAGGCATTGATGCTATGGACTGGCCCACCCGTTCCCCAGACCTGAATCCAATCGAGCACATCTGGGACATCATGTCTTGCTCCATCCACCAACGCCACGTTGCACCACAGACTGTCCAGGAGTTGGCGGATGCTTTAGTCCAGGTCTGGGAGGAGATCCCTCAGGAGACCATCCGCCACCTCATCAGGAGCATGCCCAGACGTTGTAGGGAGGTCATACAGGCACGTGGAGGCCACACACACTACTGAGCCTCATTTTGACTTGTTTTAAGGACATTACATCAAAGTTGGATCAGCCTGTAGTGTGGTTTTCCACTTTAATTTTGAGTGTGACTCCAAATCCAGACCTCCATGGGTTGATACATTTGATTTCCATTGATAATTTGTGTGATTTTGTCAGCACATTCAACGATGTAAAGAAAAAAGTATTTAATAAGAATATTTCATTCATTCAGATCTAGGATGTGTTATTTTAGTGTTCCCTTTATTTTTTTGAGCAGTGTATATAAATAAAACACTGGGAAATCACGTTGTTGGCTGCACTGGCCCTTTAACCCAATTCTCATAACCTGCTACTCAAAGTCCACTCTGATATAAACTGTATCCCATCTAGTCCAAAAAACAATACACCACTAGAAGCTAATTTAGATAGCTTACTACCGGTTAACCACATTATCAAAGATACTGATAACTTTTCCCTGTGACATTCTCCGTGACAGACGTAAACAACGGCGCACATGGAGGTTGTCCCTTGTTGCCAGCTAGTTAGCTAATTTTCACTAGTGTTATCTGGCCTGGCTACTTTGCTCATGCGTGATAGTTTATGTTAGTTAGCACACTAGCTAACGTTAGCAAGCGATATATTTCATGTTCATTCCGAAACATTTTCAAAAGGGTGAATAATGTTAATTAGTTAACGTTAGCTATATAGCGAGCTATCTTACCAGGTATCTCGTCTTCTGTCTCCCCTGCCATCGTAGTGTCAAATCGGCTTAGCAACTACACTACACAGGGTTAGCTGCTTCTATGCGTGTTGTGTTGTTTTCGTCCAAAACAACCCGGATGTAAACAAAATTTCACCTGTAGCAACCAAGGCTGCGTTTAATTTTGTGTCGAGTCGCACCCTCCCCTGTGTCATTTGTTCAGTCCCCCTCGCACATCTGGGGCGTCTATTGAAAGCAAATGGCAGAAATAATGTTCACTTTTTGCTTACATTCATCCAGTGGTCTCAGATCTGAAGGGGAATGAGGCAGGGCAGAGGGGAGGAGGCATAGCTATTGAAAGCAAATGGCAGAAATAATGTTCACTTTTTGCTTACATTCATCCAGTGGTCTCAGATCTGAAGGGGAATGAGGCAGGGCAGAGGGGAGGAGGCATATTATAAACTGAAAATCAGCGCAGGGATCAACTTCTATTGTGCAGCCATACGTTACGTTCCCTTAGTATGGTTGCGTGCAACGTCATCGATTGTGTCATCGACTGACAGATTGCTATAACATTATAATGTTGTTAGCTGATTTGTTAAATACCTATCCAGGTGTTGTAAGATGTGGCAGGCGTAAGGAACACCTGGGCAGAGGAACGTTCCGACATATACGAGGGTTAGGTAGTTACCGGTATCTCAAGCGGTCAGTGCCAGGAGTTTATTCATTAGTCGGATACCGTTTACTCCAAACGTAAAACCAATAGTTTTTATTGGACAAATTCAGTTAGGCCCCTCCCCGTTTCGTTCAAACCGGTTTTGCAACAGACAATCAACTGAATCAACTAATGATACACCCATGGTCAAAGATGGTGTTTAACTCTGTGGCTAGGTTTCCCTTAGTCTGGCTATAACACCTAACTCTCGAAGTCCTCCTGACTTCACAGTTAGCCTGGACGAGGTTAACTGGCCTATTAGACTATGTTTGTGGAGCCTATGCCCCCGTTGGTTGCTAAGATCTTTCCCTTGCAGTTTCACGATACGTTGCAATCGCAAGCATCTCACATGGAACACCAGCCTGCCAATTCTGTTACCAGTCTGTGAACACTTTTCACACCTTGTCAGATGATCACATGAACTTTAGTCACTCTCCAAATTGCAATACCTCCTCCGCAGCCAACCATCTTGCTTTTACATTGAGCAAAATATTTGTGGCTTAATTTGTGGATTAATTTCTTTTCCAATAGTTGTACCCCTAATAGTTAAAAAAAAAAAAAGATAAAAAAGTGAAATAAATAGGATTGGTCTTTAAACCAGTATTATAATGTTTTTGTAACGACTTTCACATAAAATGCAACACGTATTTTAAAATGATTAATTTTCTTTTTGTAACACCTGTTATATTACACCCCATAATAATCATTGATCGGGGTAACCCGTGAACCCCGCCAGACGGCGCATGGAGAGGTCCGAGGCCTGTAGAACCACCTGCAGCTCATTCAGTTACGGCCAGTGAGGAAAGAGCGACTGCGCTGTGAAAGACTGCGGGTGGATTAACTGAACCAACAAAGCCCAGTGGAGAATCACAGCAACGCAGCGCCGCTGAAAACCCAGCGCCCCATTTTACAGTAGAATGGCATCAAGAAAAATGGAGACCAAACCAGTGATAACCTGCCTCAAAACGCTCCTCGTCGTCTATTCCTTCGTGTTTTGGGTAAGCAGACATGACAAAGCGATAGTTTATTGTCGCCCTAAATGTCATATGTAGGTAATAATCTAGTTTGTGACCTTTATGATTGAATAGTTTACGTTGAAAAAAACGGATGTTGTGCCGTGCGCACAGGCTGATGCCTTGGAACAAGTGCATGTTTATTAGTGGGCGCGCTGCGTGGACCGTTATCTTTATTATAGCCTAGCATTATTATAATGTTTGAGGAGTTTTTTTCTTCTATAGGCTAGGAAATATATTTGTATCAAGTAGGCTATAAATATTGAAACAAACGTTGATTATGTGAAATGTCGTTAATATTTTTTCGCTAATGCTGATGAAGCCATCATTTATTTGTATTTTTTTAAACATTTATTTTTCCTGTGATTTTGTAACATTCGCATGCTGTTGTAAGAATGTTAAGAATAGTCCAACAGGTAACCTAATCAACATCTGGTCACACTTTATTTGGATAGTCCGGATTTTCTAGATGCTCTACAGATGGTCATACTATCAACAAACTATCTGTTGATAAGCAACTGCTTCATAAGGTTACGGTTATGTTTTTATTTATTTAACTAGGCAAGTGAGTTAAGAACAAATTCTTATTTTCAATGACGGCCTATCTCAATAAATAAGAGGCATAACACCCAAACAGTCTCACACACATAATTCAACCAATTGGGGTGGTGCTACAGGAGAGTTTGCACATTTGCTTTAATGTGCACAGTGTCCATTATGGTACTTTGAGAACCTGCCACCATTTGATGCATTGAACCTCCCACCATTGGGTATCACATTATTTGGATAGTCCATCTGGAGATGTTCTACAGATTATCTTCCGGTTACTAGTCCAACGCTCTAACCACTAGGCTACCCTGCCGCCTCGATCATGATTTCTCGGGATGAGGTTTTTGTCGCCTCCTATGTAGTGAATGAAAGGATGTTGATGGTGGTGGTGGTTAGGGGGGAGGGGATTTGATCCCTGAACTGACATGTCATTGATGTAGGCTACCTAGTCCACCTTAGATTGATGCCATGGCTGCTGGTAACAGTTGGGTTGTGGGCTGCTTGGCATTCAAAGGAAAGTCCTCCACGTTTTTTGTTTTGTTCCTCAAGCAAGTGGGGAGGCTGATGACATCACGACTTCCTATCAAAACAAGTCCTTAAAGTTTGCAGTTGTGTAAAAAAAAAAAACTATTTTGCTCAAAACATATTTGTTTACCCTTTAGTGTGTGTACTTTATTGCACCCCAACGTTCAAATTTTGGGGTCACTTAGAAATGTCCTTGTTTTTGAAACAAAAGCACATTTTTTGTCCATTAAAATAGCATCAAATTGATCTTAAATAAATTGTAAACATTGTTAATGTTGTAAATGACTATTGTAGCTGGAAACGGCTGATTTTTAATGGAATATCTACATAGGCGTACAGAGGCCCATTATCAGCAACCATCACTCCTATGTTCCAATGGCACGTTGTGTTAGCTAATCCAAGTTTATCATTTTAAAAGGCTAATTGATCATTAGTAAACCCTTTTGCAATTGTGTTAGCACAGCTGAAATTGTTGTGCTGATTGAAGAAGCAATATAACTGTCCTTCTTTAGACTAGTTGAGTATCTAGAACATCAGCATTTGTGGGTTCGATTACAGGCTCAAAATGGCCAGAAACAAATAACTTTCTTCTGAAACTCGTCAGTCTATTCTTGTTCTGAGAAAGGAATGCTATTCCATGCAAGAAACTGAAGATCTCGTACAATGCTGTGTACTACCTGTCATTTCCTCAATTAAGATTTCTGCAGGGACTGAAGATTGACCTAGTTGTCGTTAGGTTTGTGTTGTAAATGTACACCGTCACCATTGGCCAGACTTATTTTTATGGGTTGGGTTTCAACTTGTACACTCTTTGAAAAAAAAAGGTGCTATCTAGAACCAAAATGGGTTCTTCAGCTGTCCCCATAAGAGAACCCTTGGAAGAACTCCTTTTGGTTCCAGGTAGAACTATTTCCACAGAGGGTTCTACATGAATCCAAAAAGGGTTCTCCCTGGATCCAAAAAGGGTTCTCCTGGGGACAGCCGCAGAGCCCTTATGGAACCTTTCTTTCCAAGACTGTAAGATGGTCTGATTTTATGGATAACATTTACATTTGACTGTTCTAATTAAGTTGGTAACCAGTTTCTAATAGCAATAAGAAACCTCTGGGGTTTGTGGTATATGGCCAATATACCACAGCTAACAGCTGTATACAGAACAGCCCTTACCCGTGGTATAATGGCCATATAACACACCCCATTGTGCCTTAAACAACCAAACCAGACCCACCCACCTTGAACCATCCACCCAGCCAGCCACCCTGACCCATCCGCCCTGACCCATCCGCCCTGACCCATCCACCCTGACCCACCCACCCACCTTGACCCGCCCTGACCCATCCACCCACCTTGACTCACACTGACACACCCGCCCTGACCCACCCGCCCTGACCCATTCGCCCTGATCCACCCACCCTGACCCATCCACCCTGACCCACCTGCCCTGACCCATCCGCCCTGACCCATTCGCCCTGATCCACCCACCCTGGCCCATCCACCCTGGCCCATCCACCCTGACCCATCCACCCTGGCCTATCCACCCTGGCCCACCCACCCTGACGCACCCACCCAGCCAGCCAGCCACCCACTGCAGCTATACTTGTATTAAAATAGACCCATTCCTTCTCCAACAAGCAGACTCCATTGATGTTGACCTGAGGGCCACTTAGACAAAGAAAGCCATATGGCCTGCTTAACTAAACATATTAGAGGCCGTTTTCCTCCCTAGCCAGACAGACAGATGTACGAGGATGGACTGCAGAGAGAGATAGATAAACAGAGACAGGAGGAGACAGGATGAGACAGAGTGCCTCTTCCCTGCTGTCTTACTTGTTTTGAGAGCTTACCAGGGGGAGGTTGTTTGAGAGCTTACCAGGGGGAGGTTGTTTGAGAGCTTGGCAGGGGGAGGTTGTTTGAGAGCTTACCAGGGGGAGGTTGTTTGAGAGCTTGGCAGGGGGAGGTTGTTTGAGGCCAGCTCAGCTGTCATTCTGCTCTGGGTGCCTACTCTTTTTGTCTCTAACTTCTATGCCAAGAGCTCCAACCCCAACAATGGCTACACTCTTAGAAAAAAAGTGTTCCAAAGGCGTTTTGTGGCTGTCCCCATCTGAGAACAATTTTAGGTTCCATGTAGAACCCTTTCCACAGAGGGTTCTACATGGAACCTAAAGTTGTTCTACCTGGACCAAAAAGGGGTTCTTCAAAAGGTTCTCCTATGGGGACAGCCAAATAATCTTTTTGGTTCTAGATAGCACATTTATTTCTAAGAGTGTACCTAGAGCCTGGCTATCAATCTGTTACTTACTGCTGTTGCCTGGACCAGTACCAGAAAGGTTCTTTGCATGATTACTGTGAGAGTATCTGACACATTTGGCATAATTACTCAGCACTTCTCACTCTGTTTGCCACATTGTAGTAAACCAAGGGCTTAGCATTGTGTAACGTATATGCCGGGAGTCAGCAAAAGGGTGAAGAAGGTGATTTTAATAAAGAACCGAAGCAAATTAACAAACATGACACAATAGGACCAGTAATCGTAGTTCTGATCACATTTTCTCCCCATTCAATTTTGACATGTTATTCTCTGTGTTCATTGTCTTCTTGAGGTACATAACGTGAGAGAAAACAATAACACCTAGTGACTCAAGGAGAAAACTGTGGGTTGCCAGGACCGGTGGTTAGTAGACCGGCGATGTCGAGCGCCGGAGGGAGGGCGTGACACATTGTTAGATTTACTACTGTTATTTTGGAGAAATATCATTTTGGGTACAAGACTGTCAGTGTCAAGACAACAAATAACTTTATTTTTGAAATGCTGTTTTGCACAAGCACCTTTTAATCATCTAATTAACCTGATAATAATGTGTAACATTAAACGCTCCATTTAGTGTAGAACCCTTTTGGGTTCCATGTAGAACTATTTCCACAGAGGGTTCTACATGAATCCAAAAAGGGTTCTCCCTGGATCCAAAAAGAGTTCTCCTGGGGACAGCCGCAGAGCCCTTATGGAACCTTTCTTTCCAAGAGTGTAAGATGGTCTGATTTTATGGATAACATTTACGTTTTCAAGTCCATTCAGGCCATACCCTTTTGCAGAGTTTCTCCCCTTCATATACATGTTTTCTATGAACTGTAGCTTGAAGGTAGCTTGAAGACTGTGCGTATATATACTGAAACAAGCCTATAGATGCAGTACATTGATAGACAATCCCATAGCCTCTTGGTATTAGGCTTCTCTGTGTAGTAGAAACGGCAGCTTGTTCAGTAGGCTAAGAACAGACAGACGCCCTAAGACTTGGCCTAATTCATGCTGTGGAGGCATATTATTAATGCCCAGATGGGAATAAGAAGCATAATGTTTTGTGTGTTTTGTGTTCCCTCTGTACCAGGCTTTTGTTGGGGCTTATTCCTCTGAGAATGTGATTGTGCGTCTTATTGTACAGCATTTAAATGGCTGTGCTCAGCTAAAGTTATTTCTAAATAATCATAGGAGATTGGCTAGGCTGCCAACTGAGCAAAGACATCAGATCAATATTCAATTTTAGCTCATATATCATTGTCAACAAATGTGAATTAAACTTCAAATAAATGCTTAACAAAAACTAAAACTAATGTTGATTCTGTGTTAAAATAGGGGTTGAAATGTCATCAAGAGAAGTTGAAATAACAAGGAGTTAAAACCTTTACCCATCTACTTCAGCCAGCTAGGAGTATGGTTAACAGAGACAAACAGTTATACTCCACCAGCCCAGCACACATCTCCCAGGCAACCGTATCAGTAGTCGCCTCCTTGTCCACTCTGTTAGCGCTGCTCATACAGATGTGGGATCTTCCTTTGAGACAATTTGCTACAGCAGGAAAATAATTCTGCAGCAACAGGACATGTTCATTAATATGTGGATTATAATTCATGAAAATTCTTGTAGGGGCTAATACATTTTTTGTAAGGGAAAAGTGGAAATTACAAATTTCAGAAGCTTTTTTAAACCTGAAATTCACTACAAGAAAGGTGTCCTGCAACAGGTTGATCAAATTAAGATCCTACATGTATCTGTTTCTCAGTATTCATTACAATCCCCCTCTACACTATCATCATCTCCACCGTCTGGTGGACTCCCTCCTCAGACCGACATTAGCCTAGCTAGCTCACCTCTGTCTGAATCCCATTTCTGAAGGCCTCAAGAGGAAGCAACCTCTGGTCTCCAGGCTGAAAGCTAGGCTGTAGAAGCTCCAGCTAAAGTTTACAATGTGTAAGGCTTAGCTGCGGCTGTGTTAACGAACGGGTAATGCATTTAAATCTGCCTGATAGGAGCTGCCTGGATCTGGCCTGGCACTGCTTAGTTACATTGGTTGCTTGTCGACAGCATTTACACTGGTCCAAAGGTCACTCATTTTCTTCTCAGAAAGGGAAAACAACGTAAATGGGGCAATCTGCAGTTGCAACATTCATTTTTTAACTCATAAATTAATGATATGTACCCATTGATTCGTGAAGAATATAACTTATAAAAGCCTCATGAGGTTCGTTCAACTGTCGTACCCCATCATAAACCACAATATAACCTTGTTTTACTCCAATGTTTGTAAACATAGTAAATGTAAACACACATTGTAAAGCCTCAAAACATGGTTAAAGTTATACTTTTGATATGAGTTATTTTGCATAAATAGCCCTGTCTATTAATTTGAGAGTGGTTACATTTCTCAGGCACCACCCCCAGCTTTTTACCGAAACAGTGGCGGGGAACACACTTTGTTATTGTTTCAACTGCGGATTACCCCTTTAAAGGGTAAAACACAAGGAGAGTGAAGGTTACAGGGGAATTGAATGAATAAGACCTCGCCTCCCTTGCAGAAGAGATTATTAATAAAAGAGCCCAAGGACTACAGTAACACTACACAAGAGACTGAAGAAAGTAAGGGATTTAGAGTGATGGACTTCTGGTCTCGGTGCGTATAGATCTCTCCGAGCAGCCGGGATACTGCCCATCACTGAGGCAGCTAGGAAATATCTCATTAAGAACTTCCCTTCAGACTTCCAACCGAGTGGGGTTCAAAGGTGAAATAGCCACAGAGGTCATCCAGTGCCGGCCATCCAACCAATTAGTCTGTGATTGAGGAATTCCAAGGTGGCTGAAAAGTCCAGTAATTGTGTGGTGTGTTAGATTTAGAACCAATAGACGTTGAACAAACAGTGTCTCTGACTCTTAGTCAGGGCTTTACATGTTGCCGGTAATGAAATATGGCCTAAACTTAGCCTGCAGCCTGGGAGGAGGTGCTGAATGCTTTGGATTGACTTTGATCACTCTCCATCATTCCCTATGTGTGAGTGAACACAGTAGAGTGAGCAGGCAACTGTTAGCATCTCAGCTATGTTCAGCATGTGGTGATTTGGACGCTCACCTAACAAACGCATTCTCAATGGCTGGGTCATTTGACTCTTTCACAGCACTACTGATTGTCATTATGAGAAATGTACAGTAGTTTAACAGTTTGCTTGTCACAAATCAACACTCAGGATGAGCATTATATTGTAGACTAGTGATCACCTGTATAGACTCAGCTGTAGACCTACTGACAATATGCACCGCGGTGTTGTTGTAGCACATGTCCTTCATTGTTGACGATTTAAAGCCATATATCCAAATCTGTATTGCTTTGAAAGCAGACCTTTAAACCTCTTGCACCTGGCCTTTAATCCTTTGTTTTGCCTCTTTATCTTTTAAAACATGATGTGTTCCTTGTAGTAGATACACTATGTTTGCATGAATTTAGATCCATTTCAGAGATTGGGTTGTTTTTTCTCATACTCAACCAACTCCCAGAACTAGCCTCTAAGGCAACCTCAGAAGGCCGTAGCTAGTGTATGGCTGTGTGAGGTTAGGCAAGTGGCCGGCCAGGGGCAAGGCTAGCTATGGCTGGGGGTTGCTTGATCCCCCAATAAGTGATGTGGCATTCATAGGGGATCTTGCTATTCCCTGGTCTAGTAGGAAGGCTATATCCGACAGGAAGACATTAAACATGAGTCATTGTTGACCCGTGGACCAATGACAGTGAGCCGCTGGATCAGGGGGAATATTGAGTGCACTGATGTCTGTTTGCCTGTCTGATGGCGTGAGAGTGTTACCGTGCTTCACGTCTTTAACATGCATGCAGTGCTCAGCTCACACATTAAGTTTGGCTTTCCTGCAAAGCCATCAGGTGACTATAACATGTCATATGTAATATACCGTACGACTAATAATAATTGCAACAAATGAATCAATAAAAACTACAAGATGAATCACTATGGTGCCCTTCAAAAGACGTTTAAACAAGACGATATCCTCCTCCAGATAGGCCTACTGTCTCTCCAACGTTTTCACCCGGTCCCTGAAAGCAAGAACCTCCAAAATGTCCAGTATGTTTGTAAACACATAGGCCTGCAGAACCCATAATGTGCTTCTGAGACCCTGTGTCACTGTGGTATGGGCTCCACTGTGAATTGTGTGCCAATAAAATGTCTCAAGGCCAACCATTTGTTTGGGGGTCACAGTGACAGCCACCTGACTCAGCAGGTGGAGGGGAAACGGCTCCTCACTGGCTGGCTTGTCACCTGTTGTGAAACATTTGTGTCGTGTTTGTGCTAGCTAGCGACTCACAAGGCCTAATGTCACGCTGGACTCCAGGTCAATAAAAACAGGCTTATTTCCAGACACCATACCTCCACTGGAGATAAGTAAACAATATGAAGTATATGTTATCTATCCCATACCAGGAAGTCTCACAGGGCACAGGCAGAGGAGAAAAAGGATGCTGCTAATCCCTCAGTGGGACTGGAGAGCCAGGCAGTGCAAAACCCAAACAATGCTGCTGCCTGTTATTACTCCTATCCAATAACAACGCTGCTGCCTGCCAGGCTGCCTGTTATTACACCTATCTAATAACAACACTGCTGCCTGACAGGCTGCCTGTTATTACACCTATCTAATAACAACGCTGCTGCCTGCCAGGCTGCCTTTTATTACACCTATCCAATAACAACAATACTGCCTGCAATGCTGCCTGTTATTACACCTATCCAATAACAACAATACTGCCTGCAATGCTGCCTGTTATTACACCTATCTAATAACAACGCTGCTGCCTGCCAGGCTGCCTGTTATTACACCTATCCAATAACAACAATACTGCCTGCCAGGCTGCCTGTTATTACACCTATCTAATAACAGCACTGCTGCCTGCCAGGCTGCCTGTTATTACACCTATCTAATAACAACAATACTGCCTGACAGGCTGCCTGTTATTACACCTATCTAATAACAACGCTGCTGCCTGCCAGGCTGCCATTTATTACACCTATCCAATAACAACAATACTGCCTGACAGGCTGCCTGTTATTACACCTATCTAATAACAACAATACTGCCTGCCAGGCTGCCTGTTTTTTACACCTATCTAATAACAACAATACTGCCTGCCAGGCTGCCTGTTATCACACCTATCTAATAACAACGCTGCTGCCTGCCAGGCTGCCTGTTATTACACCTATCCAATAACAACAATACTGCCTGCCAGGCTGCCTGTTATTACACCTATCTAATAACAACACTGCTGCCTGCCAGGCTGCCTGTTATTACACCTATCTAATAACAACAATACTGCCTGACAGGCTGCCTGTTATTACACCTATCTAATAACAACGCTGCTGCCTGCCAGGCTGCCTGTTTTTTACACCTATCTAATAACAACAATGCTGCCTGCCAGGCTGCCTGTTATCACACCTATCTAATAACAACAATACTGCCTGACAGGCTGCCTGTTATTACACCTATCTAATAACAACGCTGCTGCCTGCCAGGCTGCCATTTATTACACCTATCCAATAACAACAATACTGCCTGACAGGCTGCCTGTTATTACACCTATCTAATAACAACAATACTGCCTGCCAGGCTGCCTGTTATCACACCTATCTAATAACAACGCTGCTGCCTGCCAGGCTGCCTGTTATTACACCTATCCAATAACAACAATACTGCCTGCCAGGCTGCCTGTTATTACACCTATCTAATAACAACACTGCTGCCTGCCAGGCTGCCTGTTATTACACCTATCTAATAACAACAATACTGCCTGACAGGCTGCCTGTTATTACACCTATCTAATAACAACGCTGCTGCCTGCCAGGCTGCCATTTATTACACCTATCCAATAACAACAATACTGCCTGACAGGCTGCCTGTTATTACACCTATCTAATAACAACAATACTGCCTGCCAGGCTGCCTGTTTTTTACACCTATCTAATAACAACAATGCTGCCTGCCAGGCTGCCTGTTATCACACCTATCTAATAACAACAATACTGCCTGACAGGCTGCCTGTTATTACACCTATCTAATAACAACGCTGCTGCCTGCCAGGCTGCCATTTATTACACCTATCCAATAACAACAATACTGCCTGACAGGCTGCCTGTTATTACACCTATCTAATAACAACAATACTGCCTGTCAGGCTGCCTGTTTTTTTACACCTATCTAATAACAACAATACTGCCTGCCAGGCTGCCTGTTATCACACCTATCTAATAACAACAATACTGCCTGCCAGGCTGCCTGTTATTACACATATCCAATAACAACACTGCTGCCTGTCAGGCTGCCTGTTTTTTACACCTATCTAATAACAACAATACTGCCTGCCAGGCTGCCGGTTATTACTCATATCCAATAACAACACTGCTGCCTGCCAGGCTGCCTGTTTTCTACAACTATCTAATAACAACACTGCTGCCTGCCAGGCTGCCTGTTTTCTACACCTATCTAATAACAACAATACTGCCTGCCAGGCTGCCTGTTATTACACCTATCTAATAACAACGCTGCTGCCTGCCAGGCTGCCTGTTATTACACCTATCTAATAACAACACTGCTGCCTGCTAGAATGCCTGTTATTACACCTATCTAATAACAACACTGCTGCCTGCCATAATGCCTGTTATTACACCTATCCAATAACAACAATACTGCCTGCCAGGCTGCCTGTTATTACTCCTATCCAATAACAACGCTGCTGCCTGCCAGGCTGCCTGTTATTACACCTATCTAATAACAACGCTGCTGCCTGCCAGGCTGCCTTTTATTACACCTATCCAATAACAACAATACTGCCTGCAATGCTTCCTGTTATTACACCTATCCAATAACAACAATACTGCCTGCAATGCTGCCTGTTATTACACCTATCTAATAACAACGCTGCTGCCTGCCAGGCTGCCTGTTATTACACCTATCCAATAACAACAATACTGCCTGCCAGGCTGCCTGTTATTACACCTATCTAATAACAGCACTGCTGCCTGCCAGGCTGCCTGTTATTACACCTATCTAATAACAACAATACTGCCTGACAGGCTGCCTGTTATTACACCTATCTAATAACAACGCTGCTGCCTGCCAGGCTGCCATTTATTACACCTATCCAATAACAACAATACTGCCTGACAGGCTGCCTGTTATTACACCTATCTAATAACAACAATACTGCCTGCCAGGCTGCCTGTTTTTTACACCTATCTTATAACAACAATGCTACCTGCCAGGCTGCCTGTTATCACACCTATCTAATAACAACAATACTGCCTGACAGGCTGCCTGTTATTACACCTATCTAATAACAACGCTGCTGCCTGCCAGGCTGCCATTTATTACACCTATCCAATAACAACAATACTGCCTGACAGGCTGCCTGTTATTACACCTATCTAATAACAACAATACTGCCTGTCAGGCTGCCTGTTTTTTACACCTATCTAATAACAACAATACTGCCTGCCAGGCTGCCTGTTATCACACCTATCTAATAACAACAATACTGCCTGCCTGGCTGCCTGTTATTACACATATCCAATAACAACACTGCTGCCTGTCAGGCTGCCTGTTTTTTACACCTATCTAATAACAACAATACTGCCTGCCAGGCTGCCGGTTATTACACATATCCAATAACAACACTGCTGCCTGCCAGGCTGCCTGTTTTCTACAACTATCTAATAACAACACTGCTGCCTGCCAGGCTGCCTGTTTTCTACACCTATCTAATAACAACAATACTGCCTGACAGGCTGCCTGTTTTCTACACCTATCTAATAACAACACTGCTGCCTGCCAGGCTGCCTGTTTTCTACACCTATCTAATAACAACAATACTGCCTACCAGGCTGCCTGTTTTTTACAACTATCTAATAACAACAATACTGCCTGCCAGGCTGCCTGTTATCACACATATCCAATAACAACAATACTGCCTGACAGGCTGCCTGTTATTACACCTATCTAATAACAACAATACTGCCTGCTAGGCTGCCTGTTATTACACCTATCTAATAACAACAATACTGCCTGCCATGCTGCCTGTTTTTTACACCTATCTAATAACAACAATACTGCCTTCCAGGCTGTCTGTTATCACACATATCCAATAACAACAATACTGCCTGCCAGGCTGACGTTTTTTTTACACCTATCTAATAACAACAATACTGCCTGCCAGGCTGCCTGTTATTACACATATCCAATAACAACACTGCTGCCTGTCAGGCTGCCTGTTTTTTACACATATCTAATAACAACAATACTGCCTGCCAGGCTGCCTGTTATTACACATATCCAATAACAACACTGCTGCCTGCCAGGCTGCCTGTTATTACACATATCCAATAACAACACTGCTGCCTGCCAGGCTGCCTGTTTTCTACACCTATCTAATAACAACACTGCTGCCTGCCAGGCTGCCTGTTTTCTACACCTATCTAATAACAACAATACTGCCTGCCAGGCTGCCTGTTTTTTACACATATCTAATAACAACAATACTGCCTGCCAGGCTGCCTGTTATCACACATATCCAATAAAAACAATACTGCCTGACAGGCTGCATGTTATTACACCTATCTAATAACAACAATACTGCCTGCCAGGCTGTCTGTTATTACACATATCCAATAACAACATTGCTGCCTGCCAGGCTGCCTGTTTTCTACACCTATCTAATAACAACAATACTGCCTGCCAGGCTGCCTGTTTTCTACACCTATCCAATAACAACAATACTGCCTGCCAGGCTGTCTGTTTTTTACACCTATCTAATAACAACAATACTGCCTGTCAGGCTGCCTGTTATTACACAAATCCAATAACAACAATACTGCCTACCAGGCTGCCTGTTATCACACATATCCAATAACAACAATACTGCCTACCAGGCTGCCTGTTATCACACATATCCAATAACAACAATACTGCCTGCCAGGCTGCCTGTTATTACACAAATCCAATAACAACACTGCTGCCTGCCAGGCTGCCTGTTTTCTACACCGATCTAATAACAACAATACTGCATGCCAGGCTGCCTGTTATCACACATATCCAATAACAACAATACTGCCTGCCAGGCTGCCTTTTTTTTTTTTACACCTATCTAATAACAACAATACTGCCTGCCAGGCTGCCTGTTATTACACATATCCAATAACAACACTGCTGCCTGTCAGGCTGCCTGTTTTTTACACCTATCTAATAACAACAACACTGCCTGCCAGGCTGCCTGTTTTCTACACCTATCCAATAACAACAATACTGCCTGCCAGGCTTCCTGTTTTTTACACCTATCTAATAACAACAATACTGCCTGCCAGGCTGCCTGTTATTACACCTATCTAATAACAACAATACTGCCTGCCAGGCTGCCTGTTTTTTTTTACACCTATCTAATAACAACAATACTGCCTGCCAGGCTGCCTGTTATTACACATATCCAATAACAACACTGCTGCCTGCCAGGCTGCCTGTTTTCTACACCTATCTAATAACAACAATACTGCCTGCCAGGCTGCCTGTTATTACACCTATCTAATAACAACAATACTGCTTGCCAGGCTGCCTGTTATTACACCTATCTAATAACAACAATACTGCCTGCCAGGCTGCCTGTTTTTTTTTACACCTATCTAATAACAACAATACTGCCTGCCAGGCTGCCTGTTATTACACCTATCTAATAACAACAATACTGCCTGCCAGGCTGCCTGTTATTACACCTATCTAATAACAACAATACTGCCTGCCAGGCTGTCTGTTTTCTACACCTATCTAATAACAACACTGCTGCCTGCCAGGCTGCCTGTTTTCTACACCTATCTAATAACAACAATACTGCCTACCAGGCTGCCTGTTTTTTACAACTATCTAATAACAACAATACTGCCTGCCAGGCTGCCTGTTATCACACATATCCAATAACAACAATACTGCCTGACAGGCTGCCTGTTATTACACCTATCTAATAACAACAATACTGCCTGCTAGGCTGCCTGTTATTACACCTATCTAATAACAACAATACTGCCTGCCAGGCTGCCTGTTATCACACATATCCAATAACAACAATACTGCCTGACAGGCTGCCTGTTATTACACCTATCTAATAACAACAATACTGCCTGCTAGGCTGCCTGTTATTACACCTATCTAATAACAACAATACTGCCTGCCAGGCTGCCGTTTTTTTTTACACCTATCTAATAACAACAATACTGCCTGCCAGGCTGCCTGTTATTACACATATCCAATAACAACACTGCTGCCTGTCAGGCTGCCTGTTTTTTACACATATCTAATAACAACAATACTGCCTGCCAGGCTGCCTGTTTTCTACACCTATCTAATAACAACAATACTGCCTGCCAGGCTGCCTGTTTTCTACACCTATCCAATAACAACAATACTGCCTGCCAGGCTGTCTGTTTTTTACACCTATCTAATAACAACAATACTGCCTGCCAGACTGCCTGTTTTCTACACCTATCTAATAACAACAATACTGCCTGCCAGGCTGCCTGTTATCACACATATCCAATAACAACAATACTGCCTGCCAGACTGCCTGTTTTTTTTTACACCTATCTAATAACAACAATACTGCCTGCCAGGCTGCCTGTTATTACACATATCCAATAACAACACTGCTGCCTGTCAGGCTGCCTGTTTTTTACACCTATCTAATAACAACAACACTGCCTGCCAGGCTGCCTGTTTTCTACACCTATCCAATAACAACAATACTGCCTGCCAGGCTGTCTGTTTTTTACACCTATCTAATAACAACAATACTGCCTGTCAGGCTGCCTGTTATTACACAAATCCAATAACAACACTGCTGCCTGCCAGGCTGCCTGTTTTCTACACCTATCTAATAACAACAATACTGCCTGCCAGGCTGCCTGTTATCACACATATCCAATAACAACAATACTGCCTACCAGGCTGCCTGTTATCACACATATCCAATAACAACAATACTGCCTGCCAGGCTGCCTGTTATTACACCTATCTAATATCAACGCTGCTGCCTGCCAGGCTGCCTGTTATTACACCTATCTAATAACAACAATACTGCCTGCCAGGCTGCCTGTTATTACACCTATCTAATAACAACACTGCTGCCTGTCAGGCTGCCTGTTATTACACAAATCCAATAACAACACTGCTGCCTGCCAGGCTGCCTGTTTTCTACACCTATCTAATAACAACACTGCTGCCTGCCAGGCTGCCTGTTTTCTACACCTATCTAATAACAACAATACTGCCTGCCAGGCTGCCTGTTATCACACATATCCAATAACAACAATACTGCCTACCAGGCTGCCTGTTATCACACATATCCAATAACAACAATACTGCCTACCAGGCTGCCTGTTATCACACATATCCAATAACAACAATACTGCCTGCCAGGCTGCCTGTTATTACACAAATCCAATAACAACACTGCTGCCTGCCAGGCTGCCTGTTTTCTACACCTATCTAATAACAACAATACTGCCTGCCAGGCTGCCTGTTATCACACATATCCAATAACAACAATACTGCCTGCCAGGCTGCCTGTTTTTTTTTTTTACACCTATCTAATAACAACAATACTGCCTGCCAGGCTGCCTGTTATTACACATATCCAATAACAACACTGCTGCCTGTCAGGCTGCCTGTTTTTTACACCTATCTAATAACAACAACACTGCCTGCCAGGCTGCCTGTTTTCTACACCTATCCAATAACAACAATACTGCCTGCCAGGCTTCCTGTTTTTTACACCTATCTAATAACAACAATACTGCCTGCCAGGCTGCCTGTTATTACACCTATCTAATAACAACAATACTGCCTGCCAGGCTGCCTGTTTTTTTTACACCTATCTAATAACAACAATACTGCCTGCCAGGCTGCCTGTTATTACACCTATCTAATAACAACAATACTGCCTGCCAGGCTGCCTGTTATTACACCTATCTAATAACAACAATACTGCCTGCCAGGCTGCCTGTTTTTTTTTTACACCTATCTAATAACAACAATACTGCCTGCCAGGCTGCCTGTTATTACACCTATCTAATAACAACAATACTGCCTGCCAGGCTGCCTGTTATTACACCTATCTAATAACAACAATACTGCCTGCCAGGCTGCCTGTTATTACACCTATCTAATAACAACAATACTGCCTGCCAGGTTGCCTGTTATTACACCTATCTAATAACAACAATACTGCCTGCCAGGCTGCCTGTTTTCTACACCTATCTAATAACAACACTACTGCCTGACAGGCTGCCTGTTTTCTACACCTATCTAATAACAACACTGCTGCCTGCCAGGCTGCCTGTTTTCTACACCTATCTAATAACAACAATACTGCCTACCAGGCTGCCTGTTTTTTACTACTATCTAATAACAACAATACTGCCTGCCAGGCTGCCTGTTATCACACATATCCAATAACAACAATACTGCCTGACAGGCTGCCTGTTATTACACCTATCTAATAACAACAATACTGCCTGCTAGGCTGCCTGTTATTACACCTATCTAATATCAACACTGCTGCCTGCCAGGCTGCCTGTTATTACACCTATCTAATAACAACAATACTGCCTGCCAGGCTGCCTGTTTTCTACACCTATCCAATAACAACAATACTGCCTGCCAGGCTGTCTGTTTTTTACACCTATCTAATAACAACAATACTGCCTGTCAGGCTGCCTGTTATTACACAAATCCAATAACAACAATACTGCCTACCAGGCTGCCTGTTATCACACATATCCAATAACAACAATACTGCCTACCAGGCTGCCTGTTATCACACATATCCAATAACAACAATACTGCCTGCCAGGCTGCCTGTTATTATACAAATCCAATAACAACACTGCTGCCTGCCAGGCTGCCTGTTTTCTACACCTATCTAATAACAACAATACTGCCTGCCAGGCTGCCTGTTATCACACATATCCAATAACAACAATACTGCCTGCCAGGCTGCCTGTTTTTTTTTTACACCTATCTAATAACAACAATACTGCCTGCCAGGCTGCCTGTTATTACACATATCCAATAACAACACTGCTGCCTGTCAGGCTGCCTGTTTTTTACACCTATCTAATAACAACAACACTGCCTGCCAGGCTGCCTGTTTTCTACACCTATCCAATAACAACAATACTGCCTGCCAGGCTGCCTGTTTTTTTTTTTACACCTATCTAATAACAACAATACTGCCTGCCAGGCTGCCTGTTATTACACCTATCTAATAACAACAATACTGCCTGCCAGGCTGCCTGTTTTTTTTTACACCTATCTAATAACAACAATACTGCCTGCCAGGCTGCCTGTTATTACACCTATCTAATAACAACAATACTGCCTGCCAGGCTGCCTGTTATTACACCTATCTAATAACAACAATACTGCCTGCCAGGCTGCCTGTTATTACACCTATCTAATAACAACAATACTGCCTGCCAGGCTGCCTGTTTTTTTTACACCTATCTAATAACAACAATACTGCCTGCCAGGCTGCCTGTTATTACACCTATCTAATAACAACAATACTGCCTGCCAGGCTGCCTGTTATTACACCTATCTAATAACAACAATACTGCCTGCCAGGCTGCCTGTTATTACACCTATCTAATAACAACAATACTGCCTGCCAGGCTGCCTGTTATTACACCTATCTAATAACAACAATACTGCCTGCCAGGCTGCCTGTTTTCTACACCTATCTAATAACAACAATACTGCCTGCCAGGCTGCCTGTTATTACACCTATCTAATAACAACAATACTGCCTGCCAGGTTGCCTGTTATTACACCTATCTAATAACAACAATACTGCCTGCCAGGCTGCCTGGTTTCTACACCTATCTAATAACAACACTACTGCCTGCCAGGCTGCCTGTTTTCTACACCTATCTAATAACAACACTGCTGCCTGCCAGGCTGCCTGTTTTCTACACCTATCTAATAACAACAATACTGCCTACCAGGCTGCCTGTTTTTACACTATCTAATAACAACAATACTGCCTGCCAGGCTGCCTGTTATCACACATATCCAATAACAACAATACTGCCTGACAGGCTGCCTGTTATTACACCTATCTAATAACAACAATACTGCCTGCTAGGCTGCCTGTTATTACACCTATCTAATATCAACACTGCTGCCTGCCAGGCTGCCTGTTATTACACCTATCTAATAACAACAATACTGCCTGCCAGGCTGCCTGTTTTCTACACCTATCCAATAACAACAATACTGCCTGCCAGGCTGTCTGTTTTTTACACCTATCTAATAACAACAATACTGCCTGTCAGGCTGCCTGTTATTACACAAATCCAATAACAACAATACTGCCTACCAGGCTGCCTGTTATCACACATATCCAATAACAACAATACTGCCTACCAGGCTGCCTGTTATCACACATATCCAATAACAACAATACTGCCTGCCAGGCTGCCTGTTATTACACAAATCCAATAACAACACTGCTGCCTGCCAGGCTGCCTGTTTTCTACACCTATCCAATAACAACAATACTGCCTGCCAGGCTGCCTGTTTTTTTTTTACACCTATCTAATAACAACAATACTGCCTGCCAGGCTGCCTGTTATTACACATATCCAATAACAACACTGCTGCCTGTCAGGCTGCCTGTTTTTTACACCTATCTAATAACAACAACACTGCCTGCCAGGCTGCCTGTTTTCTACACCTATCCAATAACAACAATACTGCCTGCCAGGCTTCCTGTTTTTTACACCTATCTAATAACAACAATACTGCCTGCCAGGCTGCCTGTTATTACACCTATCTAATAACAACAATACTGCCTGCCAGGCTGCCTGTTTTTTTTTACACCTATCTAATAACAACAATACTGCCTGCCAGGCTGCCTGTTATTACACCTATCTAATAACAACAATACTGCCTGCCAGGCTGCCTGTTATTACACCTATCTAATAACAACAATACTGCCTGCCAGGCTGCCTGTTATTACACCTATCTAATAACAACAATACTGCCTGCCAGGCTGCCTGTTTTTTTTACACCTATCTAATAACAACAATACTGCCTGCCAGGCTGCCTGTTATTACACCTATCTAATAACAACAATACTGCCTGCCAGGCTGCCTGTTATTACACCTATCTAATAACAACAATACTGCCTGCCAGGCTGCCTGTTATTACACCTATCTAATAACAACAATACTGCCTGCCAGGCTGCCTGTTATTACACCTATCTAATAACAACAATACTGCCTGCCAGGCTGCCTGTTTTCTACACCTATCTAATAACAACACTGCCTGCCAGGCTGCCTGTTTTTACACCTATCTAATAACAACAATACTGCCACCAGGCTGCCTGTTTTTACAACAACTATCTAATAACAACAATACTGCCTGCCAGGCTGCCTGTTATTACACATATCCAATAACAACAATACTGCCTGACAGGCTGCCTGTTATTACACCTATCTAATAACAACAATACTGCCTGCCAGGCTGCCTGTTTTCTACACCTATCTAATAACAACAATACTGCCTGCCATGCTGCCTGTTTTTTACACCTATCTAATAACAACAATACTGCCTGCCAGGCTGCCTGTTATTACACATATCCAATAACAACACTGCTGCCTGTCAGGCTGCCTGTTTTTTACACATATCTAATAACAACAATACTGCCTGCCAGGCTGCCTGTTATTACACATGTCCAATAACAACACTGCTGCCTGCCAGGCTGCCTGTTATTACACATATCCAATAACAACACTGCTGCCTGCCAGGCTGCCTGTTTTCTACACCTATCTAATAACAACAATACTGCCTGCCAGGCTGCCTGTTTTCTACACCTATCTAATAACAACACTGCTGCCTGCCAGGCTGCCTGTTTTCTACACCTATCTAATAACAACAATACTGCCTGCCAGGCTGCCTGTTTTTTACACATATCTAATAACAACAATACTGCCTGCCAGGCTGCCTGTTATCACACATATCCAATAACAACAATACTGCCTGACAGGCTGCCTGTTATTACACCTATCTAATAACAACAATACTGCCTGCTAGGCTGCCTGTTATTACACCTATCTAATAACAACAATACTGCCTGCCATGCTGCCTGTTTTTTACACCTATCTAATAACAACAATACTGCCTGCCAGGCTGCCTGTTATTACACATATCCAATAACAACACTGCTGCCTGTCAGGCTGCCTGTTTTTTACACATATCTAATAACAACAATACTGCCTGCCAGGCTGCCTGTTATTACACATATCCAATAACAACACTGCTGCCTGCCAGGCTGCCTGTTATTACACATATCCAATAACAACACTGCTGCCTGCCAGGCTGCCTGTTTTCTACACCTATCTAATAACAACAATACTGCCTGCCAGGCTGCCTGTTTTCTACACCTATCTAATAACAACACTGCTGCCTGCCAGGCTGCCTGTTTTCTACACCTATCTAATAACAACAATACTGCCTGCCAGGCTGCCTGTTTTTTACACATATCTAATAACAACAATACTGCCTGCCAGGCTGCCTGTTATCACACATATCCAATAAAAACAATACTGCCTGACAGGCTGCATGTTATTACACCTATCTAATAACAACAATACTGCCTGCCAGGCTGTCTGTTATTACACATATCCAATAACAACATTGCTGCCTGCCAGGCTGCCTGTTTTCTACACCTATCTAATAACAACAATACTGCCTGCCAGGCTGCCTGTTTTCTACACCTATCCAATAACAACAATACTGCCTGCCAGGCTGTCTGTTTTTTACACCTATCTAATAACAACAATACTGCCTGTCAGGCTGCCTGTTATTACACAAATCCAATAACAACACTGCTGCCTGCCAGGCTGCCTGTTTTCTACACCTATCTAATAACAACAATACTGCCTGCCAGGCTGCCTGTTATCACACATATCCAATAACAACAATACTGCCTACCAGGCTGCCTGTTATCACACATATCCAATAACAACAATACTGCCTGCCAGGCTGCCTGTTATTACACCTATCTAATATCAACGCTGCTGCCTGCCAGGCTGCCTGTTATTACACCTATCTAATAACAACAATACTGCCTGCCAGGCTGCCTGTTATTACACCTATCTAATAACAACAATACTGCCTGCCAGGCTGCCTGTTATTACACCTATCTAATAACAACAATACTGCCTGCCAGGCTGCCTGTTTTTTTTTACACCTATCTAATAACAACAATACTGCCTGCCAGGCTGCCTGTTATTACACCTATCTAATAACAACAATACTGCCTGCCAGGCTGCCTGTTATTACACCTATCTAATAACAACAATACTGCCTGCCAGGCTGCCTGTTTTCTACACCTATCTAATAACAACAATACTGCCTGACAGGCTGCCTGTTTTCTACACCTATCTAATAACAACACTGCTGCCTGCCAGGCTGCCTGTTTTCTACACCTATCTAATAACAACAATACTGCCTACCAGGCTGCCTGTTTTTTACTACTATCTAATAACAACAATACTGCCTGCCAGGCTGCCTGTTATGACACATATCCAATAACAACAATACTGCCTGACAGGCTGCCTGTTATTACACCTATCTAATAACAACAATACTGCCTGCTAGGCTGCCTGTTATTACACCTATCTAATAACAACAATACTGCCTGCCATGCTGCCTGTTTTTTACACCTATCTAATAACAACAATACTGCCTTCCAGGCTGTCTGTTATCACACATATCCAATAACAACAATACTGCCTGCCAGGCTGCCGTTTTTTTACACCTATCTATCTAACAACAATACTGCCTGCCAGGCTGCCTGTTATTACACATATCCAATAACAACACTGCTGCCTGTCAGGCTGCCTGCCTGTTTTTTACACATATCTAATAACAACAATACTGCCTGCCAGGCTGCCTGTTATTACACATATCCAATAACAACACTGCTGCCTGCCAGGCTGCCTGTTATTACACATATCCAATAACAACACTGCTGCCTGCCAGGCTGCCTGTTTTCTACACCTATCTAATAACAACAATACTGCCTGCCAGGCTGCCTGTTTTCTACACCTATCTAATAACAACACTGCTGCCTGCCAGGCTGCCTGTTTTCTACACCTATCTAATAACAACAATACTGCCTGCCAGGCTGCCTGTTTTTTACACATATCTAATAACAACAATACTGCCTGCCAGGCTGCCTGTTATCACACATATCCAATAAAAACAATACTGCCTGACAGGCTGCATGTTATTACACCTATCTAATAACAACAATACTGCCTGCCAGGCTGTCTGTTATTACACATATCCAATAACAACATTGCTGCCTGCCAGGCTGCCTGTTTTCTACACCTATCTAATAACAACAATACTGCCTGCCAGGCTGCCTGTTTTCTACACCTATCCAATAACAACAATACTGCCTGCCAGGCTGTCTGTTTTTTACACCTATCTAATAACAACAATACTGCCTGTCAGGCTGCCTGTTATTACACAAATCCAATAACAACAATACTGCCTACCAGGCTGCCTGTTATCACACATATCCAATAACAACAATACTGCCTACCAGGCTGCCTGTTATCACACATATCCAATAACAACAATACTGCCTGCCAGGCTGCCTGTTATTACACAAATCCAATAACAACACTGCTGCCTGCCAGGCGCCTGTTTTCTACACCTATCTAATAACAACAATACTGCCTGCCAGGCTGCCTGTTATCACACATATCCAATAACAACAATACTGCCTGCCAGGCTGCCTGTTTTTTTTTTTACACCTATCTAATAACAACAATACTGCCTGCCAGGCTGCCTGTTATTACACCTATCTAATAACAACAATACTGCCTGCCAGGCTGCCTAATAACAACAATACTGCCTGCCAGGCTGCCTGTTTTTACACCTATCTAATAACAACAATACTGCCTGCCAGGCTGCCTGTTATTACACATATCCAATAACAACACTGCTGCCTGCCAGGCTGCCTGTTTTCTACACCTATCTAATAACAACAATACTGCCTGCCAGGCTGCCTGTTATTACACCTATCTAATAACAACAATACTGCCTGCCAGGCTGCCTGTTATTACACCTATCTAATAACAACAATACTGCCTGCCAGGCTGCCTGTTTTTTTTACACCTATCTAATAACAACAATACTGCCTGCCAGGCTGCCTGTTATTTATCTAATAACAACAATACTGCCTGCCAGGCTGCCTGTTATTACACCTATCTAATAACAACAATACTGCCTGCCAGGCTGCCTGTTTTTACACCTATCTAATAACAACAATACTGCCTGCCAGGCTGCCTGTTTTACACCTATCTAATAACAACAATACTGCCTGCCAGGCTGCCTGTTATTACACCTATCTAATAATCTAATAACAACAATACTGCCTGCCAGGCTGCCTGTTATTACACATATCCAATAACACTGCTGCCTGCCAGGCTGCCTGTTTTACACATATCTAATAACAACACTGCTGCCTGCCAGGCTGCCTGTTTTTTATTAACAACACCTGCCATCTAATAACAACAATACTGCCTGCCAGGCTGCCTGTTTTTACACCTATCTAATAACAACAATACTGCCTGCCAGGCTGCCTGTTTTTACACATATCTAATAACAACAATACTGCCTGCCAGGCTGCCTGTTTTTTATCTAATAACAACAATATCCAGGCTGCCTGTTATCACACATATCCAATAACAACAATACTGCCTGCCAGGCTGCCTGTTATTACACCTATCTAATAACAACAATACTGCCTGCCAGGCTGCCTGTTATTACACCTATCTAATAACAACAATACTGCCTGCCATGCTGCCTGTTTTTTACACCTATCTAATAACAACAATACTGCCTGCCAGGCTGCCTGTTATTACACATATCCAATAACAACACTGCTGCCTGTCAGGCTGCCTGTTTTTACACATATCTAATAACAACAATACTGCCTGCCAGGCTGCCTGTTATTACACATATCCAATAACAACACTGCTGCCTGCCAGGCTGCCTGTTATTACACATATCCAATAACAACACTGCTGCCTGCCAGGCTGCCTGTTTTCTACACCTATCTAATAACAACAATACTGCCTGCCAGGCTGCCTGTTTTTACACCTATCTAATAACAACACTGCTGCCTGCCAGGCTGCCTGTTTTTACACCTATCTAATAACAACAATACTGCCTGCCAGGCTGCCTGTTTTTTACACATATCTAATAACAACAATACTGCCTGCCAGGCTGCCTGTTATCACACATATCCAATAAAAACAATACTGCCTGACAGGCTGCATGTTATTACACCTATCTAATAACAACAATACTGCCTGCCAGGCTGTCTGTTATTACACATATCCAATAACAACATTGCTGCCTGCCAGGCTGCCTGTTTTCTACACCTATCTAATAACAACAATACTGCCTGCCAGGCTGCCTGTTTTCTACACCTATCCAATAACAACAATACTGCCTGCCAGGCTGTCTGTTTTTTACACCTATCTAATAACAACAATACTGCCTGTCAGGCTGCCTGTTATTACACTATCCAATAACAACAATGCTGCCTGCCAGGCTGCCTGTTTTCTACACCTATCTAATAACAACAATACTGCCTGCCAGGCTGCCTGTTATACACATATCCAATAACAACAATACTGCCTGCCAGGCTGCCTGTTATCACACATATCCAATAACAACAATACTGCCTGCCAGGCTGCCTGTTATTACACCTATCTAATATCAACGCTGCTGCCTGCCAGGCTGCCTGTTATTACACCTATCTAATAACAACAATACTGCCTGCCAGGCTGCCTGTTATTACACCTATCTAATAACAACAATACTGCCTGCCAGGCTGCCTGTTATTACACCTATCTAATAACAACAATACTGCCTGCCAGGCTGCCTGTTTTTTTTTTACACCTATCTAATAACAACAATACTGCCTGCCAGGCTGCCTGTTATTACACCTATCTAATAACAACAATACTGCCTGCCAGGCTGCCTGTTATTACACCTATCTAATAACAACAATACTGCCTGCCAGGCTGCCTGTTTTCTACACCTATCTAATAACAACAATACTGCCTGCCAGGCTGCCTGTTTTCTACACCTATCTAATAACAACACTGCTGCCTGCCAGGCTGCCTGTTTTCTACACCTATCTAATAACAACAATACTGCCTACCAGGCTGCCTGTTTTTTACTACTATCTAATAACAACAATACTGCCTGCCAGGCTGCCTGTTATCACACATATCCAATAACAACAATACTGCCTGACAGGCTGCCTGTTATTACACCTATCTAATAACAACAATACTGCCTGCCAGGCTGCCTGTTATTACACCTATCTAATAACAACAATACTGCCTGCCATGCTGCCTGTTTTTTACACCTATCTAATAACAACAATACTGCCTTCCAGGCTGTCTGTTATCACACATATCCAATAACAACAATACTGCCTGCCAGGCTGCCGTTTTTTTTTTACACCTATCTAATAACAACAATACTGCCTGCCAGGCTGCCTGTTATTACACATATCCAATAACAACACTGCTGCCTGTCAGGCTGCCTGTTTTTTACACATATCTAATAACAACAATACTGCCTGCCAGGCTGCCTGTTATTACACATATCCAATAACAACACTGCTGCCTGCCAGGCTGCCTGTTATTACACATATCCAATAACAACACTGCTGCCTGCCAGGCTGCCTGTTTTCTACACCTATCTAATAACAACAATACTGCCTGCCAGGCTGCCTGTTTTCTACACCTATCTAATAACAACACTGCTGCCTGCCAGGCTGCCTGTTTTCTACACCTATCTAATAACAACAATACTGCCTGCCAGGCTGCCTGTTTTTTACACATATCTAATAACAACAATACTGCCTGCCAGGCTGCCTGTTATCACACATATCCAATAAAAACAATACTGCCTGACAGGCTGCATGTTATTACACCTATCTAATAACAACAATACTGCCTGCCAGGCTGTCTGTTATTACACATATCCAATAACAACATTGCTGCCTGCCAGGCTGCCTGTTTTCTACACCTATCTAATAACAACAATACTGCCTGCCAGGCTGCCTGTTTTCTACACCTATCCAATAACAACAATACTGCCTGCCAGGCTGTCTGTTTTTTACACCTATCTAATAACAACAATACTGCCTGTCAGGCTGCCTGTTATTACACAAATCCAATAACAACAATACTGCCACCAGGCTGCCTGTTAACATATCCAATAACAACAATACTGCCTGCCAGGCTGCCTGTTATCACACATATCTAATAACAACAATACTGCCTGCCAGGCTGCCTGTTATTACACAAATCCAATAACAACACTGCTGCCTGCCAGGCGCCTGTTTTCTACACCTATCTAATAACAACAATACTGCCTGCCAGGCTGCCTGTTATCACACATATCCAATAACAACAATACTGCCTGCCAGGCTGCCTGTTTTTTTTTTTACACCTATCTAATTACTGCCTTACACCTATCTAATAACAACAATACTGCCTGCCAGGCTGCCTGTTTTTTTTTACACCTATCTAATAACAACAATACTGCCTGCCAGGCTGCCTGTTATTACACATATCCAATAACAACACTGCTGCCTGCCAGGCTGCCTGTTTTCTACACCTATCTAATAACAACAATACTGCCTGCCAGGCTGCCTGTTATTACACCTATCTAATAACAACAATACTGCCTGCCAGGCTGCCTGTTATTACACCTATCTAATAACAACAATACTGCCTGCCAGGCTGCCTGTTTTTTTTACACCTATCTAATAACAACAATACTGCCTGCCAGGCTGCCTGTTATTACACCTATCTAATAACAACAATACTGCCTGCCAGGCTGCCTGTTATTACACCTATCTAATAACAACAATACTGCCTGCCAGGCTGCCTGTTTTCTACACCTATCTAATAACAACACTGCTGCCTGCCAGGCTGCCTGTTTTCTACACCTATCTAATAACAACAATACTGCCTACCAGGCTGCCTGTTTTTTACAACTATCTAATAACAACAATACTGCCTGCCAGGCTGCCTGTTATCACACATATCCAATAACAACAATACTGCCTGACAGGCTGCCTGTTATTACACCTATCTAATAACAACAATACTGCCTGCTAGGCTGCCTGTTATTACACCTATCTAATAACAACAATACTGCCTGCCATGCTGCCTGTTTTTTACACCTATCTAATAACAACAATACTGCCTGCCAGGCTGCCGTTTTTTTTTTACACCTATCTAATAACAACAATACTGCCTGCCAGGCTGCCTGTTATTACACATATCCAATAACAACACTGCTGCCTGTCAGGCTGCCTGTTTTTTACACATATCTTATAACAACAATACTGCCTGCCAGGCTGCCTGTTATTACACATATCCAATAACAACACTGCTGCCTGCCAGGCTGCCTGTTATTACACATATCCAATAACAACACTGCTGCCTGCCAGGCGCCTGTTTTCTACACCTATCTAATAACAACAATACTGCCTGCCAGGCTGCCTGTTATCACACATATCCAATAACAACAATACTGCCTGCCAGGCTGCCTGTTTTTTTTTTTTACACCTATCTAATAACAACAATACTGCCTGCCAGGCTGCCTGTTTTTATTACACCTATCTAATACAACAATATCTAGGCTGCCTGTTTTTTTTTTTTACACCTATCTAATAACAACAATACTGCCTGCCAGGCTGCCTGTTATCACACATATCCAATAACAACAATACTGCCTGCCAGGCTGCCTGTTATTACACCTATCTAATATCAACGCTGCTGCCTGCCAGGCTGCCTGTTATTACACCTATCTAATAACAACAATACTGCCTGCCAGGCTGCCTGTTATTACACCTATCTAATAACAACAATGCTGCCTGCCAGGCTGCCTGTTATTACACCTATCTAATGTTTGCCAGGCTGCCTGTTTTTTTACACCTATCTAATAACAACAATACTGCCTGCCAGGCTGCCTGTTATTACACCTATCTAATAACAACAATACTGCCTGCCAGGCTGCCTGTTATTACACCTATCTAATAACAACAATACTGCCTGCCAGGCTGCCTGTTTTCTACACCTATCTAATAACAACAATACTGCCTGCCAGGCTGCCTGTTTTTTACACCTATCTAATAACAACAATACTGCCTACCAGGCTGCCTGTTTTTTACTACTATCTAATAACAACAATACTGCCTGCCAGGCTGCCTGTTTTTTTTTTTTACACCTATCTAATAACAACAATACTGCCTGCCAGGCTGCCTGTTTTTTTTTTCTACACCTATCTAATAACAACAATACTGCCTGCCAGGCTGCCTGTTTTTTTATCTAATAACAACAATACTGCCTGCCAGGCTGCCTGTTATTACACCTATCTAATAACAACAATACTGCCTGCCAGGCTGCCTGTTATTACACCTATCTAATAACAACAATACTGCCTGCCAGGCTGCCTGTTATTACACATATCTAATAACAACAATACTGCCTGCCAGGCTGCCTGTTATTACACCTATCTAATAACAACAATGCTGCCTGCCAGGCTGCCTGTTATTACACCTATCTAATAACAACAATACTGCCTGCCAGGCTGCCTGTTTTTACACCTATCTAATAACAACAATACTGCCTGCCAGGCTGCCTGTTTTCTACACCTATCTAATAACAACAATACTGCCTGCCAGGCTGCCTGTTTTTACACCTATCTAATAACAACAATACTGCCTGCCAGGCTGCCTGTTATTACACCTATATCTAATAACAACAATGCTGCCTGCCAGGCTGCCTGACACATATCCAATAACAACAATACTGCCTGACAGGCTGCCTGTTATTACACCTATCTAATAACAACAAACTGCCAGGCTGCCTGTTATTACACCTATCTAATAACAACAATGCCTGCCAGGCTGCCTTTTTACACCTATCTAATAACAACAATACTGCCTTCCAGGCTGTCTGTTATCACACATATCCAATAACAACAATACTGCCTGCCAGGCTGCCTTTTTTACACCTATCTAATAACAACAATACTGCCTGCCAGGCTGCCTGTTATTACACATATCCAATAACAACACTGCTGCCTGTCAGGCTGCCTGTTTTTACACATATCTAATAACAACAATACTGCCTGCCAGGCTGCCTGTTATTACACATATCCAAAACAACACTGCTGCCTGCCAGGGCTGCCTGTTATTACACATATCCAATAACAACACTGCTGCCTGCCAGGCTGCCTGTTTTCTACACCTATCTAATAACAACAATACTGCCTGCCAGGCTGCCTGTTTTCTACACCTATCTAATAACAACACTGCTGCCTGCCAGGCTGCCTGTTTTCTACACCTATCTAATAACAACAATACTGCCTGCCAGGCTGCCTGTTTTTTTTACACATATCTAATAACAACAATACTGCCTGCCAGGCTGCCTGTTATCACACATATCCAATAAAAACAATACTGCCTGACAGGCTGCATGTTATTACACCTATCTAATAACAACAATACTGCCTGCCAGGCTGTCTGTTATTACACATATCCAATAACAACATTGCTGCCTGCCAGGCTGCCTGTTTTTTCTACACCTATCTAATAACAACAATACTGCCTGCCAGGCTGCCTGTTTTCTACACCTATCCAATAACAACAATACTGCCTGCCAGGCTGTCTGTTTTTACACCTATCTAATAACAACAATACTGCCTGTCAGGCTGCCTGTTATTACACAAATCCAATAACAACAATACTGCCTACCAGGCTGCCTGTTATCACACATATCCAATAACAACAATACTGCCTACCAGGCTGCCTGTTATCACACATATCCAATAACAACAATACTGCCTGCCAGGCTGCCTGTTTTCTACACTATCTAATAACAACACTGCTGCCTGCCAGGCTGCCTGTTTTCTACACCTATCTAATAACAACAATACTGCCTGCCAGGCTGCCTGTTTTCACACATATCCAATAACAACAATACTGCCTGCCAGGCTGCCTGTTTTTTTTTTTACACCTATCTGCCAATACAATCTAATAACAACAATACTGCCTGCCAGGCTGCCTGTTTTTTTACACCTATCTAATAACAACAATACTGCCTGCCAGGCTGCCTGTTATTACACATATCCAATAACAACACTGCTGCCTGCCAGGCTGCCTGTTTTCTACACCTATCTAATAACAACAATACTGCCTGCCAGGCTGCCTGTTATTACACCTATCTAATAACAACAATACTGCCTGCCAGGCTGCCTGTTATTACACCTATCTAATAACAACAATACTGCCTGCCAGGCTGCCTGTTTTCTACACCTATCTAATAACAACAATACTGCCTGCCAGGCTGCCTGTTTTACACCTATCTAATAACAACAATGCTGCCTGCCAGGCTGCCTGTTTTCTACACCTATCTAATAACAACAATACTGCCTGCCAGGCTGCCTGTTTTTTACACCTATCTAATAACAACAATACTGCCTACCAGGCTGCCTGTTATCACACATATCCAATAACAACAGGCTGCAGGCTGCCTGTTATTACACCTATCTAATAACAACAATACTGCCTGCCAGGCTGCCTGTTATTACACCTATCTAATAACAACAATACTGCCTGCCAGGCTGCCTGCTGCCTGCCAGGCTGCCTGTTATTACACCTATCTAATAACAACAATACTGCCTGCCAGGCTGCCTGTTTTTTATTACACTATCTAATAACAACACTGCTGCCTGCCAGGCTGCCTTTTTTTTACACCTATCTAATAACAACAATACTGCCTGCCAGGCTGCCTGTTATTACACATATCCAATAACAACAATGCTGCCTGCCAGGCTGCCTGTTTTTACACCTATCTAATGCCAACACATCAATACTGCCTGCCAGGCTGCCTGTTTTTACACATATCTAATAACAACAATACTGCCTGCCAGGCTGCCTGTTATTACACCTATCTAATAACAACAATACTGCCTGCCAGGCTGCCTGTTATTACACCTATCTAATAACAACAATACTGCCTGCCAGGCTGCCTGTTTTACACCTATCTAATAACAACAATACTGCCTGCCAGGCTGCCTGTTTTTACACATATCTAATAACAACAATACTGCCTGCCAGGCTGCCTGTTTTTACACCTATCTAATAACAACAAGGCTGCCTGCCAGGCTGCCTGTTTTACACATATCTAATAACAACAATACTGCCTGCCAGGCTGCCTGTTATTACACATATCCAATAACAACACTGCTGCCTGCCAGGCTGCCTGTTTTTACACCTATCTAATAACAACACTGCAACCTGCCAGGCTGCCTGTTTCTACACCTATCTAATAACAACAATACTGCCTGCCAGGCTGCCTGTTTTCTACACCTATCTAATAACAACACTGCTGCCTGCCAGGCTGCCTGTTTTCTACACCTATCTAATAACAACAATACTGCCTGCCAGGCTGCCTGTTTTTACACATATCTAATAACAACAATACTGCCTGCCAGGCTGCCTGTTATCACACATATCAATAAAAACAATACTGCCTGCCAGGCTGCCTGTTATTACACCTATCTAATAACAACAATACTGCCTGCCAGGCTGTCTGTTATTACACATATCCAATAACAACATTGCTGCCTGCCAGGCTGCCTGTTTTCTACACCTATCTAATAACAACAATACTGCCTGCCAGGCTGCCTGTTTTCTACACCTATCCAATAACAACAATACTGCCTGCCAGGCTGTCTGTTTTTACACCTATCTAATAACAACACTGCCTGCCACTGTTTTTACACAAATCAATAACAACAATACTGCCTGCCAGGCTGCCTGTTTTTACACATATCCAATAACAACAATACTGCCTGCCAGGCTGCCTGTTATTACACCTATCTAATAACAACAATACTGCCAGGCTGCCTGCAATAACAACACTGCTGCCTGCCAGGCTGCCTGTTTTTACACCTATCTAATAACAACAATACTGCCTGCCAGGCTGCCTGTTATTACACATATCCAATAACAACAATACTGCCTGCCAGGCTGCCTGTTTTTACACCTATCTAATAACAACAATACTGCCTGCCAGGCTGCCTGTTATTACACCTATCTAATAACAACAATACTGCCTGCCAGGCTGCCTGTTTTACACCTATCTAATAACAACAATACTGCCTGCCAGGCTGCCTGTTATCACACATATCCAATAACAACACTGCTGCCTGCCAGGCTGCCTGTTTTTACACCTATCTAATAACAACAATACTGCCTGCCAGGCTGCCTGTTATTACACCTATCTAATAACAACAATGCTGCCTGCCATATACACTATCTAATAACAACAATACTGCCTGCCAGGCTGCCTGTTTTTTACACCTATCTAATAACAACAATACTGCCTGCCAGGCTGCCTGTTATTACACCTATCTAATAACAACAATACTGCCTGCCAGGCTGCCTGTTATTACACCTATCTAATAACAACAATACTGCCTGCCAGGCTGCCTGTTATTACACATATCCAATAACAACACTGCTGCCTGCCAGGCTGCCTGTTTTCTACACCTATCTAATAACAACAATACTGCCTGCCAGGCTGCCTGTTTTACACATATCTAATAATAACAATACTGCCTGCCAGGCTGCCTGTTATTACACCTATCTAATAACAACAATACTGCCAGGCTGCCTGTTTTACACCAGGCTGCCAGGCTGCCTGTTTTTTACACCTATCTAATAACAACACTGCTGCCTGCCAGGCTGCCTGTTTTTACACCTATCTAATAACAACAATACTGCCTGCCAGGCTGCCTGTTATTACACATATCTAATAACAACAATACTGCCTGCCAGGCTGTTATCACACATATCAATAAAACCTGCCTGACAGGCTTGTTATTACACCTATCTAATAACAACAATACTGCTGCCAGGCTGTCTGTTATTACACCTATCCAATAACAACACTGCTGCCTGCCAGGCTGCCTGTTTTCTACACCTATCTAATAACAACACTACTGCCTGCCAGGCTGCCTGTTTTTACACCTATCTAATAACAACAATACTGCCTGCCAGGCTGCCTGTTATTAACAACATTTGTTATCAAATAATAACAACAATACTGCCTGCCAGGCTGCCTGTTATTACACCATATCTACAATAACAACAATACTGCCTGCCAGGCTGCCAGGCTGCCTGTTATTACACCTATCTAATAACAACAATACTGCCTGCCAGGCTGCCTGTTATTACACCTATCTAATAACAACAATGCTGCCTGCCAGGCTGCCTGTTATTACACCTATCCAATAACAACACTGCTGCCTGCCAGGCTGCCTGTTTTCTACACCTATCTATATAATAACAACACTGCTGCCTGCCAGGCTGCCTGTTTTTACACTATCTAATAACAACAATACTGCCTACCAGGCTGCCTGTTTTACACCTATCCAATAACAACAATACTGCCTGCCAGGCTGTCTGTTTTACACCTATCTAATAACAACAATACTGCCTGCCAGGCTGCCTGTTATTACACCTATCTAATAACAACAATACTGCCTGCCAGGCTGCCTGTTTTCTACACCTATCTAATAACAACACTGCTGCCTGCCAGGCTGCCTGTTTTCTACACCTATCTAATAACAACAATACTGCCTGCCAGGCTGCCTGTTATCACACATATCCAATAACAACAATACTGCCTGCCAGGCTGCCTGTTATCACACATATCCAATAACAACAATACTGCCTGCCAGGCTGCCTGTTATTACACCTATCTAATATCAACACTGCTGCCTGCCAGGCTGCCTGTTATTACACCTATCTAATAACAACAATACTGCCTGCCAGGCTGCCTGTTTTCTACACCTATCTAATAACAACACTGCTGCCTGCCAGGCTGCCTGTTTTCTACACCTATCTAATAACAACAATACTGCCTACCAGGCTGCCTGTTTTTTACAACTATCTAATAACAACAATACTGCCTGCCAGGCTGCCTGTTATCACACATATCCAATAACAACAATACTGCCTGACAGGCTGCCTGTTATTACACCTATCTAATAACAACAATACTGCCTGCTAGGCTGCCTGTTATTACACCTATCTAATAACAACAATACTGCCTGCCATGCTGCCTGTTTTTTTACACCTATCTAATAACAACAATACTGCCTTCCAGGCTGTCTGTTATCACACATATCCAATAACAACAATACTGCCTGCCAGGCTGCCGTTTTTTTTTACACCTATCTAATAACAACAATACTGCCTGCCAGGCTGCCTGTTATTACACATATCCAAAAACAACACTGCTGCCTGCCTGGCTGCCTGTTATTACACATATCCAATAACAACACTGCTGCCTGCCAGGCTGCCTGTTTTCTACACCTATCTAATAACAACAATACTGCCTGCCAGGCTGCCTGTTTTCTACACCTATCTAATAACAACACTGCTGCCTGCCAGGCTGCCTGTTTTCTACACCTATCTAATAACAACAATACTGCCTGCCAGGCTGCCTGTTTTTTACACATATCTAATAACAACAATACTGCCTGCCAGGCTGCCTGTTATCACACATATCCAATAAAAACAATACTGCCTGACAGGCTGCATGTTATTACACCTATCTAATAACAACAATACTGCCTGCCAGGCTGTCTGTTATTACACATATCCAATAACAACATTGCTGCCTGCCAGGCTGCCTGTTTTCTACACCTATCTAATAACAACAATACTGCCTGCCAGGCTGCCTGTTTTCTACACCTATCCAATAACAACAATACTGCCTGCCAGGCTGTCTGTTTTTTACACCTATCTAATAACAACAATACTGCCTGTCAGGCTGCCTGTTATTACACAAATCCAATAACAACACTGCTGCCTGCCAGGCTGCCTGTTTTCTACACCTATCTAATAACAACACTGCTGCCTGCCAGGCTGCCTATTTTCTACACCTATCTAATAACAACAATACTGCCTGCCAGGCTGCCTGTTATTACACATATCCAATAACAACACTGCTGCCTGCCAGGCTGCCTGTTATTACACATATCCAATAACAACACTGCTGCCTGCCAGGCTGCCTGTTTTCTACACCTATCTAATAACAACAATACTGCCTGCCAGGCTGCCTGTTTTCTACACCTATCTAATAACAACACTGCTGCCTGCCAGGCTGCCTGTTTTCTACACCTATCTAATAACAACACTGCTGCCTGCCAGGCTGCCTGTTTTCTACACCTATCTAATAACAACAATACTGCCTGCCAGGCTGCCTGTTATCACACATATCCAATAACAACAATACTGCCTACCAGGCTGCCTGTTATCACACATATCCAATAACAACAATACTGCCTGCCAGGCTGCCTGTTATTACACCTATCTAATATCAACACTGCTGCCTGCCAGGCTGCCTGTTATTACACCTATCTAATAACAACAATACTGCCTGCCAGGCTGCCTGTTATTACACATATCCAATAAAACACTGCTGCCTGCCAGGCTGCATGTTTACTACACCTATCTAATAACAACAATACTGCCTGCCAGGCTGCCTGTTTTCTACACCTATCTAATAACAACACTGCTGCCTGCCAGGCTGCCTGTTTTCTACACCTATCTAATAACAACAATACTGCCTGCCAGGCTGCCTGTTATCACACATATCCAATAACAACAATACTGCCTGACAGGCTGCCTGTTATTACACCTATCTAATAACAACAATACTGCCTGCTAGGCTGTCTGTTATTACACCTATCTAATAACAACAATACTGCCTGCCATGCTGCCTGTTTTTTTACACCTATCTAATAACAACAATACTGCCTTCCAGGCTGTCTGTTATCACACATATCCAATAACAACAATACTGCCTGCCAGGCTGCCGTTTTTTTTTTTACACCTATCTAATAACAACAATACTGCCTGCCAGGCTGCCTGTTATTACACATATCCAATAACAACACTGCTGCCTGTCAGGCTGCCTGTTTTTTACACATATCTAATAACAACAATACTGCCTGCCAGGCTGCCTGTTATTACACATATCCAATAACAACACTGCTGCCTGCCAGGCTGCCTGTTATTACACATATCCAATAACAACACTGCTGCCTGCCAGGCTGCCTGTTTTCTACACCTATCTAATAACAACAATACTGCCTGCCAGGCTGCCTGTTTTCTACACCTATCTAATAACAACACTGCTGCCTGCCAGGCTGCCTGTTTTCTACACCTATCTAATAACAACAATACTGCCTGCCAGGCTGCCTGTTTTTTTACACATATCTAATAACAACAATACTGCCTGCCAGGCTGCCTGTTATCACACATATCCAATAAAAACAATACTGCCTGACAGGCTGCATGTTATTACACCTATCTAATAACAACAATACTGCCTGCCAGGCTGTCTGTTATTACACATATCCAATAGCAACATTGCTGCCTGCCAGGCTGCCTGTTTTCTACACCTATCTAATAACAACAATACTGCCTGCCAGGCTGCCTGTTTTCTACACGTATCCAATAACAACAATACTGCCTGCCAGGCTGTCTGTTTTTTACACCTATCTAATAACAACAATACTGCCTGTCAGGCTGCCTGTTATTACACAAATCCAATAACAACACTGCTGCCTGCCAGGCTGCCTGTTTTCTACACCTATCTAATAACAACACTGCTGCCTGCCAGGCTGCCTGTTTTCTACACCTATCTAATAACAACAATACTGCCTGCCAGGCTGCCTGTTATCACACATATCCAATAACAACAATACTGCCTACCAGGCTGCCTGTTATCACACATATCCAATAACAACAATACTGCCTGCCAGGCTGCCTGTTATTACACCTATCTAATATCAACACTGCTGCCTGCCAGGCTGCCTGTTATTACACCTATCTAATAACAACAATACTGCCTGCCAGGCTGCCTGTTATTACACCTATCTAATAACAACACTGCTGCCTGTCAGGCTGCCTGTTATTACACAAATCCAATAACAACACTGCTGCCTGCCAGGCTGCCTGTTTTCTACACCTATCTAATAACAACACTGCTGCCTGCCAGGCTGCCTGTTTTCTACACCTATCTAATAACAACAATACTGCCTGCCAGGCTGCCTGTTATCACACATATCCAATAACAACAATACTGCCTACCAGGCTGCCTGTTATCACACATATCCAATAACAACAATACTGCCTGCCAGGCTGCCTGTTATTACACCTATCTAATATCAACACTGCTGCCTGCCAGGCTGCCTGTTATTACACCTATCTAATAACAACAATACTGCCTGCCAGGCTGCCTGTTATTACACATATCCAATAACAACACTGCTGCCTGCCAGGCTGCCTGTTTTCTACACCTATCTAATAACAACAATACTGCCTGCCAGGCTGCCTGTTTTCTACACCTATCTAATAACAACACTGCTGCCTGCCAGGCTGCCTGTTTTCTACACCTATCTAATAACAACAATACTGCCTACCAGGCTGCCTGTTTTTTACAACTATCTAATAACAACAATACTGCCTGCCAGGCTGCCTGTTATCACACATATCCAATAACAACAATACTGCCTGACAGGCTGCCTGTTATTACACCTATCTAATAACAACAATACTGCCTGCCAGGCTGCCTGTTATTACACCTATCTAATAACAACAATACTGCCTGCCATGCTGCCTGTTTTTTTTACACCTATCTAATAACAACAATACTGCCTTCCAGGCTGTCTGTTATCACACATATCCAATAACAACAATACTGCCTGCCAGGCTGCCGTTTTTTTTTACACCTATCTAATAACAACAATACTGCCTGCCAGGCTGCCTGTTATTACACATATCCAATAACAACACTGCTGCCTGTCAGGCTGCCTGTTTTTTACACATATCTAATAACAACAATACTGCCTGCCAGGCTGCCTGTTATTACACATATCCAATAACAACACTGCTGCCTGCCAGGCTGCCTGTTTTCTACACCTATCTAATAACAACAATACTGCCTGCCAGGCTGCCTGTTTTTTACACATATCCAATAACAACACTGCTGCCTGCCAGGCTGCCTGTTTTCTACACCTATCTAATAACAACAATACTGCCTGACAGGCTGCCTGTTTTTTACACATATCTAATAACAACAATACTGCCTGCCAGGCTGCCTGTTATCACACATATCCAATAAAAACAATACTGCCTGACAGGCTGCATGTTATTACACCTATCTAATAACAACAATACTGCCTGCCAGGCTGTCTGTTATTACACATATCCAATAACAACATTGCTGCCTGCCAGGCTGCCTGTTTTCTACACCTATCTAATAACAACAATACTGCCTGCCAGGCTGCCTGTTTTCTACACCTATCCAATAACAACAATACTGCCTGCCAGGCTGTCTGTTTTTTACACCTATCTAATAACAACAATACTGCCTGTCAGGCTGCCTGTTATTACACAAATCCAATAACAACACTGCTGCCTGCCAGGCTGCCTGTTTTCTACACCTATCTAATAACAACAATACTGCTTGCCAGGCTGCCTGTTATCACACATATCCAATAACAACAATACTGCCTACCAGGCTGCCTGTTATCACACATATCCAATAACAACAATACTGCCTGCCAGGCTGCCTGTTATTACACCTATCTAATATCAACACTGCTGCCTGCCAGGCTGCCTGTTATTACACCTATCTAATAACAACAATACTGCCTGCCAGGCTTCCTGTTATTACACCTATCTAATAACAACACTGCTGCCTGCCAGGCTGCCTGTTTTCTACACCTATCCAATAACAACAATACTGCCTGCCAGGCTGTCTGTTTTTTACACCTATCTAATAACAACAATACTGCCTGTCAGGCTGCCTGTTATTACACAAATCCAATAACAACACTGCTGCCTGCCAGGCTGCCTGTTTTCTACACCTATCTAATAACAACACTGCTGCCTGCCAGGCTGCCTGTTATCACACATGTCCAATAACAACAATACTGCCTACCAGGCTGCCTGTTATCACACATATCCAATAACAACAATACTGCCTGCCAGGCTGCCTGTTATTACACCTATCTAATAACAACACTGCTGCCTGCCAGGCTGCCTGTTATTACACCTATCTAATAACAACAATACTGCCTGACAGGCTGCCTGTTATTACACCTATCTAATAACAACACTGCTGCCTGACAGGCTGCCTGTTATTACACCTATGTAATAACAACAATACTGCCTGCCAGGCTGCCTGTTATTACACCTATCTAATATCAACACTGCTGCCTGCCAGGCTGCCTGTTATTACACCTATCTAATAACAACAATACTGCCTGCCAGGCTGCCTGTTATTACACCTATCTAATAACAACACTGCTGCCTGCCAGGCTGCCTGTTATTACACCTATCTAATAACAACAATGCTGCCTGTTATTACACCTATCTAATAACAACAATACTGCCTGCCAGGCTGCCTGTTATTACACCTATCTAATAACAACACTGCTGCCTGCCAGGCTGCCTGTTATTACACCTATCCAATAACAACATGGCGCAGAAGAAAAGTATTGGATGTGAAAACAGGGACAATGGCAGGTTATAGTGAGACCAACACAGCACAATAGTAACTCTCATGGCCACGCAGGCTAGCTGGCAGGCAGGCGGGCTGCTGAGACTGCCGTTGCCATGGAGATGAACCCCCCGTTGGTTCTGTGTATTGCCTGGTTTAGTTTGGTGCCTTCACTGTAGAATGGACCCACAGCTTTGCTGAGAGAGCAAGGGAGCCTTGTTGAGCTTATAGTTTCATTCCCAAGCATCGTACTTTATTTGGCACCATGTTGAGCCTTTAATGAACTAATGATCAGTCCAACTCAGAAACCCTGCCAGCACCAGTGAATAATGTGAATCTCTCTATCCCCCTCATTCTGCCATCTCCGTTTGTTTCTCTTTCACATTTTCTCTGCCTCTCTTTTTGTCTCTCTCTCCCTCTCTCTTTGTCCCTGTTTCTCTCTCTCTCTCTTTGTCTCTCTCTCCCTCTCTCTTTGTCCCTGTTTCTCTCTCTCTCTCTTTGTCTCTCTCTACCTCTCTCTTTGTCTCTCTCTCCCTCTCTCTTCGTCTCTCTCTCCCTCTCCTTCCCTCTCATTAATCAAAAGTGAACAGACATTTACATATAAACCATGTTTGAGAGGTAACCTTACCTTCAGTCTCTGCTAGCTGTTTCAGCTACTACTGTATAGCTCAGAGTAGTCAACCCTAATGTACAGTATAAATGCAATCATTTCCATCTTCCTTTTCCACTTCGGAAGCACAGTCAATCCCTCTGGGTTTGAAGAGTAGTGCCGAGACGGAAGCCTATGGTGTGCTCAGCCAAGGATGCACAATATGGCTGTCACTTTAAGGACCATTTTAGGATGTCATTATCCACCTTGACGAGCACAACACTTCCCGTCTTGTCTTCTTTGTCTGTGTTCGTTACCTCCAATGATGTAGAGAATTCTGTTGTTGACCCCCATCAACATGCATTACAGAGTCATCTTGGAGTTCTATCATTGTTGTAGTTCCAGTTGGTTACATTAGAAGCACAGATTCAATCTAGAAACACCAACGTCCTCTGGAGTAGAATGTTTGTATTTCAGAGATGAATGTTATTGACCACTCACTACACAGACTGAGTTAATTTAATGGCCCGCAACAAAGCAATCATTGTAATCAAGCTAAATCAAACTTTCTGATCCATGCTGTCACAAATTAATTACTGTAGTGTTTTTGTGGACACTACTGTAGTATTTACTATAGTGTTTTTGTAGACATTACTGTAGTATTTACTATAGTGTTTTTGTAGACATTACTGTAGTATTTACTATAGTGTTTTTGTAGACACTACTGTAGTATTTACTATAGTGTTTTTGTAGACATTACTGTAGTACTTACTATAGTGTTTTTGTAGACACTACTGTAGTACTTACTATAGTGTTTTTTGTAGACACTACTGTAGTACTTACTATAGTGTTTTTGTGGACACTACTGTAGTATTTACTATAGTGTTTTTGTGGACACTACTGTAGTATTTACTATAGTGTTTTTGTAGACACTACTGTAGTATTTGCTATAGTGTTTTTGTAGACATTACTGTAGTATTTGCTATAGTGTTTTTGTAGTCATTACTGTAGTATTTACTATAGTGTTTTTATTTTATTATTTTTTATTATCCTGCTGGACAAATTATAAAAAAGCAAATTGTCCATAACCTGTAGGCAGGTAGGACTGGAGTCTGAATGGATAGTTGAGAGCTTCAGTTCTTTTCTATAACACAATATATGGTCTATACTGTACTTGGCATGTAGGTTTCTCACTTATGGCTGGCACAAATTGGGATATGGGGGAGGGGAATAGGCAGGTTATATGCAAATTAAAACGGTACTGTTACTACAGTTAAAAAACTGTTGTGTTTTTACAGACTGTTGTGTTTTTGCAGACATTCTGTTTTTTGGGGATAATACTGTAGTATTAACTATAGTATTCTACAGTGTACTATACAATTCTATAGTAAGTACTACACATGATTGAGGGATACTACAATGTGTAGTATAGTATTCTACAGTATACTACAGAAATCCATAGTAAGTATTTCTTCATGTGGGCCGTCAGTTATGCAACATAACATTTCTTGAACACCACATTGGAGTTTCAATAAAACACAGTCAGGTGTCAAGATTTCTGTAACAGAATTCAGATTGGGGTTTCGTTTTCACTCTGATTCTAGTCCCCCTTCAACCCCCCCATCCTATAGTAAACAAATAAATAACAAACAAAAAACTATTTTATTTGAACAAGATTCAACGATAAGAGCCTGGCTTTGAGCGCCCATAGAACAACAGTACCTTTGATCATGTCTCTGCTAAGGGGAGAAGGAGGGGTGCGCTTCCCCTTTGAAATCTAAAGTGCTCTTTTCATTTCTACATCACCCTCCCTGCCAATTCTCCCGCTCTGCCATCCAGTGAGCGACTGTTCTGGGGACACACTGAGTCCCTGTATCTCCCACAGCTTCTTTTGTCTGTCTGGTTTGATTGTAGCCGTGTTGTTTTTAAAGGAAAAAGGCTGGATGAGGGTGTGAGCCAGATGAGCGGCTTGTTAAAAGGTGTCTGCTCTGTTGTTGTTGGTGGTTTCCTCCAGGCATCATTAATGTGCTGTGTTTAATCTGTCAGGAAGTGGCTCAGTGTTGTTTAGCTGGCTCCTAGGGGAGGATGGAGTGTGACTGTAGTCCTGCTGTGAGTGGCTGGAATCCTATAGGGAACATAGGGGTGTGGCTCCCCCTGCTTCCCTGCTCCAGGAACATCAGGATCCAAAGAAACAGAGCAGAACCAAACAGAGAAGAGCAGAAAATAACAGAACAAAGCACAACAGAGCTGAACATAACAGAACAGAACAGGGCTGAACAGAGCAGAACAGAGCAAAACAGAACAGAGCAAAACAGAGCAGCAATTCCTGTTGATGCAACACCAAAGCAAACACAAGTGCCTTGCTTGGCTTTCAGATACAGAATAATAATGATCCAAGAGGGTCTCCTACCTAAATGCCGTGCATGTGTGTCTCTTCATCATGTTCCCCTTACTGTATTTCTACCGAAGCTAAAGCTCTATCTCAAAGGCTCTTCCTGCAGCTCACAGTGGCACAGCATAAAGGTGCGATGTCGTCTCATGTTTGCATGAGCGTCAGTGCACCTGCCAGGGCAGATGGTCAGACCATTAGTCAGGGCTCGGCCCCAGCCCTCGGCTCAGGCCCTCGGCCCCGGCCCTCGGCCCCGGCCCTCTCATTTATACATAGAGGCACCTCCAATCACAGTCCCTGCCCAGTGGTGGTGGATAACGTGTGTTTCCTCTTACACAATGTGAAGCGTCTAGTCTGAGCATCTGGAAAAGCTCTCTAAATCTAATCAATTATTCATTATTGTTTGGCGACAAATCTCTTTCTGTTAGTGTTTTTCTGTGGATGTTCTTGGTATCACTGAGCCACTCTGTTGAGGAGAGTCAGGAGAGTGCTAGAAGAGAGCAATAAGTAAGACAATCAAAACATGTTGAACAGTTGTTGCTGTCGGCCCAATACCTCAGCTCCAGGACAGGATTCTGACACCTCTACGTATCACACTATGAGATGTGGAAGTGAAATCACACTAGAGTACATATTGTGCCACCTCAGTTCTTGGAAGTCTAGTCCTGTCTAGAAAAGTTTTGGGTGTTGTGGATCTTTTCAAGCTAGCTCAGCCAACTAGGCCGCTACATTACATTTCATCTACATCAAGTGTCTCTGGATATGAGCAATCCTGACATCACAAAACATTTAGAGCTCAACCTTCAGTGGCAACTCTGCTTGGAACAACGTCTGAGTAGTTGTCATGGTGCTCTTATTTCTAGTTCCTTTCTTGTTCTGTATATTAATTAACAGCCACAAATGGTTTTCTATCAACCATATGTATTGGGTGCTGGTAGCTTGCCAAGAAATATTACCTCAAACCCATCGTCAGTAAAAAACAGCATGTGGTTGTACCACTATCTTCACAAACCTCATTTTGTATTTCTGCGAGGCCGGCAGCTGCGGCGCTAGACGGATGAGGAGAATGTCCGGAGGGAAAATTGTCATAGCTGACGAATTCCATTACTTCTGTCAGGCTGTGTGAAGACTCCAATCTGGTGTTGAAATGAAACTAGCTCCTGTGCACCATCCGCGACGGACTCTGATAAAAGTGGCTCACTTTAACAGACTGGGAACTTCAGTGTTTATAGGTAAAATGGCTGACTTACCTATTCCAACTCTGAAAGCCCTAGTTCACTCAAAATCAACATAGGCTACATACAGTACATCACATTGTAAAGGGACTTCGTCATCTAGGATCGTGTAAACATTTGTGTTTCAGATGTAGAATTTATTTCTACTGTAACCGAAACACGTGCAGTGTAACTGGTAATAAAGGGTTGAAACCCTATGACCATGTCTCATGACTGTGGTGTAACGTCACAGCTGAGATAATATACAGTACACATAAATACTTAAACACATAGCCCTGCTGAGTTAACTGAGGCCAATGTGGCCGCCGACTGCAACACACCCCACAGGGCCTCTGCTTCATTTTAGCTGGGGCTCTTTTTGTCAGTCCACACACACACACACACACACACACACACACACACACACACACACACACACACACACACACACACACACACACACACACACCCTCTAACCTTAATCCCTCCTGCCTAGGATGGTACCCCCTGCTGATGGAGCATGTAGGGGAGGGAAGCCCCTCGCTTGCTACATCAGATGGCTCCATGAATCATTCATAGTGTCACGTTGAATAAGACTTGAACACTTTAGAGGAGAGGAAACTGGGGACTGGGGAACGGTACATTACAGGGAAATGAACCTACCGCTGCTCCCAGACATTACTAGAAAAGGAATGGTGGATGGGCAACACTTCCGGCGCCGACAGAGATGGCCGCCTCGCTTCGCGTTCCTAGGAAACTATGCAGTATTTAGTTTTTTTATGTGTAATTTCTTACAATGCTACCCCAGAAAATCTTAGGTTTTATTACATACAGTTGGGAGGAACTATTGGATATAAGAGCAACGTCAACTCACCAACATTACGATCAGGAATACGACTTTCCCGAAGCGGATCCTCTGTTTGGCCCACCACCCAGGACAATGGATCGGATCCCAGCCGGCGACCCAAAACAACAACACCGTAGAAGGGGCAGATGGAGCAGTCTTCTGGTCAGACTCCGTAGTGTACATAGTACGTACATAGTATGTACGTAGTGTACATCGCGCACCGCTCCCGAGCATACTACTCGCCAATGTCCAGTCTCTTGACAACAAGGTAGACGAAATCCGAGCAAGAGTTGCCTTCCAGAGAGACATCAGAGACTGTAACGTTCTTTGTTTCATGGAAACATGGCTCACTCGAGACACGCTATCTGAGTCGGTACAGCCACCTGGTTTCTTCACGCATCGCGCCGACAGATACAAGCATCTCTCTGGTAAGAAGAAGGGCGGGGGGGGTATGCCTTATGATTAACGAGACGTGGTGTGATCATAACAACATACAGGAACTCAAGACCTTTTGTTCACCTGACTTAGAATTCATCACAATTAAATGCCGACCGCATTATCTACCAAGAGAATTCTCTTCGATCATAATCACAGTCGTGTATATTCCCCCATAAGCAGACACATCGACAGCCCTGAAAGAACTTCATTCGACTCTATGTAAACTGGAAACCACATATCCTGAGGCTGCATTTATTGTAGCTGGGGATTTTAACAAGCCTAATCTGAAAACAAGGCTCCCCAAATTCTAGCAGCATATTGATTGTGCTACCAGGGCTGGAAAACCCCTAGATCACTGTTATTCTAACTTCCGCAACGCATATAAGGCCCTCCCCTGCCCTCCCTTCGGAAAAGATGACCACGACTCCATTTTGTTGCTTCCAGCCTATAGAAAGAAACTAAAACAGGAAGCACCCGGGCTCAGGTCTGTTCAACGCTGGTCAGACCAATCGGATTCCATGCTTCAAGATTGCTTCGATCACATGGACTGGGATATGTTCTGCATAACGTCGAACAACAACATTGATGAATACGCTGATTCGGTGAGCGAGTTTATTGGCAAGTGCATCGGTGATGTTGTACCCACAGCGTCTATTAAAACATTCCCCAACCACAGACCGTGGATTGTTGGCAGCATTCACGCAAAACTGAAAGCGCAAACCACTGCTTTTAATCAGGGCAAGGTGAGAGGATACATGACCAAATACAAACAGTGTAGCTATTCCCTCCACAAGGCAATCAAACAGGCTAAGCGTCAGTATAGAGACAAAGTGGAGTCGCAATTCAACGGCTCAGACACGAGAGGTATGTGGCAGGGTCTACAGTCAATCACGGACTACAAAAGAAAAACCAGCCCCGTCGCGGACCACAATGCCTTGCTCCCAGACAGACTAAACAACTTTTTTGCTCACTTTGAGGACAATACAGTGTCACTGACATGGCCCGCTACCAAAACCTGCGGGCTCTCCTTCACTGTAGCCAATGTGAGTAAAACATTTAAACGTGTTAACCCTCGCAAGGCTGCAGGCCCAGACAGCATCCCCGGCCACATCCTCAGAGCATGCGCAGACCAGCTGGCTGGTGTGTTTACAGACATATTCAATAAATCCTTATCCCAGTCTGCTGTTCCCACATGTTTCAAGAGGGCCACCATTGTTCCTGTTCCCAAGAAAGCTGAGGTAACTGAGCTAAATGACTACCTCCCTGTTGCACTCACTTCTGTCATCATGAAGTGCTTTGAGAGACTAGTCAAGGACCATATCACCTCCACCCTACCTGACACCCTAGACCCACTCCAATTTGCTTACCGCCCCAATAGGTCCACAGACGACGCAATCGCCATCACACTGCACACTGCCCTAACCCATCTGGACAAGAGGAATACCTATGTGAGAATGCTGTTCATCGATTAAAGCTCAGCATTTAACACCATAGTACCCTCCAAACTCGTCATTAAGCTCGAGACCCTGGGCCTGACCCCGCCCTGTGCAATTGGGTCCTGGACTTCCTGACGGGCCGCCCCCAGGTGGGGAGGGTAGGTGACAACATCTCCACCCCGCTGATCCTAAACACTGGGTCCCCACAAGGGTGCGTTCTCAGCCCTCTCCTGTACTCCCTGTTCACCCACGACTGCGTGGCCGTGCACGCCTCCAACTCAATCATCAAGTTTGCAGACGACACAACAGTGGTAGGCTTGATTACCAACAACGACGAGACGGCCTACAGGGAGGAGGTGAGGGCCCTCGGAGTGTGATGTCAGGAAAATAACCTCACACTCAATGTCAACAAAACAAAGGAGATGATCGTGGACTTCAGGAAACAGCAGAGGGAGCAGCCCCCTATCTACATTGACTTGACAGTAGTGCAGAGGGTGGAAAGTTTTAAGTTCCTCGGTGTACACAGACAGCGTGGTGAATAAGGCGCAGCAGCGCCTCTTCAACCTCAGGAGGCTGAAGAAATTCGGCTTGTCACCAAAAACACTCACAAACTTTTACAGATGCACAATCGAGAGCATCCTGTCGGGCTGTATCACCGCCTGGTACGGCAGCTGCTCCGCCCATAACCATAAGGCTCTCCAGAGGGTAGTGAGGTCTGCACAACGCATCACCGGGTGCAAACTACCTCCCCTCCAGGACACCTACACCACCCGATGTCACAGGAAGGCCAAAAAGATCATCAAGGACAACAACCACCTGAGCCACTGCCTGTTCACCCCACTATCATCCAGAAGGCGAGGTCAGCACAGGTGCATCAAAGCAGAGACAGAGAGACTGAAAAACAGCTTCTATCTCAAGGCCATCAGACTGTTAAACAGCCATCACTAACATTGAGTGGCTGCTGCCAACATACTGACTCAACTCTAGCCACTTTAATAATGGAAAAATTGATGTAATCAATTTATCACTAGCCACTTTATATAATGCTCATATGTATATACTGTACGCTAAACCATCTACTGCATCTTGCCATCTTGATGTAATTAAATGTATCACTAGCCACTTTAAACAATGCCACTTTATATTGTAACGGTCGTCGTATGAAGGAGAGGACCAAAGCGCAGCATGGTAAGTGTTCATCTTGTTTTTAATTAGAATAGTGAACACTGAAACAAAAACAATAAAACGACAAGCGAACAGTCCTGAACGGTGAAATAAAACACAGACCAGAAAATAATCACCCACAACTCAAAAGTGAAACCAGGCTACCTAAGTATGGTTCTCAATCAGGGACAACGATTGACAGCTGCCTCTGATTGAGAACCATACCAGGCCAAACACAGAAATCCAAAATTATAGAAAAAGGAACAGACTGCCCACCCCAACTCACGCCCTGACCATACTAAAACAAAGACAAAAACAAAGGAACTAAGGTCAGAACGTGACAGTACACCCCCCTCAAAGGTGCGGACTCCGGCCGCAAAACCTGAACCTGGGTGGGCGTCTGTCCGCGGTGGCGGCTCTGGCGCGGGACGTGGACCCCACTCCACCATAGTTTTTGTCCACCTCTTCACCTGCCTCCGTGGCCTCTTTAGAGCGGCGACCCTCGCTGCCGACCTTGGACTGGGGACCCTAGGTCCCGAAGGGACGGGAGATTCCGGCAGCACCGGACGGACGGGAGATTCCGGCAGCACCGGACAGGCGGGAGACTTCGGCAGCTCCGGAGTGAAGGGCGGTTCTGGCAGCTCCTGGCTGACGGACGGCTCTGGCAGCTCCTGACTGATGGACGGCTCTGGCAGCTCCTGACTGACGGACGGCTCTGGCAGCTCCTGACTGACGGACGGCTCTGGCAGCTCCTGACTGACGGGCGGCTCTTGCAGCTCCTGACTGACGGGCGGCTCTTGCAGCTCAGGACAGACGGGTGGCTCTGGCAGCTCAGGACAGACGGGCGGCTCTGGCAGCTCACGACAGACGGGAGACTCTGGCAGCTCACGACAGACGGGAGACTCTGGCAGCTCACGACAGACGGGAGACTCTGGCAGCTCAGGACAGACGGGAGACTCTGGCAGCTCAGGACAGAAGGGAGACTCTGGCAGCTCAGGACAGACAGGCGGCTCTGGCAGCTCAGGACAGAAGGGCGGCTCTGGCAGCTCAGGACAGACGGGCGGCTCTGGCAGCTCAGGACAGACGGGCGGCTCTGGCAGCTCAGGACAGACGGGCGGCTCTGGCAGCTCAGGACAGACGGGAGCACCTGTAGGGAGGAGACGGAGAGACAGCCTGGTGCGGGGAGCTGCCACCAGAGGCCTGGTGTGTGGAGGAGGCACCGGATAGACCGCACCGTGGAGGCGCACTGGGGGTCTCGAGCACTGCACCTGCCCAACCCTACCTGGCTGAATGCTCCCCATAGCCAGGCCAGTGCGGCGAGGTGGCATAGCCCGCACTGGGCTGTGCTGGCGAACCGGGGACACCATGCGTAGGGCTGGTGCCATGTACCCCGGCCCGAGGAGACGCACTGGAGACCAGATGCGCTGAGCCGGCTTCATGGCACCTGGCTCGATGCCCACTCTAGCCCGGCCGATATGAGGCGCTGCTATGTACCGCACCGGGCTATGCCTGCGCACCGGGGACACCGTGCGCCTCACGGCATAACACGGTGCCCGCCCGGTCCCCCTCTCTCCATGGTAAGCACGGGGAGTTGGCTCAGGTCTCCTACCTGACTTAGCCACACTCCCCGTGTGCTCCCCCCAATAATTTTTTGGGACTGCCTCTCGGGCTTCCAACCGCGCTGCCGTGCTGCCTCCTCAATACCACCGCCTCTCGGCTTTCGCTGCCTCCAGCTCTGCCTTGGGGCGGCGATACTCTCCCGGCTGTACCCTGAGTCCCTTGCCATCCAGGATCTCCTCCCATGTCCAGGAGACTGGAGATCGCTGCTGCTGGCCGTTACCACGCTGCTTGGTCCTTTGGTGGTGGGTGATTCTGTAACAGTCGTCGTATGAAGGAGAGGACCAAAGCGCAGCGTGGTGGGTGTTCATCTTGTTTTTAATAAGAATAGTGAACACTGAAACAAAAACAATAAAACGACAAACGAACAGTCCTGAACGGTGAAATAAAACACAGAACAGAAAATAATCACCCACAACTCAAAAGTGAAACCAGGCTACCTAAGTATGGTTCTCAATCAGGGACAACGATTGACAGCTGCCTCTGATTGGCCTGGTATGGTTCTCAAACACAGAAATCCAAAATTATAAAAAAGGAACATAGACTGCCCACCCCAACTTCACGCCCTGACCAGACTAAAACAAAGACAAAAACAAAGGAACTAAGGTCAGAACGTGACATATATATTGTTTTCATACCCTACATTACTAATCTCATATGTATATACTGTACTCTATACCATCTACTGCATATTGCCATCTTGATGTAATGTATCACTAGCCACTTTTAACAATGCCACTTTATATAATGTTTTCACACCCTACATTACTCTTCTCATATGTATATACTGTACTCTATACCATCTACTGCATCTTGCTTGTGCCGTTCGGGCATCACTCATTCATATATTTTTATGTACATATTCGTATTCATTCCTTTACACTTGTGTGTATAAGGTAGTTGTTGTGAAATTGTTATGTTATATTACTCGTTAGATATTACTGCATGGTCGGAACAAGAAGCAAAAGCATTTCACTACAAGTGCATTAACATCTGCTAACCATGTGTATGTGACAAATACATTTCATTTGATTTTGATTTGATTTGAGATGGGGACAGCGAGAACTCACTCATATGCTATCTCTCAGATGTGTTCTACAGCGCTGTCTATGTGTCATGCTACATGTCGGGCAGTGACTCACCTCTCGCACTCTTTAATCTCTCTCTCTCTCTTCTATCTCACACTAAATACTCTCTCTCTCTCTCTCTCTCTCTCTCTCTCTCTCTCGCCCTCCCTGACTCACTCCACCTGTGAGAGTGTTTCTGTTCCTTCTCATGCTGTGTTCTTGGGTAATCAGACAGACAGACAGACAGGCAGACAGGCAGGCAGGCAGGCAGGCAGGGAGGCCGGGAGGGAGACAGACAGACAGGGAGGGAGACAGACAGACAGGCAGGCAGACAGACAGACAGGCAGGCAGGCAGGCAGGCAGGCAGGCAGGGAGGGAGGGAGGGAGACAGACAGACAGGGAAGCAGGCAGGCAGGCTGGCAGGGAGGCAGGCAAGTAGACAGGGAGGGAGGGAGAATGGCAGACAGGGAGGGGGCAGGGAGGGAGGCAGGCAGACAGTAAGGGGGGCAGGCAGGCTGCTCTGTATGTGTCAGCGGGCCTCTGACGCACGGCCAGCGCCAGACATGCTCAGAATCACAACAACATTTCCCAACGCATGGTGGCTACAGGGAGGTGACGCTTCCCAAATGGCTCCCTATATAGTGCACTACTTTTGACCAGAGCCCTATGGGATGTGCACTATGTAGGGAATAGGGTGCCATTGGGATGCAACCGCTGTGCCACTGCTCGAGGTAGATGTTGCCCTTTACCACAGATCTAGGATCAGATCTCTCTAACCTATCCTAAACTTAACCATCAGGGGAATGACAAAATATCTGACCCTGTATCAGTGGTTAGGTAACATTTTTCTATGTGCTTCCTCTCTGCCGTGTTTATCTCCAATAAAGTCTTCTTCTGCTGCTGTTCTGTGTGGGTTAGACACATATTGGTTTGGGGCGGCAGGTAGCCTAGTGGTTAGAGTTTTGGACTAGTAACCGAAAGGTTGCAAGATCAAATCCCTGAGCTGACAAGGTAAAAATCTGCCGTTCTGCCCCTGAACAAGGCAGTTAACCCACTGTTCCTAGGCCGTCATTGTAAATAATAATTTGCTCTTAACTGGCTTGCCTGGTTAAATAAAATATTGAATAGGCTGATTTTTATGGCAGAGCACTGGTGGGCAAAGAGTCTTATGATACTGCGTTCACATCTCACACCAGCTGAGCCAACGCCTTTTGGCTTGTGTTAGGAAGGAGTGAGCTTCTACCAGAGGCTACAAGCTATAAGGTGAGATAAGATAAGCATATTTAGTTATGGTTGAGGGCAGAGGTGATAGTTTCTTCAGTGATGTCATTGCTATGCTAGTAAGGGACGACTAGCCGCCTTAACAATGAAGAAAACCTTGACCTAACCCTGCGAACTGCTAACTGGTTTTACAAAGAAAGGAACTCCAGTTATTGTCATTTTAGATGTAATCCTGATTCCTGATCTTCCCTACTACACATATGTTAATTAATGACTAAAATATACCTATATTAATAATAATGGAGAGATAGAGAGAAACTCCATGGAGAACCCAGTCCTTGAGTGGAACCCCTGCTTTGAACAAGGACCACAAATCCCAAAAGTGAATACATTAACCCACTTTTCACTCCACATTAATTTAATGATATGGAGGAGGAGATTCATCTGTCATGTTTTTTGTGTATGTGGGGCTCCCGAGTGGTGCAGCCGTCTAAGGCCTGCAGCTCAGTGCTAGAGGTGTCACTACAGACCCTGGTTCAATTCCAGACTGTATCACCATGGGCTGTGATTGGGAGTCCCATAGGACGGTGCACAATTGGCCCAGCGTTGTTAGGATTTGGCCGGGGTAGGCCAAACCCTAATAAGAATTTGTTCTTAAATGACTTGCCAAGTTAAATAAAGGTTAAAGAAAAATAATAATTTACCAGCTACACGTTGAGGTTAGATAGTAGTAGCCTACCTTTCTAGACCCACAATCTCTCACTGTTCAGAACAGTTTGTATGATTTTTTTCCTCATCAAAGGGAATGGCATCTTCTCCTCTGGACAGGTGGACCTGCCACTGCTGTATTCCTTCAGCTGTTCTTGTCTAATGATGTTCTGTATTATGTCATTCTGTATTATGTTTCATGTTGTGTGTTGGACCCCAGGAAGAGTAGCTGCTGCTTTTGCAACAGCTAATAGGGATCCTAATAGAATACCAAATTCCAGTCTTTACCAATAACCACAGCACCATCTGCTGTTCAAGAGCACACTACTAGAGGGCTCTACACAGAATAGTCTGGTGCACACAATTATTTATTTATACACTAGATGACTGATAGGGGGCGCTGTGTTGGCACTCCCTCACTGTTGTATAACACATTTTCAAAGCAATAGAAATGCATGTATTAATGTGTACATTTGTTTTTGCCTCGTTTATTCTGTTACAGACACATGAATGCATACTATTATATTATGTGAGCTAAACATAAAATAACAATATATGAAAACATTTTCCTTAAAGTATAATTTGTTTTATTACTAATGTTACTGTCTCCACGTCAACAAAAAAAATACTTAAATGCATGTTCTTGAAACATTTAACTGAAATACAGTAGCATCCCATTTATTCCTATGGAGGACTGGTCCTACTGGGGAGTGCCAATATGGCCGACAGGTGGCTTCAACGCCTCTCAATGGCCAATACATAGAAATCACAATCCAGGGTTTATATACATCATTGGGTGCACATAATAAGCACTAGCAGAAACACACAAATATAACAACAACATAAAAGAATGGGAAGATGGTTTTGTATGATGCACTGACAAAATGCATCATAACCCAGGGTTAGAGCCAAGATGGAGGTGCGGATGCTTCAAGACAGCGTCTCCTATTAGTCATCTAGTGTTTATATCACAGAGAGAGCAAAGTGTTCAGTCCACAGCGACTAATGCATGCTGGTGTTGGGTGGGCTTTTGGAAGGCCTGCATTCACTCAGTCACTCTTTTCACGCCACTTCGATACAAAGTGATTTTCATAGTAGGTTAGGAGAGCATTTTCGCTAAACCTAACCCTAACCCATTTCCTAACCTTAACCTCAGTCTCCTAACCCGCTACATTAATTATCCTAGCCTGTGGCGTAAGTTCTACTAACCTTCCACGAATAAAATAGTTTTTTTGCCTTATGAATATGGAGTTTTTCCTGGTCATGACACATGGTCAGGAACCAGTCATCATTCATGAGTAGGGCCAAAGATGGTGGAAAAATCAAGATACCCCATAAAGGCTGTTTTCCATTGAAACAAATGTTCACAGTTCCCATCTACTTAATGGAATTGGTATTTGTTTCATTGACCCATTGTTGACATTGTCCCAACATTTTTTGCTTGTCGACACTCAAGTTTTCAAGATATGTAACTTTCAAAATACAGAAATCATCGTACGGTATGATTTCTGTATTTTGAAAGTGAAATATCTTGAAAACTTGACAGCAGCTGGGTCTGGTCTACTTAGTAAGTTTTAGTTATTTCTAACCAGAAAAAAGAGCCTATAAAATGTATCGCTTTCTCTTCTGTCTCATGAGCCATGCAGTGAGGATTCAGTTTCTTTCATTGGGTGGCAGCAAAGAGCTATCTCCAGTGCCACTAACAGCATTATAGTAGATCGGCAGTGTATCATTTACAGTGTAATCAATGGTTTATTACACAGAGAAATTGACTGCTTAAACAGACCACTGACATTTCATATCATATGAACGTGTCATTTAGCATGAAGCTGTGATGTTTGTGTTACAGTTGTGCCACCGATCATCTCTATGGGTCTGAAACCTCCAGTGATGCCCTTGATGACTTTTTAGTGACAGGGCTCTAATGCTCTTTCACCTTCTCTCGCCCCTCTCTCTCTCGCTCTCTCTTTCTCTCTGTCCAGATCACGGGGGCGATCCTCTTGGCTGTGGGACTATGGGGAAAGTTTATGCTGGGTGCGTACATATCTATCATCGCTGACAGCTCCACCAACGCTCCTTATGTTCTCATCGGCACCGGAACATGCATCATCGTGTTCGGACTGTTTGGATGCATCGCTACCTGCCGCGGGAGCCCATGGATGCTCAAGCTGGTGAGAGCTAGGAGAAGTTGGTGAGAGCTAGGAGAAGTTGGTGAGAGCTAGGAGAAGTTGGTGGGAGCTAGGAGAAGTTGGTGAGAGCTAGGAGAAGTTGGTGAGAGCTAGGAGAAGTTGGTGAGAGCTAGGAGAAGTTGGTGAGAGCTAGGAGAAGCTGGCGAGGGCTAGGAGAAGTTGATGAGAGCTAGGAGAAGTTGATGAGAGCTAGGAAAAGTTAATGAGAGATAGGAGAAGTTGGTGAGGGCTAGGAGAAGCTGGCGAGGGCTAGGAGAAGCTGGTGAGAGCTAGGAGAAGTTGTCATCCGAGTAACTCAAATTTGTCTATTTCTTCCCACTGGGGAAGAAACAGAATTCAACATCTGTTCCACATTGGTTCAAAGTAATATACATTTAATACATTTAAGTCATTTAGCAGACGCTCTTATCCAGAGCGACTTACAAATTGGTGCGTTCACCTTAAGACATCCAGTGGAACAGCCACTTTACAATAGTGCATCTAAATCTTTTAAGGGGGTGAGAAGGATTACTTTATCCTATCCTAGGTATTCCTGAAAGAGGTGGGGTTTCAGGTGTCTCCGGAAGGTGGTGATTGACTCCGCTGTCCTGGCGTCGTGAGGGAGTTTGTTCCACCATTGGGGGGCCAGAGCAGCGAACAGTTTTGACTGGGCTGCGCGGGAACTGTACTTCCTCAGTGGTATATAATATCATTGAAATGACATGGAAACAACGTTAATTCATCCAGTGTGTGCCCAGTGGGTTTGTTTATGTCTTTGTTTCATTTTTGATTTCTTTCCTTCTAAAAAGGTCTTCCTTTCCTACTGTCATTCAATGTTCCTTGCAGTGTTTCGAGAATCTTATCGTGAGCAAAGGGTGAGAAAGTCTGCAAAATATACACAGTAACTCAGTGTCCGTTTTGTGGCGCCCTGTGTGCCCTCTCTCTGCAGTATGCCATGTTCCTGTCCCTGATCTTCCTGGCAGAGCTTGTGGCTGGCATCTCCGGCTTTGTCTTTCGTCATGAGGTAGGTGGCCCTGCCATACCTGCCTCTGGCACTCACCCACAGAATCATGAGTACCCACCCACAGGGCACAGATGTCGATTCAACGTCTATTCCACGTTAGTTCAACGTAATTTTGTTGAACTGACGTGGATACAATGTTGATTCAACCAGTGTGTGCCCGGTGGGCAGAATTCATCAGTCAGAGTGTCCATCTGTTTCACAACGGGGGAAGCTATGAACACAACAAGAACTTTGTGTTTGTGTTCCCAGATAAAGGGAACCTTCCAGAGGACCTTCAGTGAGGCAGTGAAGAACTACAATTCCCAGGACGAGAGGAGCCTGGCTGTGGACAATGTGCAGCGCAGTGTGAGTGACGGTCATTTTGACAGCCAAATTAGGGTTGTGATTAAAAACGGACTGTGATAAATCTCTCTCTATCCAACCCCCTCACGCTCTATCTCTCTTGCTCTCTCCATCTCTCTCTCTCTCTGTCTCTCTCTCTCTCTCCCCTCCCTCTCCATCCCTCTCTCTCTCTCTCTCTGTCGCTCTCTCTCTCTCTCCCCTCCCTCTCCCCTCCCTCTCTCGCTCTCTCTCCATCCCCCTCTCTCTCTCACCCCTCCCTCTCTCTCTCTCTTCCCTCTCTCTCTCTCCCTCCCTCTCTCTCTCTCTCCCCTCCCCTCTCTCCCTCTCCATCCCTCCCTCTCTATCTCTCTCTCCCCTCCCTCTCTCTCTCTCTCCATCTCTCTCTCTCTCTGTCTCTCTCTGTCTCTCTGTCTCTCTCCCCTCCCTCTCCATCCCTCTCTCGCTCTCTCTCCATCCCCCCTCTCTCTCTCTCTCTCCCTCTCTCTCTCTCTCTCCCTCTCTCTCTCTCTCCATCCCCCTCTCTCCCTCCAGTTGAAATGCTGTGGTGTGTTGAACTACACCAGCTGGTTGTCCAGTATCTGGTTCCCTAACAACGGCATCCCACCCAGCTGCTGTGCCAGCATCTCTGACTGTAACGCTTCTGACCTGCACAATGTCACCATAGCCCCCAGCAAGGTCCACCAGCAGGTCAGACACACACACGGACAGACAGACACACACCGTACACACTGACAAACACACTCACTTGTCTTGTCTTCTATAGGGCTGTTATGAGCTGGTGACTGACTTCATTGAGACTAACATGGGGATCATTGCTGGAGTGACATTTGGAATAGCTGTCTCACAAGTAAGTAACAGTATGGGTCAGTTGTTCTTCCACTCTCCTTCTGTGTGTGTGTGTGTGTGAGCGTGCGCCCAGTGCAGGTTATTAATGATTACACACGGCTGGGGCGATGTTCACCACTGCTCCTTCAGACCCAATCAGCTAGTCCGCCACTCAGAGCCTGTTCCATCACACACATACCATTCAGGCGCGCCTCGGGAACTATTATGCAGACCAGAGTACAACAGCACACACACACACGCTCTCTCCCCTACCTCCTTCCTTCTCCAGCTCCCTCTCTCTCCATTCCTCTTCTCTCTCCATTTCTCCTCTCTCTCCTCATTTCTCCTCTCCCTCCTTCGCTCTCTCCTCTCTCTCTCTCTTTACTATGCGCGAGTGTGGTCGTTACCTCCTGCTCGGCTGACATGCTCGATTAGCCCCACAGCGCCGCTCGTCGTCACAGCGACCCCCTCCATTACCCTTAATGGGCCTGGGGGAGGTAGGTAGAGAGAGTGAGAGTGTGTGTGTGTGTCTCCGTGGATGCTGTGACCTGCGACAGCCTGCTCTTCTGCAGTCCCGAGCCCATTAATTGCACCGTAAACGTTATGGAGGGAAGCGGCGAGGGGAGAAGGAGGGGTGGCAGAGAGAGATCAATGACACCTCTTAGAGGAGCAGCCACCCCTTTAATGTATCTTATCCCTATCCCTTCTCTCTTCCTTCCCTGATCCCTCCTCTCTTCCTTCCCTGATCCCTCCTCTCCTCCTTCCCTGATCCCTCCTCTCTTCCTTCCCTGATCCCTCCTCTCTTCCTTCCCTGATCCCTCCTCTCTTCCTTCCCTCATCCCTCCTCTCTTCCTTCCCTGATCCCTCCTCTCCTCCTTCCCTGATCCCTCCTCTCTTCCTTCCCTGATCCCTCCTCTCTTCCTTCCCTGATCCCTCCTCTCCTCCTTCCCTGATCCCTCCTCTCTTCCTTCCCTGATCCCTCCTCTCTTCCTTCCCTGATCCCTCCTCTCTTCCTTCCCTGATCCCTCCTCTCTTCCTTCCCTGATCCCTCCTCTCTTCCTTCCCTGATCCCTCCTCTCTTCCTTCCCTGATCCCTCCTCTCTTCCTTCCCTGATCCCTCCTCTCTTCCTTCCCTGATCCCTCCTCTCTTCCTTCCCTGATCCCTCCTCTCCTCCTTCCCTGATCCCTCCTCTCTTCCTTCCCTGATCCCTCCTCTCTTCCTTCCCTGATCCCTCCTCTCTTCCTTCCCTGATCCCTCCTCTCTTCCTTCCCTGATCCCTCCTCTCTTCCTTCCCTGATCCCTCCTCTCTTCCTTCCCTGATCCCTCCTCTCCTCCTTCCCTGATCCCTCCTCTCTTCCTTCCCTGATCCCTCCTCTCTTCCTTCCCTGATCCCTCCTCTCTTCCTTCCCTGATCCCTCCTCTCTTCCTTCCCTGATCCCTCCTCTGAGCCTCCTTCCCTGATCCCTCCTCTGAGCCTCCTTCCCTGATCCCTCCTCTCTTCCTTTCCTGATCCCTCCTCTCTTCCTTCCCTGATCCATCCTCTCTTCCTTCCCTGATCCCTCCTCTCTTCCTTCCCTGATCCCTCCTCTCCTCCTTCCCTGATCCCTCCTCTCTTCCTTCCCTGATCCCTCCTCTCTTCCTTCCCTGATCCCTCCTCTCTTCCTTCCCTGATCCCTCCTCTCTTCCTTCCCTGATCCCTCCTCTCCTCCTTCCCTGATCCCTCCTCTCCTCCTTCCCTGATCCCTCCTCTCTTCCTTCCCTGATCCCTCCTCTCTTCCTTCCCTGATCCCTCCTCTCTTCCTTCCCTGATCCCTCCTCTGAGCCTCCTTCCCTGATCCCTCCTCTCTTCCTTCCCTGATCCCTCCTCTCTTCCTTCCCTGATCCCTCCTCTCTTCCTTCCCTGATCCCTCCTCTCCTCCTTCCCTGATCCCTCCGTGGCCCTCCATCCCCTGGCAATGAGGATGGAGGGAAGAGGGAGAGGGTGGAGAGAAGAGGGAGAGGGTGGAGGGAAGAGGGGGAGGGTGGAGGGAAGGGTGAAGGGAAGAGGGGGAGGGTGGAGGGAAGACTGAGGACCTTTAAGAGAGATTATTTATTGTGTGCTGTTGGAACTGACTAATTTTCATCACCCCCCCCCCCTCTCCTCTCTCTCTCTCCCCCATTATCTCTCTCTCTCTTTTCTGCCACTCTCTCTTTCTCTCCAGTCAATTGGTATGCTGTTGGCATGCTGTCTGTCGAGGCTTATCACTGCCAACCAATATGAGATGGTGTAGCAGTGAGGTGCAGGTGAGTCTGACACACACACAAATACTTTATTTCAATCCACCAATCAAATTGACAAAAAAAGGATCCAAACATTTCAAACATCCAAACATTGAGTGCATGGCACTCAAGGGTACAGAAAGCACATCCTTCTCCAAACAACTAGGCTGCCCATGACAGCTGAAACAGAGCAGTACCTAGCCAATTGCATTGCCCTGGTTTTTGTCAGGCCCGCAATCTGGAGGCCACGCACTGCAAGCCTGTGTACGTGGCCGAGACTGCCAAATATCAGCCCCGCCAGCTTGCACCTCCACCCCACCAGCTTGCACCTCCACCCCAGCCTGTCCCAGCATGCCACGAGGGGCTGGTATTTTAGCAGCTTCTCAGCAAAGGCCTGCTCCATGTTGCCGTCCAATGAGCAGCCCACTTCCAAAATGAATACCCCCCCCTGGCCTCCCCCCACAACAACAACATCTGGCACACAGGAAACAGGAATGTTTATGCATGCGTGCTGTTGGTGAGACCACTTGTCCCACCTCGCTGGCTATCAGGTCAACAAGGCAGTCATGCCTAGCAATGTATAAATCCTTGTATGATCAGCAGCCATTCACAACATGGGCAATGGACATCATTTAATTTGACTCGTGTAGAATACAAAATGGGTCATTATCAGCAGGGTACCAGAGTGCTACACACACACACTTGTATAGTGCTATTTGTCTCTGTGACTAAGTGCAATGCATCCAGTGTAATAAGGGGTTGTGTCACAGACCTCCATGGCTGGAACCCCTACAGCCCCCTGCAAGTCGCAGTCAAACACACACACACACACACAAACGTGATCTCACTATGCAAGGTGGTTATCGCTAGCTCACAAATAAAGCTGTTTGGCTCGCAATTAAACACTCTGATTTATACCGTGTTGGCAGGGCTGTGTGGCGTGATTATGCCTTAAAGAGTTAGAATCCCCCACTTCTCCCCCCTATGACACACTGGCTTAACCTCATAGGGTTTAGCCGCATAGGGTTTAGCCTGATAGTGTTTAGCCTGCTAGCGGTTAGCATAGCCGAGCTTCACCAGAGCGTCATTGTCAATTCGAAGCTTGCAGAAACTATTACTGGCTCCTATCCACCAGACACTGCTTGGCTGTTTTGTCACTTCAGAAGCCTCGGGGCTCTAAATAGACCAGAAGCTTGGCACAGGAGGCTCCGGGAGGGTTAACCGACAGACTGCGTTCCACAGGTGCAGAGAGAGAGAGTGGCATTTAGGCTTCTTACACACATCACAGTCCAAAGGCTCCGCTCATTACAGCAGACAAATGGCTATCCCTCTGGCTGTGTGGCGGCCCTGCAGAGACTTCTCAGGGAGATCTGTCTTCCAAAAGCTTCAGGTGACAAGTTCCAAAAGAGAGGATCCCCTAGTTGTCACTGATTATGGGTGGTGGTGATGGTGTTTTCAGGGAATGTAGTCACACATGCGCAGACACACACGTACACACACAATCATGTTGAGTCTCTCTGTGATTGTCGGCACCTTTGTTATTTGTTTCCTTCCAGGGAGACCAGGAGGAGGAGAGAGTACACGTCACCTTGGAAACTGGGGAGGAACACACCCAAACACTCCATTCTTACTTTTCCACTCCTTATCTTTCTTACTTTATCGCTCTCTTTTTCTCTCTTTCAACACATTCCTTAATATGCCATCATGCCATGACTAAAAATGTTACCTTTCAAGACCTTAATTCTTCTAAAATGAATGGTTGTCGATTAGCACCTGCCTCAGCCATATGCTCTGATCCAGGCATGCCATGCCTAATTCAAACACTACCAATCTTCACTTACACAAGTTGACAATATTCCTAAGAAATTGCCTTGATGCAACATAGCTCCTCGTTCCACTGCTATCTTCCCCAGTCTAAATTTCCTGGAAATACTTTGAGAGATGCCATCAGACTTTCCAATATATCTTCGAAAGAAACTTGAGCCCACTCAGAAGGGACTGAGTTTCTCTGACTGACACACACGCACACACACACACAGCGTCTGCTTTTTTGCTGCTACATGGACTACAGTAAACCTACATCCTGCTTCTAATGACTATCACTCTAAATGACCTTGTGCAAGTTGCTCTCTGTGGATGTGTATTTGTGATGCGTTTCGATCCTCTGTATTCAGTCCTGTACTTGGTGATCTCTGCCACTCCCTCCCCTGTGCCTTCTGTCTGTCAGTCATAATCAGTCATAATGTTGTTTTGTTGTTGTAATATTTCATTTAATCTTAAAAGTCTTAACTAGTCATGTGTGTTTCTATAACAGTAGTCTGAGACACAGACATTTTTCTGGTTTAAATCCCAGTTTTGGTGTTCAAATGTTTTTACACATTCACCTTCTGCTTGAGATCCCACTCTATTTGACTATCCTTGTCCATTCTCCAGCACATCCAGTTCTCTCTCTCTCTCTCCACCGCCACACCCCAGTACATTCGGTTCCAACACCCTCCCCCCTGACTGACGCACATCGCTGCACAAACTAGAGTTTCAATGAGTCAGCACTGCTTTCTGATGATGAGAGAAGACTATTCTACTTCCTGTCTTTTGTTGTTGCCGTTTGCTTCTCACTATATGGGAATGGTAGACAGAGAGAGAGCCAACTGGGCACAGACTGGTTGAATCAACGTTGTCATTTCAATGAAATGATGTGTAATAGACAATGAATTGATGTCTGTGTCCAGTGAGAGAAAGAGTGAGAGAGTCATTCTCAGTGGCAGGACTTGAGGTGTTCGAGCTCGATTCGGTCTGTCATTGCTCTGGCTTGGAACAATCAAATGAAATACCACTTTTTAAAGATTTGCCACTTTTGTGTATTACTTAAATGGAGAATCAGTAAAATGACAGCAACCTCTTAGGTGGGAATGACTGTAGGAATACTACGCTTTAGCGAGGGCCTGGGGGTAGAATGGAGTGAGGCAGACCACCGAGGTCACTGACACTGTTACTGGTTTCATTCAACTGTCATGTGAGTACAGAAAGCTGGTTCCAAGATTCTATTCCTGTAATTACTAGAATTCTTTTAGGTTTTTGTTTTGGGGTTTTGACGCATTCTAAAGTTGCTCTGTGTTTTCGGGGGATCAGTATAAAACCAATGTACATGATCAATTTATCTCTCAATCCAAAATTGGACAGATAAAATAAGACTTTGTATAAAAAAAGAAAACGTTTTAAAATGCATCACCAGCTAGCATGCCAACAAATGTTATGTTGATATTGTGAACAATTGTGATCTTGAATCTATGAATAAAATGGTAATTACATCGTTTCAGTTGTGAGTTTCTGTTGTGAGATATTTACTCTTTTGTTTCTAGAACCGAATATTTTTTTGTTGTTGATAATAACGTGGGTAGTTAATCATCATTAATTAATTATGCCCCTGATAGATCCAATATAATTTACAGGTAGCAATAATATTTTTTACCCCACGGTGTCACTATCACATCTATGAAAAACGTATTCGCGATCCCGTCTAGAAAGGGTGTTCGTGAGACAGATTTGACCATAGAATTAGCAATTAGAATAATTTAATAGGATCTTTATGGTCTTGACTCTAAAAAAAATTACGAACGAGAACAACATCCAATGAAATCCTTACCGTTTGTTACAACGTAATTTATTCACAATGGACATCCGTATTCGTGATCATGAATCTGTTACAGCATCAAACTATACTATGTTGATACAGCATAAAAAACGAACTACTTTGTTGATAGTGTATACATTGTTAAAATTGTCACTAGTACACCTACTACTTAAAGTGTTTTTGTGGGCAGGAATGACGCAACCCCAGCCTGAATTAAACTCCTGTTTCAACACGTCGCCAGTTTCCTCAGATGTGCCTGCTCTATTCCACAACTCAAATTACATAATTATGATTCCTTCCTCGCCTCCGTATTTCTTTGAAAGGATGTCATTTGAGACCCTCAAATTCAAATGTACACGAGCCCTGGTTTTACGAAAACTGTGAAAGCAAGTTTGTCACAGTACACATTTGAGTCATCACTATTGAAGTGACATTATGTTATTTTTTTCATAATCTCCAAAAGAGGAAGTATGTAAGGAAGGCAAAGATATGTGGTTTTGTTGAAGGAAGTAAACATGTTCTAACCGGGAATTGACTTGCCAGAAAATCAGCCGGGTTGGTGAGAGACCGGCTAAAATCTGATTGGCTGAAAACGGAGTTACGGCTTGTGGGCTGACGCAAGTACGCCACTCTGCATCTCACCGTCCTCCTGCTGGTGCTGAGGATTTATTAATTAAGCTAGCAAGCTGCTATCGGTCGCTTTGCTCACAACAAGCTGTCAAATTAAGACTTTATGCCTTCCATTGAAGTTTAACAGGTGAAGTGGTTATTCGGAAAAATACCAGGGACGATACGGTGAGTTTGTACTGCTTGAGCTAAATGTATTCTCCACATATGGCTAGCTAGCTAATGTTAGCTGTTAATTCAGTGAGGTGAGAACGGAAGCATCTATTGGCCAGTGTGACGATTTCTTAATTTTTGGTAGGCCTATGCAACTAATGATACTGAAATAACGTTACTTGAAGTAACTAACCGTATGGTGTCTCTTATTTCAGGTCGTGCATCCTGTTACTTTGGCCTGAGGGGAAAACATTCGACTGAGACAGATCAGGGAACGCCCTTAGAAAAAAGCCACTTGTTAGTCAATTAGTGAGTAACGTTAGGTAGTACAGTCTCACAAGGCAGGCAAGACGTTTGAGAAGTCTGGACGTTTCCTCGGGCTGAGTAAGCTTTTGCAGCATCTAAATTTGTAATTGTAATCCGATAAAGAGCATTAGCTAGTTAGCTTGTTAAGGTTGATTTCAGACTGACAGAGTAAAACTGCATTATCATCGGTGACGTGAGGTAACTAGATTATCTGCACGCGGTCAGGTTTCTCGCAAAAATGATGCAAATTTCGGATTCGTACAATCAAAAGAATTCATTGTTCAATGCAATGAAACGATTTATTGGTGCCGTAAATAACATGGATCAGACGGTGATGGTTCCTAGTCTGCTAAGAGACGTGCCTCTAGACGAGGAAGAAGAGGTGAAAACGATATCACCGATTAGGACCGCCAGCAATGGGTCAACCACCTATTTCCAGGACGGGGACATGTACAATTACTATGTGCTATTAAAATCGATCAGGAATGACATCGAATGGGGGGTCCTACAAGCCGACGACAGGCGGAAAGAAAAAATGGGGGTGACCGCGTTGGACATATCCAGAATAGAATCCGATGATGATGATTTGGAGAAACAATTTCATTATCATTTGACCGGACTACACACGGTTCTGTCTAAGCTTACCCGGAAAGCAAACACCCTCACGAACAGGTACAATCAGGAGATTGGAATAAGGGGCTGTGGACTGTGACTACTAGAAAGTTGAGTGTGTCAGACGATAACATCAAAAGCCATTGAATGGTGGGAATGTCCTAGTGATATCGTTTGTATTTATTCCCACAGTGGGAATAAATAAATGTAACCTACTAGACGTGTTTCATATGCATTGTGAAACATTTTCCATCTACTGTTTGAATGATTTGTTTCCACTAAATCTTGTGTATTAATGGCTTGTTGTATGGATGGTCTATCCACAAACATTTTTTGTTGTTGATTGGGCAACATTGCATAATGCCTACTGACAGTGGTTTCATATGTTATGGTAGCAATGAGTCATTGCCATACCGTTGACTAAATCATATGCTTGATGATCTATGAATTGGAATCAAATGATAATCATTTTGAATTTGAGAGATTCCAAGAGATTAACACCAACTGTAAACCTTATTTAAGCACCATTTTATTTTTCTATAGAAATGACGGCTCAGCGATTAAACATCTGCTTATTGTTATGTTGTGATCAGTTTATTTGACACAGTCACTGGTTTATTGAGAGGTACACAACTTCGGCATGATAGTTTTGTGACTTGATTAAACTGTACGATTGTGATTAGTCTGAACTGAAGCCTACAGTGGGTATAGAAAGTCACCACCCCCTTTCAAAATGTTCACCTTTTGTTGCCTTACAGCCTTAAATGTAAACGCATACATTTAGACTTTTCCCAGCTTTATTTACACACCATAACCCACAACATCCAAGTTAATCTTTCTCTTCTAAACTCAAAAGTAAAACAGTAAAATACCCTATTTGGATAAGTGAACCCCCCCACCCCTTTAGAATTGCAAACTTGCTGAGGTATAACCAACCACCTTCCAGATCACAAGTCAAGCTAATTGTCTTCCATCTGTGATCCATTTTAGGACTTTGATTATTTCAGAATAAAAGCAGTTTTTCATAGAGGACTCCACTGCTCAGTAGTGCAATTCAAAGCAATGAGTCCACAATGGTAGGAAATGTACTGTCAAAGGATCTACGAGATAAAGTTGTGAAAAGGCACAAGTTGGGATGGATATAGAAATATTTCAAAGGCTTTGTCCCTTGGAGCACAGTTAAGACCATTATTATTTGTTTTTATTTAACTGTTAGTTTACCAGGTAAGATGACTGAGAACATTCTTATTTACAGCAACTACCTGGGGAATAGTTACAGGGGAGAGGAGGGGGATGAATGAGCCTATTGTAAGCTATTAACAAGTGGTTAAGGTGTATGGCACCACCCAGACCCCGCATAGATCAGGCCGTCCCTCCAAACTGGATAACCGGGCAAGGAGGAGACTGATCAGAGAGGCTACCATTGGTGACTTTGAGGGAGTTTCAGGCCTTTATGGCAAAGACTCGTCAATGTGTACATGTGCCCACTATCACAAGCACTCTACAAATCTGGCCTCTATGGGAGGGTGGCAAGAAGAAAAGAAAAAACCCGTTTGAGCTTTGCCAAAAAGCACATTGTAGATTTTGAGGGAAAGTGGAAAAGGATGCTGTGGTCAAATGAGACAAATTGACCTTTTTGGTCTGAATGCAAAATGATGGGTCTGGAGAAAACCCAATACATCTTTCCACCCAAAGAACACCATGTCTACAGTAAAACACCATGTCTACAGTAAAGAACACCATGTCTACAGTAAAACACCATGTCTACAGTAAAGAACACCATGTCTGCAGTAAAGAACACCATGCCTTCAGTAAAGAACACCATGTCTACAGTAAAGAACACCATGTCTACAGTAAAGAACACCATGCCTACAGTAAATAACACCATGCCTACAGTAAAGAACACCATGTCTACAGTAAAGAACACCATGTCTACAGTAAAGAACACCATGTCTACAGTAAAGAACACCATGCCTACAGTAAATAACACCATGCCTACAGTAAATAACACCATGTCTACAGTAAATAACACCATGTCTACAGTAAAGAACACCATGTCTACAGTAAAACACCATGTCTACAGTAAATAACACCATGTCTACAGTAAAACACCATGTCTACAGTAAAGAACACCATGCCTTCAGTAAAGAACACCATGTCTACAGTAAAGAACACCATGCCTACAGTAAATAACACCATGTCTACAGTAAAACACCATGTCTACAGTAAAGAACACCATGTCTACAGTAAAACACCATGTATACAGTAAAGAACACCATGCCAACAGTAAAGAACATGCCTACAGTAAAACACCATGTCTACAGTAAAGAACACCATGCCTATAGGAAAGAACACCATGTCTACAGTAAAGAACACCATGTCTACAGTAAAGAACACCATGTCTACAGTAAAACACCATGTCTACAGTAAAACACCACGTCTAAAGTAAAACACCATGTCTACAGTAAAGAACACCATGCCTACAGTAAAACACCATGTCTAAAGTAAAACACCATGTCTACAGTAAAGAACACCATGTCTACAGTAAAGAACACCATGTCTACAGTAAAGAACACCATGCCTACAGTAAAACACCATGTCTACAGTAAAGAACACCATGCTTACAGTAAAGAACACCATGTCTACAGTAAAGAACACCATGTCTACAGTAAAGAACACCATGTCTACAGTATAGAACACCATGTCTACAGTAAAGAACACCATGCCTACAGTAAATAACACCATGTCTACAGTAAATAACACCATGTCTACAGTAAAGAACACCATGCCTATAGTAAAGAACACCATGCCTACAGTAAACACCATGTCTACAGTAAAGAACACCATGCCTACAGTAAAACACCATGTCTACAGTAAAGAACACCATGTCTACAGTAAAGAACACCATGTCTACAGTAAAACACCATGTCTACAGTAAAACACCATGTCTACAGTAAAGAACACCATGCCTACAGTAAAACACCATGTCTACAGTAAAGAACACCATGTCTACAGTAAAGAACACCATGCCTACAGTAAATAACACCATGCCTACAGTAAAACACGGTGGTGGCAGCATCCCATTGTGGAGGTGTTTCTCTTCAGCAGGGTCAGGATAGAAGGGAAAATGGACAGTGCAAAAATACCGAAAGATTCTTGAGAACCAGCTGCCCTCTGCCAGGAAGTTGAAAATGGGAAGATTGTTCACTTTTCAACATGACAATGATCCAAAGCACACTGCCAAAGCAACCGTACAGTGGCTGAAGGACAAGAAGGTGAATGTCCTGGAGTGCCTAGTCAGAGCCCCGACTTAAATCCCATTGAGAATCTGTGGAATGACTTGAAGAGTGCAGTCCATAAACGGTCACCATGCAATTTGACTGAGCTTCAACAATTCTACAAGGAAGAATGGGAAAATGTTGCACAGTCAAGGTGTGCAAAGTTATTAGAGACGTATTCAAAGAGACTCATGACTGGTTGTCTGGTTCAACCAACTCTGTTCATTTATCCGACTAGGGTATTTTGCAGATTTAATTTGAATACATTTTTTGTAAAAATTATTTAAACATTTTTTTACTTAGATATTCTGGGTTACTGTGTGTAAATATAGCAGATTTTTTTTTTTTAATGTGTTTTCATTTCAGGCTGTAACAGCATGCCCAAACCAGGACGCATGTGAGTGTCCGAGTGCACCACCGTGCGCAAATTAAGTTTGTCCCCCTGCACCAAACGCGATCACAACACGCAGGTTGAAATATCAAAACACACTCAGAAGCAATTATTATCTTAATTTGGGATATAAACATTGGGTTGTTATTTTACCTGAAATGCACAAGGTCCTCTCCTACAATTAATCCACACATAAAACGGTCAACCAAGTCGTTTCTAGCCATCTCTCCTCCTCCCAGGCTTTTTCCTCTTTGGACTTTATATGGCGATTGGCATCTAACTTTCATAATACGGTGTATTACCAGAACCGACTGACCTCAGTTCATCTTTCAATCACCCACGTGGATATAACCAATGAGGAGATGGCACGTGGGTAATGCTTCTTTAAACCAATGAGGAGATGGGAGAGGCAGGACCTGCACAAGTTCACTGTCACAAATAAAACTGACTTGCAAGCAGATGCTTGTTGGCGCACGTGAGCAGTGTCAGTGCAATGATTGAATAACATGTGTGTGTACATTTATTTTGCAATGCTCGCGCATGCGACACGAGCGATGTGGTCAGCATGTAAGGCAACAAAGGGTGAACATTTTGAAAGGGGGTGGTGACTTTCTATACCCACTGTATATTCTGGGCAAATAGGAATTTGTCAATAAGGTCATCTGAGGTCACACAAAGGTCAGGCATAATGTAATCCAACATTCACAGGAACTCAAACGGGTCATTTTCCAGTTGGCAAGAAATACAATCTCATGCAGTATTGTTGATTCCAAGATTCTTCTAGGTTGTGGGATTCCATGTATCCGGGATAAAACTATTAGATAGTCAATCTCTGAGATACAAGATTCAAATCCTTCAGATACTTGATCTTCCTTGAACCCCTTTCCCCATTGGGCTTATTTAAAGAGTTGCCAACCACATATGGCCTGTGTTCTGGTGTGGTGCTGGGACAACTATTAGGCCAGTGCAGTACTGTATGTCTGGACATGAGATTAAAGTCACTGTGACCAGATTTGGACCTGGCTGTAATTGAGGCTGTGACACAACCTTTCTACTTGACTGTCTGCCAGACCCGCTGCCATTCACAGCCATCTCCCATATATCTCACCAGCCTCTCATCTCCATCCACTTCAATAGAAAAAAATAAAATAACTGAACACAAATTGGAATTCTACACTGTTTAGGTATAACAGCTGTATTAGGGTCAGTAGGCCTTTAGTATTGTCATTTAGTAGGGGATTGTTTTGATTCACTAGGCCTTTGGATTTCTGTGTGTCCTGTGCTTAAAGTTATGGTACGCGTTATGGTTAGCATTCTAAACCAAAGTCACGAGACGGCAGTTTCATAACTCCTAGAGTTAATTGCATCATCTACCTCTCAACTCCAGTGGATGCAGCAACTCTGAAATAGACAAATTCCTTTGAGATGGAAAAGTGTTCCAACACCTATCCACTTACTCTCTCATTTCAAAGGTTGCCTTGACAACAGCCAAACCCCTTGACCCTCTCTGACAGCACAGATTATTCTGTATATCTAGTCAGACAGGTACAGTAGGTGACCTTCACCCTCAAAGGGAGAGGTGTCACACCTGATAATCTTATATGACGTGGCATTGTGCTGGCAAAGCATCTCTGCCAGTCAACAGGGATGACTGTTGCTGTGGAGAAATAGAATCTAGGCAGTACTTTGCCATCTATTGTAGTCAATCACAACATGTCTGACTCTATTTTCAGTTATTTTTCCACATACAACACTGTCACCTCAGTTCAAATCAAATTTATTTATATAGCCCTTCGTACATCAGCTGATATCTCAAAGTGCTGTACAGAAACCCAGCCTAAAACCCCAAACAGCAAACAATGCAGGTGTAAAAGCACGGTGGCTAGGAAAAACTCCCTAGAAAGGCCAAAACCTAGGAAGAAACCTAGAGAGGAACCAGGCTATGTGGGGTGGCCAGTCCTCTTCTGGCTGTGCCTGGTGAAGATTATAACAGAACATGGCCAAGATGTTCATATGTTCATAAATGCCAGCATGGTCGAATAATAATAAGGCAGAACAGTTGAAACTGGAGCAGCAGCACGGCCAGGTGGACTGGGGACAGCAAGGAGTCATCATGTCAGGTAGTCCTGGGGCATGGTCCTAGGGCTCAGGTCCTCCGAGAGAGAGAAAGAAAGAGAGAAGGAGAGAATTAGAGAACGCACACTTAGATTCACACAGGACACCGAATAGGACAGGAGAAGTACTCCAGATATAACAAACTGACCCTAGCCCCCGACACATAAACTACTGCAGCATAAATACTGGAGGCTGAGACAGGAGGGGTCAGGAGACACTGTGGCCCCATCCGAGGACACGCCCGGACAGGGCCAAACAGGAAGGATATAACCCCACCCACTTTGCCAAAGCACAGCCCCCACACCACTAGAGGGATATCTTCAACCACCAACTTACCATTCTGAGACAAGGCTAAGTATAGCCCACAAAGATCTCCGCCATGGCACAACCCAAGGGGGGGAGCCAACCCAGACAGGATGACCACATCAGTGAATCAACCCACTCAGGTGACGCACCCCTTCCAGGGACGGCATGAGAGAGCCCCAGTAAGCCAGTGACTCAGCCCCTGTAATAGGGTTAGAGGCAGAGAATCCCAGTGGAAAGAGGGGAACCGGCCAGGCAGAGACAGCAAGGGCGGTTCGTTGCTCCAGAGCCTTTCCGTTCACCCTCCCACTCCTGGGCCAGACTACACTCAATCATATGACCCACTGAAGAGATGAGTCTTCAGTAAAGACTTAAAGGTTGAGACCGAGTTTGCATCTCTGACATGGGTAGGCAGACCGTTCCATAAAAATTGAGCTCTATAGGAGAAAGCCCTGCCTCCAGCTGTTTGCTTAGAAATTCTAGGGATAATTAGGAGGCCTGCGTCTTGTGACCGTAGCGTACGTGTAGGTATGTACGGCAGGACCAAATCTGAGAGATAGGTAGGAGCAAGCCCATGTAATGCTTTGTAGGTTAGCAGTAAAACCTTGAAATCATCCCTTGCTTTGACAGGAAGCCAGTGTAGGGAGGCTAGCACTGGAGTAATATGATCACATTTTTTGGTTCTAGTCAGGATTCTAGCAGCCGTATTTAGCACTTACTGAAGTTTATTTAGTGCTTTATCCGGGTAGCCGGAAAGTAGAGCATTGCGGTAGTCTAACCTAGAAGTGACAAAAGCATGGATAAATTTTTCTGCATCATTTTTGGACAGAAAGTTTCTGATTTTTGCAATGTTACGTAGATGGAAAAAAGCTGTCCTTAAAATGGTCTTGATATGTTCTTCAAAAGAGATATCAGGGTCCAGAGTAACGCCGAGGTCCTTCACAGTTTTTTTTGAGACAACTGTACAACCATTAAGATTAATTGTTTATGTTAGTTTATGTGTCGGGGGGCTAGGGTCAGTTTGTTATATCTGGAGTACTTCTCCTGTCCTATTCGGTGTCCTGTGTGAATCTAAGTGTGCGTTCTCTAATTCTCTCCTTCTCTCTTTCTTTCTCTCTCTCGGAGGACCTGAGCCCTAGGACCATGCCCCAGGACTACCTGACATGATGACTCCTTGCTGTCCCCAGTCCACCTGGCCATGCTGCTGCTCCAGTTTCAACTGGCCTGGGCCCTAGGACCATGTCCCAGGACTACCTGACATGATGACTCCTTGCTGTCCCCAGTCCACCTGGCCATGCTGCTGCTCCAGTTTCAACTGTTCTGCCTTACTATTATTCAACCATGCTGGTCATTTATGAACATTTGAACATCTTGGCCACGTTCTGTTATAATCTCCACCCGGCACAGCCAGAAGAGGACTGGCCACCCCACATATGCTCTCTCTAATTCTCTCTTTCTTTCTCTCTCTCGGAGGACCTGAGCCCTAGGACCGTGCCCCAGGACTACCTGACATGATGACTCCTTGCTGTCCCCAGTCCACCTGACTGTGCTGCTGCTCCAGTTTCAACTGTTCTGCCTTATTATTATTCGACCATGCTGGTCATTTATGAACATTTGAACATCTTGGTCATGTTCTGTTATAATCTCTACCCGGCACAGCCAGAAGAGGACTGGCCACCCCACATAGCCTGGTTCCTCTCTAGGTTTCTTCCTAGGTTTTGGCCTTTCTAGGGAGTTTTTCCTAGCCACCGTGCTTTTACACCTGCATTGTTTGCTGTTTGGGGTTTTAGGCTGGGTTTCTGTACAGCACTTTGAGATATCAGCTGATGTACGAAGGGCTATATAAATAAATTTGATTTGATTTGATTTGGTTTAGGTCTGCCTCAGCCAGGAACAGTTAGTGGTTTAGGTCTGCCTCAGCCAAGAACCGTTAGTGGTTTAGGTCTGCCTCAGCCAAGAACAGTTAGTGGTTTAGGTCTGCCTCAGCCAGGAACCGTTAGTGGTTTAGATCTGCCTCAGCCAAGAACAGCTAGTGGTTTAGGTATGCCTCAGCCAGGAACTGTTAGTGGTTTAGGTCTGCCTCAGCCAGGAACCGTTAGTGGTTTAGATCTGCCTCAGCCAAGAACAGCTAGTGGTTTAGGTATGCCTCAGCCAGGAACTGTTAGTGGTTTACGTCTGCCTCAGCCAGGAACAGCTAGTGGTTTAGGTCTGCCTCAGCCAAGAACAGTTAGTGGTTTAGGTCTGCCTCAGCCAGGAACAGCTAGTGGTTTAGGTCTGCTTCAGCCCTGAACAGCTAGTGGTTTAGGTCTGCTTCAGCCAAGGAGAAGGATATGCACTCAATACTGTCAGCTGTAGGGCTGGGAATTGCCAGGGACCTCACAATACGATTATATAATGCTACTTAGGTGCCGATACGATAAGTGTTGCAATTCACATGATTCTCACGATTCTATATGTATCGTGATTCGATACTGCGATTTTATTATGATTTGATGTTTGAAACATATTGCTCTCTACATGTCTGCTACAGAGAGACAAGAGAGAATATGTTTATTTTAGTTTTTTATCAGTCATGGAAATAAAGTGTTGAAAACATGTTGGCTCACCATTTAAAAGGGAGCTAGAAAACAAGCTATAGGATGGAAAACACCAGAGTTTTGCCGCAGGTACAGCCGATTAGCTCTAGCTAACGCTAAAGAGCAACAACAACAGAAAATACATATATCAATATTATTATTTGGAAATCGATTCTTGGATTCAAAGTATCGATATAATATTGTCCAAAATAATATTGCGATATGTAACTATCGATTGTCTTCCCCCCGTCATTAGTTAGTTGTGGATACGGTAATAAAACAATTCTTCACACGACCCCGTTCTGGAAAACAACCACTCTGGTGTCAGGAGGGGACTGGCAGAAATAGAATGCCCCCCCCCCCCACCCACTCCCTCTATCAGAGGAGGACGAGAAGGAGGAATTCTTGAAGGCTTGTCTCGTCTGTTCCCTGAGCAAACAGAAAGGTCCTAGTGCCTCTCTTCCACCCTACCCCTTCCCCCGTATGTGAGGGTTTTTTTGTTTAGAGAGAGAGAGAGAGAGAGAGAGAGAGAGAGAGCGAGAGAGGACATATACACACACAGCACACAGGCCACTGTGTTATCCTGCATCTGAGGATCATATGGGATCGATACCCTGGCCGCAGAAAATCTCATTCCAGACCTCTATTCCTCTATTCATTTATCAGTCAACTCTCTTTGTCCTGTGTTGTCCTTGAATCTCTCTCTCTCTCAGCGCCAGATAAAAGGCAGAGTTAGCTGGGCACAGATGTTACTGTCAGTCGCTGGCCTATATGTTTGTTGATAGGCTCATTAATAATAAAATCAACACCGTCTCACTTGTTTCGTACAAGAGTATCTTATCCTTCCTCTTGGCTTTGACTAAAATATATTTACATCCTATTTAACCAACCACACCTCTTCAGCATTCAATGTTTGTCCACGGGGGAGAAACGTCAAATTGCAACAGTTAAGTTTAGGCATTAATTCCAACTGGTTAAGGTTTGGGATAGGCTTCTAAATGAACTTTCTCACTGTCTCAATGATGAAGATGAAGCGTGGGCTACTCACCGGTGATGAAGATGAAGCGTGGGCTACTCACCGGTGATGGCCGATGATGAAGATGAAGCGTGGGCTACTCACCGGTGATGAAGATGAAGCGTGGGCTACTCACCGGTGATGGCCGATGATGAAGATGAAGCGTGGGCTACTCACCGGTGATGAAGATGAAGCGTGGGCTACTCACCGGTGATGAAGATGAAGCGTGGGCTACTCACCGGTGATGGCCGATGATGAAGATGAAGCGTGGGCTACTCACCGGTGATGGCCGATGATGAAGATGAAGCGTGGGCTACTCACCGGTGATGGCCGATGATGAAGATGAAGCGTGGGCTACTCACCGGTGATGGCCGATGATGAAGATGAAGCGTGGGCTACTCACCGGTGATGGCGATGATGAAGATGAAGCGTGGGCTACTCACCGGTGATGGCCGATGATGAAGATGAAGCGTGGGCTACTCACCGGTGATGGCCGATGATGAAGATGAAGCGTGGGCTACTCACCGGTGATGGCCGATGATGAAGATGAAGCGTGGGCTACTCACCGGTGATGGCCGATGATGAAGATGAAGCGTGGGCTACTCACCGGTGATGGCCGATGATGAAGATGAAGCGTGGGCTACTCACCGGTGATGGCCGATGATGAAGATGAAGCGTGGGCTACTCACCGGTGATGGCCGATGATGAAGATGAAGCGTGGGCTACTCACCGGTGATGGCCGATGATGAAGATGAAGCGTGGGCTACTCACCGGTGATGGCCGATGATGAAGATGAAGCATGGGCTACTCACCGGTGATGGCCGATGATGAAGATGAAGCGTGGGCTACTCACCGGTGATGGCCGATGATGAAGATGAAGCATGGGCTACTCACCGGTGATGGCCGATGATGAAGATGAAGCGTGGGCTACTCACCGGTGATGGCCGATGATGAAGATGAAGCGTGGGCTACTCACCGGTGATGGCCGATGATGAAGATGAAGCGTGGGCTACTCACCGGTGATGGCCGATGATGAAGATGAAGCGTGGGCTACTCACCGGTGATGGCCGATGATGAAGATGAAGCGTGGGCTACTCACCGGTGATGGCCGATGATGAAGATGAAGCGTGGGCTACTCACCGGTGATGGCCGATGATGAAGATGAAGCTTGGCTACTCACCGGTGATGGCCGATGATGAAGATGAAGCATGGGCTACTCACCGGTGATGGCCGATGATGAAGATGAAGCGTGGGCTACTCACCGGTGATGGCCGATGATGAAGATGAAGCATGGGCTACTCACCGGTGATGGCCGATGATGAAGATGAAGCGTGGGCTACTCACCGGTGATGGCCGATGATGAAGATGAAGCGTGGGCTACTCACCGGTGATGGCCGATGATGAAGATGAAGCATGGGCTACTCACCGGTGATGGCCGATGATGAAGATGAAGCGTGGGCTACTCACCGGTGATGGCCGATGATGAAGATGAAGCGTGGGCTACTCACCGGTGATGGCCGATGATGAAGATGAAGCGTGGGCTACTCACCGGTGATGGCCGATGATGAAGATGAAGCGTGGGCTACTCACCGGTGATGGCCGATGATGAAGATGAAGCATGGGCTACTCACCGGTGATGGCCGATGATGAAGATGAAGCGTGGGCTACTCACCGGTGATGGCCGATGATGAAGATGAAGCATGGGCTACTCACCGGTGATGGCCGATGATGAAGATGAAGCGTGGGCTACTCACCGGTGATGGCCGATGATGAAGATGAAGCGTGGGCTACTCACCGGTGATGGCCGATGATGAAGATGAAGCGTGGGCTACTCACCGGTGATGGCCGATGATGAAGATGAAGCGTGGGCTACTCACGGTGATGGCCGATGATGAAGATGAAGCGTGGGCTACTCACCGGTGATGGCCGATGATGAAGATGAAGCGTGGGCTACTCACGGTGATGGCCGATGATGAAGATGAAGCTTGGCTACTCACCGGTGATGGCCGATGATGAAGATGAAGCATGGGCTACTCACCGGTGATGGCCGATGATGAAGATGAAGCGTGGGCTACTCACCGGTGATGGCCGATGATGAAGATGAAGCATGGGCTACTCACCGGTGATGGCCGATGATGAAGATGAAGCGTGGGCTACTCACCGGTGATGGCCGATGATGAAGATGAAGCGTGGGCTACTCACCGGTGATGGCCGATGATGAAGATGAAGCATGGGCTACTCACCGGTGATGGCCGATGATGAAGATGAAGCGTGGGCTACTCACCGGTGATGGCCGATGATGAAGATGAAGCGTGGGCTACTCACCGGTGATGGCCGATGATGAAGATGAAGCGTGGGCTACTCACCGGTGATGGCCGATGATGAAGATGAAGCGTGGGCTACTCACCGGTGATGGCCGATGATGAAGATGAAGCATGGGCTACTCACCGGTGATGGCCGATGATGAAGATGAAGCATGGGCTACTCACCGGTGATGGCCGATGATGAAGATGAAGCATGGGCTACTCACCGGTGATGGCCGATGATGAAGATGAAGCATGGGCTACTCACCGGTGATGGCCGATGATGAAGATGAAGCATGGGCTACTCACCGGTGAAGGCCGATGATGAAGATGAAGCGTGGGCTACTCACCGGTGAAGGCCGATGATGAAGATGAAGCGTGGGCTACTCACCGGTGAAGGCCGATGCGCTCGTCCCAACAGCCAATCTCAAGATAAGCTACTCTGAAAAACAGTGCTGTTCGCTCAGAATTGCTATAAAGTCATTGAGAAAGAAATTGTTAGCTTCTACAGACAGATTCGTGTCATCTTTTCAATAGTAGGCGTTTGCTTTACAAACTGTATTCTTTTCACGATTCTACTTAGAATTTTGCACAGGCAAACTGTAAAGTGTATTTAGTAGCCTACTGTAGCCTATAATATATAGTACCAGTCAAAAGTTTGGACACACATACTCATTCAAAGGTTTTTCTTTATTTTTACTATTTTCTACATTGTGGAATAATAGTGAAGACATCAAAAGTATGAAATAACACATATGGAATCATGCAGTAATCAAAAAAGTGTCAAATAAATCAAAATATATTTTATATTTGAGATTCTTCAAAGTAGCCACCCTTTGCCTCGATGGCAGCTTTGCACACTCTTTGCGTTCCCTCAACCAACTTCATGAGGTAGTCACCTGGAGTTAATTTCAGTTAACAGGTGTGCCTTGTTAAAAGTTCATTTGTAGAATTTCTTTCCTTCTTAATGCGTTTGAGCCAATCAGTTGTGTTTTGACAAGGTAGGGTTGTTATAGAAGATAGCCCTTTTTGGTAAAAGACCAATTCCATATTATGGCAAGAACAGCTCAAATAAGCAATGAGAAACTAACAGTCCATCATTACTTTAAGACATGAAAGGCAGTCAATCCGGAAAATTTGAATAACTTTGAAAGTTTCTTCAAGTGTAGTCGCAAAAACCATCAAGCGCTATGATGAAACTGTCTCTCATGAGGACCGCCACAGGAAAGGAAGACCCAAAGTTACCTCTGCTGCAGAGGATAAGTTCATTAGAGTTAACTGCACCCCTGAAATTGGCAATTAACTGCACCTCAGATTGCAGCCCAAATAAACGCTTCACAGAGTTCAAGTAACAGACACATCTCAACATCAACTATTCAGAGGAGACTGCGTGAATTAGGCCTTCATGGTCGAATTGCTGCAAAGAAACTACTACTAAAGGACACCAATAAGGCGAAGAGACTTGCTTTAGCCAAGAAACACGAGCAATGGACATTAGACCGGTGGAAATCTGTTCTTTGGTCTGATGAGTCCAAATTTGAGATTTTTGGTTCCAACCGCCGTCTCTTTTTGGGACGCAGAGTAGGTGAACGGATGATCTCTGCATGTGTGGTTCCCACTATGAAGCATGGAGGAGATGGTGTGGGGGTGCTTTGCTGGTGACACTGTCTGTGATTTATTTAGAATTCAAGGTACACTTAACCAGCATGGCTACCACAGCATTCTGCAGCAATACGCCATCCCTTCTGGTTTGCACTTATTGGGACTAAAACACACCTCCAGGCTGTGTAAGGGCTATTTGACCAAGAAAGAGAGTGATGGACCTGGCCTCCACAATCCCCTGACCTCAACCCAATTTTATTTCGTATTTTTTTAAACCTTTATTTAACTAGGCAAGTCAGTTAAGAACAAATTCTTATTTTCAATGACGGCCTTGGAACAGTGGGTTAACTGCCTGTTCAGGGGCAGAATGACAGATTTGTACCTTGTCAGCTCGGGGATTTGAACTTGCAACCTTCCGGTTACTAGTCCAACGCTCTAACCACTAGGCTACCCTGCCGCCACGGCAGGTAGTTTGGGATGAGTTGGACCGCAGAGCGAAGGAAAAACAGCCAACAAGTGCTCAGCATATGTGGGAACTCCTTCAAAACTGTTGGAAAGGCATTCCAGGTGACTACCTCATGAAGCTGGTTGAGAGAATGCCAAGAGTGTGCAAAGCTATCACCTGGGTGGCTACCTTGAAGAATCTAAAATCAGAAATATATTTGTGTGTTATTTCATTGTTGCGATGTATTCACTATTATTCTACAATGTTGAAAATAGTACAAATAAATAAAATCCTTGAGTAGGTGTGTCCAAACTTTTGACTGGTACTGTATATATATAGCCTCCACTATACAGTATACAGTGCCTTGCGAAAGTATTCGGCCCCGTTGAACTTTGCGACCTTTTGCCACATTTCAGGCTTCAAACATAAAGATATAAAACTGTTTTTTTTGTGAAGAATCAACAAGAAGTGGGACACAATCATGAAGTGGAACGACATTTATTGGATATTTCAAACTTTTTTAACAAATCAAAAACTGAAAAATTGGGCGTGCAAAATTATTCAGCCCCTTTACTTTCAGTGCAGCAAACACAGATCCCGTCAAATATATTACAAAGAGAAAAAACATGCGGTTTTATTTTTTATCATCTTTGAAATGCAAGAGAAAGGCCATCATGTATTTTTCCAGGTTATGTGCAATTTAGATTTTGGCAGCAAAGTTTTAGACTGATCCAATGAACCATTGCATTTCTGTTCAAAATGTTGTATCAAGCCCAAATGTACCTAATTGGTTTATTGATACATTTTAAATTCATAACAGTGGACTCTCCTCAAACAATAGCATGGTATTCTTTCACTGTAATGGCTACTGTGAATTGGACAGTGCAGCTAGATTAACAAGAATGTAAGCTTTCTGCCCATATCAGATATGTCTATGTCCTGGGAAATGTTCTTGCTACTTACAACCTCATGCTAATCACATTAGCTCAACCATCCCACAGGGGGACACCGATCCCGTAGAGGTTAATTACAATGAGTACGTCCTCCTATAGCTCCTCCCACCAGCCTCCACTGACAAACAGCTAGTGTGTTACAAGAAGAGTTCTCTCATCAGTTCTCTAAACAATAGCACAATGGCTCCACATGTTTATATAAAAGCTTCAGCGTACCTTTGTCTAAGGAGCTAATATGTTCTCACTAACATAGTAATGAACCATCTGAAACCAACAACTTTCTAAATGCTTTTCTCCTCCTCTCCCGCGTTTCTATCTATCTTTATCTCTCTCTCTCTCTTTATCTCTCTCTCTTTATCTCTCTCTCTCTTTATCTCTCTCTCTCTCTCTCTCTCTCTCTCTCTCTCTCTCTCAATCTCTAACAGCAGGTTTGGTGGTTACTTAGCAACCCTCCCAGCAAACTGCCAGAGGACAAAGCGAGGGAGGAGAGGTGAAGGAGAGGTGGAGCTGGGACAATCCCTCTCTCTCCCTCCCTCCCCTGGGAGAGGTACTCAGACTTAACCCTTTGTGCTCCTCTCACACCGGCTAGCTCAGATATAACCTCGCTTTTATGCTCAGTCCCCTCTCAAGGGAAATAACTTCAGAGGGGATAGGCTTAAAGGGATTGAGAAAATATCTCTCTCCCCACTCTTCCTCTCTCTCCCCTGGTCTGCTCCCCCTCTCTCCCCTGGTCTGCTCCCCCTCTCTCCTCTGGTCTGCTCTCCCTCGCTCTCTCCCCCTCTCTCTCTGCTGTCGGTCACTCAGACACAGTAGAGTGGTTGGGGCAGAGAGCCGAGAGTTTGTCAGGTGTCAGACAGCGATGGAGAGAGAGGGAGAGAGAGAGAGAAAGAGAGAGCCAATCCACAGACTGATAACCTACCGTACATGGCCTCCTCTGCACACACATCACACACATCCCAGCTAAATCTTAAATGTTTACCAGATCTAATTATCACCTAATGGATGTTGAAATCATCCAATAAGGAGCCATACACGTAGAGGTACTGTATGTCCAATAACAATCAGTTGGGGTCAAGAGAGGTCACAAGGCTTGACCCACCATGGATTGCACTCTAAATGACATTGTAACATCTTTAGGTCCATGTATTGATTTTTTGGCACAGATTGTCAGCCACTGATAAATGTCACTTCTGACCATGTGGTCAAGTGGAATATAAAACCAATGCCCTTCAGGGTTTGGGTCAGTTCCATTCAGATGCTGTCCATTACTGGGAATAATTGGAATTCCAATTCAAGAGATGAAAAGGGTCCCTTATTTCCCACCCTGGAGTTTGTAGTTGATAAGTTGAATTTCAAATCACAACCCAACCCTGGTGCCAATACTAAAAGACTGGTATAACAATATACACACGCAGGCATCCACACACACATCCACACACACACACAGGTATACAGTCATTATCTTTTCCACTGAACAACACCAATTAAACCAGCCTCCCCTCTCTCCCTTTGTCTCTCTCTCTCTCTATCTAGATGTTCTACAAGCCATCAGTACATTCACACCTCCCTCACAGTAAAACATGTTGTTCAGCATTAATACACATGATAATCCCTGTAGGAGAAGTTATCAGCAGCAGGAGTCTGGCTACAGCTTGTGTCACAGGAGGTTGGTGGCACCTTAATTGAGGAGAACGGGCTCGTGGTAATGGTTGGAGCAGAATCTGTGGAATGGTATGAAATACATCAACACATGGTTTCCATGGTTTCCAGGTGTTTGATGCCATTCCATTTGCTCCGTTCCAGTCATTAATATCAGCTGTCCTCCCCTCAGCAGCCTCCACTGGTTTGTGTGTGTGTAGTCATGGTGACTCACAGTTCAATCCCCTACTTCTCTCTCGGTGTGAGTCATGTTCTCAAGCCCGCTCTGTGGGCGTGTTTCCGTGCGCGTGTTTCCGTGCGCGTGAGCACCCGGTGCAGGAAAGAAGGTCGGCACTAATTGAATTAGCCACTTCTGTCCTGACAATCGGCCTGGCTGGCTGGCTGACTCACTGGCTGGCTGATGAAGGACTGTAGATAATCATTACGCCGCACCAACACATAGACAGAGAGAGAGAAAGGGGAAGAGAGAGAGCGGCGATGGGCAGAATTGATTAGTAGGGCTTTGATTCAAAGCAACGCCCACCCCCAGAGACAAGCTTGTGGGATGAGAAATGATACGAGGGGGAGGGATGGAGTGTGTGTCAGGGGCAAGAGGGAGGGGGAAGGTGGGAGGGATGGAGTATGTCAGGGGCAAGAGGGGGAGGGATGGAGTGTGTGTCAGGGCAAGAGGGAGGGGGAAGGTGGGAGGGTTGGAGTATGTCAGGGGCAAGAGGGGAGGGATGGAGTGTGTGTCAGGGCAAGAGGGAGGGGGAAGGTGGGAGGGTTGGAGTATGTCAGGGGCAAGAGGGGGAGGGATGGTGTGTGTCAGGGCAAGAGGGGGAGGGATGGAGTGTGTGTCAGGGGCAAGAGGGAGGGGAAGGTGGGAGGGTTGGAGTATGTCAGGGGCAAGAGGGGGAGGGATGGTGTGTGTCAGGGCAAGAGGGAGGGGGAAGGTGAAAGGGTTGGAGTATGTCAGGGGCAAGAGGGGAGGGATGGAGTGTGTGTCAGGGCAAGAGGGAGGGGGAAGGTGGGAGGGTTGGAGTATGTCAGGGGCAAGAGGGGGAGGGATGGTGTGTGTCAGGGCAAGAGGGGGAGGGATGGAGTGTGTGTCAGGGGCAAGAGGGAGGGGAAGGTGGGAGGGTTGGAGTATGTCAGGGGCAAGAGGGGGAGGGATGGTGTGTGTCAGGGCAAGAGGGAGGGGGAAGGTGGGAGAGTTGGAGGGTGTCAGGGGCAAGAGGGGGAGGGATGGTGTGTCAGGGCAAGAGGGAGTGGGAAGGTGGGAGGGTTGGAGGGTGTCAGGGGCAAGAGGGAGCGGAGGGGGGTGGAAGGGTTGGAGTGTGTGTTAGGGGCAAGAGGGAGAGGAGGGGGCTGGAATGTGTGTTAGGGCAAGAGGAGAGGAGGGGGTTGGAGGGTGTCAGGGGCACGAGGGAGGGGAGGGGGTGGAAGGGTTGGAGTGTGTGTCAGGGGCAAGGGGGTTGGAGTGTGTGTCAGGGGCACGAGGGGGGGTGGGGGGTTGGCGTGTGTGTCAGGGGCAAGAGGGAGGGGAGGAGGGGTGAATCAAAATAGGATGCTGACAACTCTGTATAACCCAACTGAGACATCCCTCCAGTGTTGTGAACGCAGCCCATCAGCAGTCCTTTTTGTTCAGAGAGCCAGTGGTTTGAAAGCCAGGTTTGCAGTGGCAGGAATGGACTGCGTTAGCCCACACAGCTAGCAGAAACCTCAAAGACCTTGTTTCCTCTTTCATTTCAGGACTAGGGTGGTATGTCCCCAGACTGTCAGATACACACAGGGCCAGTGATTGCGCTCTTGTAGCATGGAGCCTCAAGGGCGGTGAAGTTATCGCTGCCATCGCTCATCTTCTGGAGCCAAGCAGACCAGTGTGGTGTCCCCTGGAGAGATAGAAGGCCCAATCACACTGTACTGCAGTCCTTTGGCCTTCACAACTCTGTTAACAGACACACACACACACACACACACACACACACACACACACACACACACACACACACACACACACACACACACAAATACCCTCAGCCTCTTAGGAAGAACACAGCTAATAGTCCTGTCATTATGGCGTCAATACAAATCAATGCTGTCTGCACTGGGAAACATGAACATTCATAGACATGATCGAGCTGCTGGCCGAGGTGTGTGTGATGTGACTGAGTGTATTTTTGTGTATGTGTGTGTGTGTGTGTGTGTGTGTGTGTGTGTGTGTGAGTGGGCCTCTCAAGGGGACACTGGAGAGGATCCCCACCCACCCAGTCTAGCCCCAGAGGTAAAGGGTTAATTAAAAGCTAATTAGGTAGAAAATAAAGGCCAGCGTCTCCATTTCCGCTGTGCCGAACACAATTTTCCAATTGGATAGAGACTTGCACTATCTGCGTCCAATGGGAGAGACACATTACCAATTATGAGGCTTGATAAACACCAATACACTCCCCACTTCACCCTACTCCCTTCTTTTAATATCCATATTCTCCTCGCTTGCGCGTTTCCTGCGCTCCCCAAACAGCTCTCTAACTCGCCAGCTCTTTTAAAAATCATGCAAATTAGCCACATTCAAAGGGAAAATACATCGTAACCATGAACAACTTATGCATATTTCAGAGAGCAGGAAATTGTGCCTGAGAAGAGAGGGGGGAATGGAGAGAGAGAGGGAAAGGGAGAGAGAGAAAGAGAGAGAGAGAGAGAGAGGGAAAGGGAGAGAAAGAGAGAGAGAGAGGGAAAGGGAGAGAAAGAGAGAGAGGGGGAAAAGGAGAAAGAGATAATATCAGCTTAATGACATATCTTACATCCACTGCTTACTGCTCCACTTTCCTTAATGAAGGCAGACATAGAAATATTGCTAATGTGCTGAAATGGGAAAGGGCCTATAATGATTTCTAATTCAAGAGGAAGTTAGGAACGTGCCAAAAAGCAGTATACTTAATTACAGACTGGCAGTCTGTCGTTCTATGACTGAGTTTAATCACACTCTTATTTGTCATGCCCAATTTAGCATCCTGTGTGTCAAATAGGCCTTTAAAGGTACAGTACAAGTCATGCTAGCAACAAATCATGAGCTTCATCAACTTCCCTTCACACAGTTTCACTATAGACTTCCATACTCATGCAACATTGTCTTTCTCTCTCATGTGGGTGTAAAGACTACAGTGATGCATCTCACCACAATCCTACAACTATATCCAAGGGACATTACGTCTTAATGGTATAGTTCACCCAGATTACTAAATGACACATTGGTTTCCTTACCCTATAAGCAGTCTACGTAAAAGGTATGACAGCAATTCATGCTTTGGTTTTATTTCCCTGGCACAGCTTCTAAATGTTAACGTTTTAGCATTTGTGGCATAAATCGCATTCACGTCATGGTACCGATATGAGTATTTTTCGCGTGGAAACAGTGCCAGGGAAGCTAAACCAAAGCATGAATAGCTGTCTGCTGTCATACCTTGTCCATAGACTGCATACAAGGAAACCAACACGTCATTTTGCAATTGGCAATTTGGGTGAATTATCCTATCACATCCCTTCAGATGATTGCTCACAAAGACAACGTCAGTTGATACAGTCTGGAACGTGAGTCAAACTGACCTGAGGATGTAGCTCAATGCTAGCATTGTATTCATCATGTACTGTAGCACTGCTCTCCTGAACAGATCCTTCTGTATAGAAACCCACTGTATGTATGTTTAAGACAAAGACCTTTATCTAAAGGCTTCTCAGTTGGTAAAGCACGGCGATTGCAACACCAGGATATTGGGTTTGATTCCCGGGACCACCCGTACTTAAAATGAATGCACGCAAGTCGCTTTGGATGAAAGCGTCTGCTAAATGACAGCAATGGAAAAGATTAAATGTTCACTGTTAATATAATAATAACCCATATTATTATATTAACAGTGAACATTTAATCTTTTCCATTGCTACTTAATAACCTCTTATTTTTGGAAAAATAACGTTCCCAAAGTAAACGGCCTATTTCTCAGGACCAGATGCTAGAATATGCATATAATTGACAGCTTAGGATAGAAAACACTCTAAAGTTTCCAAAAGTGTAAAAATATTGTCTGTGAGTATAACAGAACTGATATTGCAGGCGAAAGCCTGAGAAAAATCCAATCAGGAAGTGACTCTTATTTTGAAAGCTCTGTGTTCCTATGCATCCCTATTGACCATTGAATGGGATATCAACCAGATTCCAGATATCAACCAGATTTTCTATGGCTTCCCTAAGGTGTCTACAGCCTTTAGACATAGTTTCAGGCCTTTATTTTGAAGAATGAGCGTGAACGACCACATTACGTAAGTGGTCAGGTGGGGGCTCTCAGAGTGATTTTTGCGCAAAAGAGAGAGTCGGCCATTGTTCCTCACAGTCCCAGTGAAAAGCCAACTGTCCCGGTTGATATATTATCGAATAGATATTTGAAAAATCAAATCAAATCAAATTTATTTATATAGCCCTTCGTACATCAGCTGATATCTCAAAGTGCTGTACAGAAACCCAGCCTAAAACCCCAAACAGCAAACAATGCAGGTGTAAAAGCATGGTGGCTAGGAAAAACTCCCTAGAAAGGCCAAAACCTAGGAAGAAACCTAGAGAGGAACCAGGCTATGTGGGGTGGCCAGTCCTCTTCTGGCTGTGCCGGGTAGAGATTATAACAGAACATGACCAAGATGTTCAAATGTTCATAAATGACCAGCATGGTCGAATAATAATAAGGCAGAACAGTTGAAACTGGAGCAGCAGCACAGTCAGGTGGACTGGGGACAGCAAGGAGTCATCATGTCAGGTAGTCCTGGGGCACGGTCCTAGGGCTCAGGTCCTCCGAGAGAGAGAAAGAAAGAGAGAATTAGAGAGAGCATATGTGGGGTGGCCAGTCCTCTTCTGGCTGTGCCGGGTGGAGATTATAACAGAACGTGGCCAAGAAGTTCAAATGTTCATAAATGACCAGCATGGTTGAATAATAGTAAGGCAGAACAGTTGAAACTGGAGCAGCAGCATGGCCAGGTGGACTGGGGACAGCAAGGAGTCATCATGTCAGGTAGTCCTGGGACATGGTCCTAGGGCCCAGGCCAGTTGAAACTGAAGCAGCAGCATGGCCAGGTGGACTGGGGACAGCAAGGAGTCATCATGTCAGGTAGTCCTGGGGCATGGTCCTAGGGCTCAGGTCCTCCGAGAGAGAGAAAGAAAGAGAGAAGGAGAGAATTAGAGAACGCACACTTAGATTCACACAGGACACCGAATAGGACAGGAGAAGTACTCCAGATATAACAAACTGACCCTAGCCCCCGACACATAAACTAATGCAGCATAAATACTGGAGGCTGAGACAGGAGGGGTCAGGAGACACTGTGGCCCCATCCGAGGACACCCCGGACAGGGCCAAACAGGAAGGATATAACCCCACCCACTTTGCCAAAGCACAGCCCCCACACCACTAGAGGGATATCTTCAACCACCAACTTACCATCCTGAGACAAGGCCGAGTATAGCCCACAAAGATCTCCGCCACGGCACAACCCAAGGGGGGCGCCAACCCAGACAGGCCGACCACAACAGTGAATCAACCCACCCAGGTGACGCACCCTCCCCAGGGACGGCATGAGAGAGCCCCAGTAAGCCAGTGACTCAGCCCCGTAACAGGGTAGAGGCAGAGAATCCCAGTGGAAAGAGGGGAATCGGCCAGGCAGAGACAGCAAGGGCGGTTCGTTGCTCCAGAGCCTTTCCGTTCACCTTCCCACTCCTGGGCCAGACTACACTCAATCATATGACCCACTGAAGAGATGAGTCTTCAGTAAAGACTTAAAGGTTGAGACCGAGTTTGCGTCTCTGACATGGGTAGGCAGACCGTTCCATAAAAATGGAGCTCTATAGGAGAAAGCCCTGCCTCCAGCTGTTTGCTTAGAAATTCTAGGGACAATTAGGAGGCCTGCGTCTTGTGACCGTAGCGTACGTGTAGGTATGTACGGCAGGACCAAATCAGAGAGATAGGTAGGAGCAAGCCCATGTAATGCTTTGTAGGTTAGCAGTAAAACCTTGAAATCAGCCCTTGCTTTGACAGGAAGCCAGTGTAGAGAGGCTAGCACTGGAGTAATATGATCAAATTTTTTGGTTCTAGTCAGGATTCTAGCAGCCGTATTCAGCACTAACTGAAGTTTATTTAGTGCTTTATCCGGGTAGCCGGAAAATAGAGCATTGCAGTAGTCTAACCTAGAAGTGACAAAAGCATGGATTAATTTTTCTGCATCATTTTTGGACAGAAAGTTTCTGATTTTTGCAATGTTACGTAGATGGAAAAAAGCTGTCCTCGAAATGGTCTTGATATGTTCTTCAAAAGAGAGATCAGGGTCCAGAGTAACGCCGAGGTCCTTCACAGTTTTATTTGAGACGACTGTACAACCATTAAGATTAATTGTCAGATTCAACAGAAGATCTCTTTGTTTCTTGGGACCTAGAACAAGCATCTCTGTTTTGTCCGAGTTTAATAGTAGAAAGTTTGCAGCCATCCACTTCCTTATGTCTGAAACACATGCTTCTAGCGAGGGCAATTTTGGGGCTTCACCATGTTTCATTGAAATGTACAGCTGTGTGTCATCCGCATAGCAGTGAAAGTTTACATTATGTTTTCGAATAACATCCCCAAGAGGTAAAATATATAGTGAAAACAATAGTGGTCCTAAAACAGAACCTTGAGGAACACCGAAATTTACAGTTGATTTGTCAGAGGACAAACCATTCACAGAGACAAACTGATATCTTTCCGACAGATAAGATCTAAACCAGGCCAGAACATGTCCGTGTAGACCAATTTGGGTTTCCAATCTCTCCAAAAGAATGTGGTGATCGATGGTATCAAAAGCAGCACTAAGGTCTAGGAGCACGAGGACAGATGCAGAGCCTCGGTCCGTTGCCATTAAAATGTCATTTACCACCTTCACAAGTGCCGTCTCAGTGCTATGATGGGGTCTAAAACCAGACTGAAGCATTTCGTATACATTGTTTGTCTTCAGGAAGGCAGTGAGTTGCTGCGCAACAGCCTTCTCTAAAATTTTTGAGAGGAATGGAAGATTCGATATAGGCCGATAGTTTTTTATATTTTCTGGGTCAAGGTTTGGCTTTTTCAAGAGAGGCTTTATTACTGCCACTTTTAGTGAGTTTGGTACACATCCAGTGGATAGAGAGCCGTTTATTATGTTCAACATAGGAGGGCCAAGCACAGGAAGTAGCTCTTTCAGTAGTTTAGTTGGAATAGGGTCCAGTATGCAGCTTGAAGGTTTAGAGGCCATGATTATTTTCATCATTGTGTCAAGAGATATAGTACCACTAACGGTTCCTGGCTGAGGCAGATCTAAAGCACTAGCTGTTCCTGGCTGAGGCAGACCTAAACCACTAACTGTTCCTGGCTGAAGGCAGACCTAAACCACTAACTGTTCTTGGCTGAGGCAGACCTAAACCACTAGCTGTTCCTGGCTGAGGCAGACGTAAACCACTAACAGTTCCTGGCTGAGGCAGACCTAAACCACTAGCTGTTCTTGGCTGAGGCAGATCTAAACCACTAACGGTTCCTGGCTGAGGCAGACCTAAACCACTAACTGTTCTTGGCTGAGGCAGACCTAAACCACTAACGGTTCCTGGCTGAGGCAGACCTAAACCACTAACGGTTCCTGGCTGAGGCAGACCTAAACCACTAGCTGTTCCTGGCTGAGGCAGATCTAAATCACTAACGGTTCCTGGCCGAGGCAGACCTAAACCACTAACTGTTCCTGGCTGAGGCAGATCTAAACCACTAACTGTTCCTGGCTGAGGCAGACCTAAAGCACTAGCTGTTCCTGGCTGAGGCAGACCTAAACCACTAACGGTTCCTGGCTGAGGCAGACCTAAACCACTAACTGTTCTTGGCTGAGGCAGACCTAAAGCACTAGCTGTTCCTGGCTGAGGCAGACCTAAACCACTAACGGTTCCTGGCTGAGGCAGACCTAAGGCACTAACTGTTCCTCATCACTACAGGGAAATCTATATTGAAGTATTGTATGATATCTGGGCTCCTAGTCCACCAGAAATTCCACAGGCAGTTCTGATGTTATTGTTGAGCAACATGACTGTGTGTTATCAAACATGCCAACCTGTTACGCAAAGACAAAGGTGTTTTCGGCCTGTGTGTGTGTGTGTGTGTGTGTGTGTGTGTGGGGGTGGGGGGTGGGTGTGCGTGTGTGTGTGTGTGGGGGGGAGGGGTGTGTGTGTGTGGGTGTGTGTGTGGGTGTGTGTGTGTGTGTGTGTGTGTGTGGGTGTGTGTGTGTGTGTGCAGACAGTTAGATGGCTTCATAAATCAAGTAGACAGCTATTCTGTTGAGCTGAGAACATTTCAATGGGACCGCTGTCAAAGATCTACTGCCGGCGCTGCTGCTATATTCTGACTCAGAGCTTCACCACACTATAGACAACGGAAAATAAAAAGCACACTTTGACATGAAGGACTTTCTCTCTTTCTCTTTCCGTCTCTCACTCTCTCTCTCTTGCCACACACGGTCACACACAAACGCACAAGGCCAAACATTCCTGCACTGTGTATGCGTGCGTGTTTGTGTGTGTGTGTGTGTGTGTGGCCGGCTCCACTATTGGACAGCACCGTAACCCTCCCCTCCCTCTCATTCCACAATCCTCCCACTCCCCCACTTGTCAATATCATCATACCGGCCCCCAGTCGTCAAGCTAAATTCTGACTCAGTTGATGGAAACAGGAAGTGGGGAAGGTGGGGACTTTTTCATAATTAGTCATCCCAGGTCCCTTGTTTGCTTAATATAGCTGCTACATAGTGTGTGTGCTTTAGACAGTGCTCAGTTCAAAGCACTGATATGGAGTGGTATGGGGTTTCAGCCAACACAAAATAACCCAGGCCTATGAATAGATTCCATGTAAACAAAACATGGCAGACAAGAGAGCGTGGCTCAAGAGTGTACTGTGTGTGGTGTGTGTGTGGCCTGCCTGCTTGTGTGTGTGTGTGTGTGTGTGTGTGTGTGTGTGTGTGTGTGTGTGTGTGGAGAGAACAAGCTGCTTTTACCCAGCTTGGTGCCGTTGACGAGCTGTCGTTTTATTGGTTAGCTAAATGCCACCTACTGACTGTGATATATCACTCTTTTTTAAATGTTATATATTTATTTATTTTAATCCCGTTTTTCTCCCCAATTGGTAGTTACAGTCTTGTCCCATCGCTGCAACTCCCGTATGGACTCGGGAGAGGCGAAGGTTGAGAGCCGTGCATCCTCGAAACACAACCCAACCAAGACGCACTGCTTTAACCCGGAAGCCAGCCTCACCAAATGTGTCGTTGAAAACACTGTGCACCTGGCTACTGCGTCAAAATCTCTAGTGGCACAGCTAGCACTGTGATGCAGTGCCTTAGACCACTGCACCACCCGGGAGGCGTGATATATCACTCTAGACGCAGAAAAAAAAACTTTAGACAGAAACCATCCCCATCACGTAATGTAGAGGGCTGGGAAATATCACACTACTGCTGCTACTGGCCAGTCCAACATGCTATTCATATCTTACCCTTATGGGTTATCAGCCCACCAGCTGAAACTGCATGGTGATGATAAAGAATGTACTTAGGAGTAAGTTACTGTATAGTTCAGCAGTACTGAACTACTAGAATGTACTTATAGGAGTAAGTTACTGTATAGTTCAGCAGTACTGAACTACTAGAATGTACTTATAGGAGTAAGTTACTGTATAGTTCAGCAGTACTGGCAAACATAATGTGAAAATCTTCATGTTTGAGAACCTGTTGCAGTGAAAGCAAATGACAGTAAAAATGGACTGTTGTTTACAGGATAGTACAGTGTACTAAAGCTACATGCTACAGTACAACATTATACCACACCACTCTTATCTCTCTGGTTACATATTAGACAGATATAGAGAGAGCTCACAGTGAAAACACTAAGGGGCCACTGGTATGGGAGCCGTTACCCTCGGGCCCCTGGATACACAATGCTGAGGGATCGACTGTATTGATGCAGCTCCTGTCTCTGTGTACACTAGCTAACCAGCTCAGACCACTCTCACCCCAACTATGGGAGAAAGGCTGGTTGCTGACACAGGCCATACAGAAGCTGAGACATGTCACAATGTCCTCCAGCTGATCTACCACGAGTTGCACTCTGGGCCGCTGCATGGCTGTGAGGGACTAGGTCAATGTTTTGGACGTGATCAACTTGTTCTCTCTGTCCAGAAGTCCTATCTAGGGTCAGGTCAAGAAGGAAGTTAGATTACTAGATGTACTAAGCAACTCTTTTAGAAGAAAGTGACTTTCTCTATTACCTCAACCTTTTACCTTATTTTGGGGGTTTTGTTTACTCATGCTGCAGTAAAATGGGCCCAAGACAGACGTCATGGATTTTGCATCAAACCATATATTCTTTACACAAACTATCATACCAATCTGATTACAGTTTAGAGCAGTGGTTCCCAGTCTTTTCCTGTTACTGTACAAACTGAATTTTGCCCTGCCTGACGTACCCCCTCATGTGTATTCTACCAGTAACCTTTGGTCTCATGAGTCTTCTCAAGTACCCCCTGTGTATAGGCAAAGTACCACCTGTGTACTGGATAGGGTTGCAACGATACTGATAATTGGCCAAAGTTAATGGAATCTGCAGTCATTTTGGTATTTAACAGAAAATCTATGGCAATCTATCGTCACTTTGGTAATTTATACTTGAATAACTTTTAAAAATAAATATTTGTACAGTGTTCATTTTTATATCTGTCCATATTGTCCATGAGTTTCTAGTAGATAGACCACACGGTTCAAGATAAAATAGCCTAATTAATGTAAAAAGCATCTAATCAACAATGCCATTATTTTCAATTACCTCTGCAACTGGTCAAACTATTGACTTTTTTTCACAACTGCCTCCAGTTTGACGCCAAAATATTGACAACAAAGACGTATTGACATAGTAAAATAAGAAATGCTAAGGATATTTCATGCTGAATCCTTCATATTAAACACCAATGGTATTCACCAAAATGATTGTTTTTATTTAGGATAATGTTTTACGGCTTTGTCATTAAATTTTTTATTTTCAAATCATCTTATTTCATTATTTAATATATTTTACATTTGATAAGGCCACACGGAGGAACAGAGATGATTAGACACCTGATAATCTGAAGTACCCAAAATAGCCGCTAATTGTTTTGTGATAGAAAAAAAAACATTAAATCCTTAAAAGACAAGAATTCTGGTAGTTTACTGGTCAACTTTGAAAGTTTCCAGTAATATACCCTCCTTGGTAACCCTTGTACTGAACCCACAAGGTTATCTCCCAGGAAGATTCTACCTGTGTTCCCCTAGCCTGTCTATTATCAGAGTCAGGCCTCCAGTGTGGGTGGTAGGTGTTCCCCTAGCCTGTCTATTATCAGAGTCAGGCCTCCAGTGTGGGTGGTAGGGGTTCCCCTAGCCTGTCTATTATCAGAGTCAAGCCTCCAGTGTGGGTGGTAGGTGTTCCCCTAGCCTGTCTATTATCAGAGTCAGGCCTCCAGTGTGGGTGGTAGGTGTTCCCCTAGCCTGTCTATTATCAGAGTCAAGCCTCCAGTGTGGGTGGTAGGGGTTCCCCTAGCCTGTCTATTATCAGAGTCAGGTCTCCAGTGTGGGTGGTAGGTGTTCCCCTAGCCTGTCTATTATCAGAGTCATGCCTCCAGTGTGGGTGGTAGGTGTTCCCCTAGCCTGTCTATTATCAGAGTCAGGCCTCCAGTGTGGGTGGTAGGGGTTCCCCTAGCCTGTCTATTATCAGAGTCAGGTCTCCAGTGTGGGTGGTAGGTGTTCCCCTAGCCTGTCTATTATCAGAGTCATGCCTCCAGTGTCGGTGGTAGGTGTTCCCCTAGCCTGTCTATTATCAGAGTCAAGCCTCCAGTGTGGGTGGTAGGGGTTCCCCTAGCCTGTCTATTATCAGAGTCAGGCCTCCAGTGTGGGTGGTAGGTGTTCCCCTAGCCTGTCTATTATCAGAGTCAGGCCCCCAGTGTGGGTGGTAGGGGTTCCCCTAGCCTGTCTATTATCAGAGTCAGGCCTCCAGTGTGGGTGGTAGGTGTTCCCCTAGCCTGTCTATTATCAGAGTCAGGCCTCCAGTGTGGGTGGTAGGTGTTCCCCTAGCCTGTCTATTATCAGAGTCAAGCCTCCAGTGTGGGTGGTAGGTGTTCCCCTAGCCTGTCTATTATCAGAGTCAGGCCTCCAGTGTGGGTGGTAGGGGTTCCCCTAGCAGTGTGTTGTAACATGACTCCTGTTTAGTCTGACAGACCAGGAGGGGTGTGTTGTAACATGACTCCTGTTTAGTCTGACAGGCCAGGAGGGGTGTGTTGTAACATGACTCCTGTTTAGTCTGACAGGCCAAGAGGGGTGTGTTGTAACATGACTCCTGTTTAGTCTGACAGGCCAGGAGGGGTGTGTTGTAACATGACTCCTGTTTAGTCTGACAGGCCAGGAGGGGTGTGTTGTAACATGACTCCTGTTTAGTCTGACAGGCCAGGAGGGGTGTGTTGTAACATGACTCCTGTTTAGTCTGACAGACCAGGAGGGGTGTGTTGTAACATGACTCCTGTTTAGTCTGACAGGCCAGGAGGGGTGTGTTGTAACATGACTCCTGTTTAGTCTGACAGACCAGGAGGGGTGTGTTGTAACATGACTCCTGTTTAGTCTGACAGGCCAGGAGGGGTGTGTTGTCAGAATGTGCTGCCTGCTCCCTGACAGCCAGCCTCAGCAGTGATAGATAACCACCCCTCTCTCTTCCTACACCCTCACTCCACATCCTCACATGCTCAGAGGAAAGGATGGAGAGAATGAGAGCGAGAGAGAGAGCGAGAGAGAGAGAGAGAGAGAGAACACTCCCACACATCTGGAGTTTGTCCTTGACACAGGGTGAATTCATTCCTCTGCTCACGCCTCCACACAACTCACCATCCCTCCATCATAGGACAGAGAGAAGGATAGAGAGATCCCTGCCCGCCCCCTTCCTCCCTCCTTCTCAACCCCTTAATCTTCTGTCAGGCTGTCAAACTATTTCTGCTTGGAAGAAAAGTTACTGAGAGAGAGAAAGAGAGGAAGAAGTGGAGTTGCCAGGTTTATTTGTTTTCCCTGTCTCCTCTCAGTGTTGCGCTCTCTGTTGTCAGCAGCCTCTCAGGCTTCATTAAGTTGTTAAGGAGCCTGCTTTGCTGCCAGAATCAGGCTTCAACCCAAATGGCATCCTAGTCCCTATTTAGTAAACGACAGCCCTGGTCAGAGGTAGGGCACTAAATATGGAATAGTGTGCCATTTGGGACACATACAAGGGTTCTCTAAAAGCACTCAGGAGGAGATGGAATAGGACGTTGAGGAACACTTCACTTCAGTGGTCATTTTCATTTTCCACCAGGTGTTTGTTTTGCTTCCGTTTGTGTGAAAGGGGGAGACCATGTTCACGGAGGAACTGAGACAGTTTGTGCTTTCAGCTACTGTACAACAACACTGTCTCGCTCCCGGTTACTGTACAACAACACTGTCTCACTCCCAGTTACTGTACAACAACACTGTCTCACTCCTGGTTACTGTACAACAACACTGTCTCGCTCCCGGTTACTGTACAACAACACTGTCTCACTCCCAGTTACTGTACAACAACACTGTCTCGCTCCCGGTTACTGTACAACAACACTGTCTCACTCCCAGTTACTGTACAACAACACTGTCTCACTCACAGTTACTGTACAACAACACTGTCTCACTCCTGGTTACTGTACAACAACACTGTCTCACTCCTGGTTACTGTACAACAACACTGTCTCACTCCTGGTTACTGTACAACAACACTGTCTCACTCCTGGTTACTGTACAACAACACTGTCTCACTCCCGGTTACTGTACAACAACACTGTCTCACTCCTAGTTACTGTACAACAACACTGTCTCACTCCTGGTTACTGTACAACAACAGTGTCTCACTCCCAGTTACTGTACAACAACAGTGTCTCACTCCCAGTTACTGTACAACAACACTGTCTCACTCCCGGTTACTGTACAACAACACTGTCTCACTCCTGGTTACTATGCAACAACACTGTCTCACTCCCGGTAACTGTACAACAACACTGTCTCACTCCTGGTTACTGTACAACAACACTGTCTCACTCCCGGTTACTGTACAACAACACTGTCTCACTCCTGGTTACTGTACAACAACAGTGTCTCACTCCCAGTTACTGTACAACAACAGTGTCTCACTCCCAGTTACTGTACAACAACACTGTCTCACTCCCGGTTACTGTACAACAACACTGTCTCACTCCTGGTTACTATGCAACAACACTGTCTCACTCCCGGTAACTGTACAACAACACTGTCTCGCTCCCGGTTACTGTACAACAACACTGTCTCACTACCGGTTACTGTACAACAACACTGTCTCACTCCCAGTTACTGTACAACAACACTGTCTCACTCCTGGTTACTGTACAACAACACTGTCTCACTACTGGTACTTGTGAAGTGAAGGAGTTGTTGTAGTTTCTAATGTTTGATAATGTATGTACACCAGTTGGTAGGTGACGTGTTCACTTGGAATTGGTCCAATTCCATTGAATCTCAAGCCAATGAAAACATTTCTATTGTATGTATGAAGCGTCCATCTTGTTCGTATTTCCATTAACTTCCACAGTGGATCTGTTTCATCTTCTTCCTGTGTTCTGTTCCGAGCCCTCTGATGACCTGCTATTTCACTGTGTAGGACTGGCCTTTCAGACAACACGTAAAGGGATGTCGGAGAGTTGTGTGTGCGTGTGTGTGGGCGTGTGTGCGTGCGTGCGTGTGACGCTCTTTCTGACTGACTGTGTATGTCCGTATTTGTTTCAGTCAGTCTCTGTCTGGGTGTTGGTTTGTGTGTGGTTGGTTCTTACGTGTGTGCTGAGCTCTCCTCTCCCTCCTGTGTGTGTGTGTGTGTTCAGGTGCCGCTCGGCATCGGCGCGGCGGATTAGGCAGGCTGTTATCTTGACACTTGCAGGCACTGAGCGAGAGGTAGACCGCACCGCTCCCGTTTACACACCTCCTCGACTGTGTCTGCCGCTCTCCCCCCTCCTCTCTCATCCCCCCTCTGTCGCCACAGTAATTGAAAGCAGAAAGAGAGCGAGCACATGGAGAGACGTGCCCTGTGTGGATAACACACACACACACACACACAGAGTGTACTGCCACTGTCTCCAGTCCCAGTCAGTCTTCACAACAGCTCAACAGTACTGCTACTTTGTTTTAAAAGCAGCTCTCTCTACTTATTTTCTTCCAGTGTTGCCAGGATGTAAACACACAGCTGCTGCTCCTCTGGTTGCATACTATAGTATATGTGGGTTTTGTCCGTCTGCCTGTCTGTCGGTCTCTCTGTCTGTCTGTTGGTGTGTTAGATTAACAGACTAGTAGACTGTCTGTTAGTCTGTCGCTCTGTCTGTCTGTTGGTCTGTTAGATTAACAGACTAATAGACTGTCTGTTAGTCTGTCGGTCTGTCTGTAGTTCTGTTGGTTTGTTAGTCTATCCATCTGCAAAGTTGGACTCTGTGGATACTCTGTGTTGTCTATATGCCCATTGGCTGAGACTGTGTGTGTGTGTGTGTGTGTGTGTGTGTGTGTGTGTGTGTGTGTGTGTGTGTGTGTGTGTGTGTGTGTGTGTGAGCGAGCGTGCGTGCGTGCGGGCATATAAATGATGAGGTCCCTGTGACTTTAAGCTGGGTGACTTTACACCCTGAGCAGCATTACTCCAAACTCCAACACAACGGAAGCCCTGGCTGTGTGTCATTTATGCAATACGGCCCGCGGGGGTGTGGTATATGGCCAATATACCACGGCTAAGGGCTGTTCTTTGCACGACGCAACGCGGAGTGCCTGGATACAGCCCTTAGCCGTTGTATATTGGCCGTATACCACAAACCCCTGAGGTGCCTAATTGCTGGTATAAACTGGTTACCAACATAATTAGAGCAGTAAAAATACATTGTTTTGTCATACCCGTGGTATACTACGACTGTCAGCCAATCAGCATTCAGGACTCAAACCACCCAATTTATAATGAAGGATATATAGCACCATGAATCATTCACACCCCCCTGATTCTAATGCTGATGTGTTGGTTTGGTCCTCTGTCTGTCTGACCTGGCCCTGTGGGGTTCTGTAGATGCATTTCAGCCTATAAGATCAGCCAGTTTTAAACTGTCCAAGGCAAGACAGAATGTCCCATAGATTGGTTAAATGGACTTACAAGCTGCCGTTGAAGAAAATAATTATTTCAGCAATCGTGGCTCGCACTGAAATTTATTCAGGATCTCTATGGTGGCCCTTTCCCACTACTGCAGATATGGTAATTAGGTGATTATATTGGAGCAGACTGGACTATGTCCTCCTGAACACTGATAGGTTTGTCTGAGTTTGACTGGTTGCTGACATTTGCTCTGCCTCTGCTTGACACCCACTCACACAGTGTGAACAGTGCCAAGCTCTCAGCGCCCGCTGTGTGTGTGTGTGTCAGTGTCTCTCTCTCTCTCTTGGTTTCTATATGTGTGTGCGTTTCTGTCTCTGTTTTCTGTGTCTGTCAGAGGGTCTTTGTAGGACCTGGCGGGCCTCCAACACAGTGCCTGGACAGAAAGCTGTGACAGAGAGAGAGAGGAACAGTGTCCGAGCCAGGGGTGAGAGGAGGGGAGAGTGAACCTGGTGATGGGAGCAACGGGTTCATCCATTGTTTGGGCTGGGTCGGATGGATGCTTACGATGTGAATGCTTTGTGTTTGTGTCTTTGTGTGTATGAAGTAGCCCAAGGACAGGGGAGTCCACTGTCTGTACCATGAGCCTCCCTCCATCTCTATGACTGAGAGACAGGCATTGATCAAAAGCCCCTTAATGATTCAGTCTGCATATGAAACAGGGTTGAGCTCAGATCCTTAAGCAGCCATGGTGACGATGAATGACAATGGTGTTATTTATTTAACTAGCCAAGTCTTTTACGAATACATTCTTATTTACAATGATGGCGTGTTTGTGAAGCGCCCCCCCCTCCCCTCGGCCAGACCCCCTCCCATAACCCGGACACAGCCAGGGATCGAACCCGGGTCTGTAGTGAAGCCTCTAGCACTGCAATGCAGTGCCTCAGACCGCTGTGCCACTCGGGAGGCCAAATGCCACACAGGGTTTACCCTGGTGCATGTATGGTGGTTGACAGGGTTTTTACACAGAGATTTAGAGGGAAGGTATCTGTGTTCTTAGGTAGGCGATTAAAGTGTGTGTGTGTGTGTGTTTAGACTGCTGCTGTGTGTATTGTGACATGGTTTGCGGTCTCCTCTCTCCGCAGTAGCCGTCACACTCTGCAAACAGCTGGTTTCCCCTGTAGACATATGAGACCACCAGCTTTCTGGCACCACATGCTCACATCACACGGTGCCACGACACACTGCACCACACAAACAGGAAACACATCATCGCCACTCGCCTCCTTCTTACATAACCAACCGCCTCAAACACACACAAACTCTTCCCTCTATTGTTTGGGTTAAGTCAGGACATCCTCTTTGGGTTGCTATGGGTTACAATGCTTGTTCGGCTCCACAGAAGCTCTTTGTAGAGGATAGCGGTACATTGTGTGTGTCTTTTCATGCTAAAACTCTCCTAGCATTGAAGGGAGGCAGTAGTTCTTCTCAGTCTGCTGTCTTGAATGGCTTGAAGCAGCCCAAAGTCAAGTTTTTCTTCACTTATTTCTTCAATTGAATCAATGCTTGTATAGATGAAAACCAGGGGGGATTTTTAGAATTCATGACAAGAACAGAGAGATAGAGAGCTGGCGCAGAATGGAGCAGAGAGAAAACGAGTGAGAATTTCAGTGTTCGGCAGCGAGTCAAGATCTAGTCATTACAGGCAGGGGGAGCTGCTGTAACGCTGAGCTCCGTACCTCTGAGCTCCGTACCTCTGAGCTCCGTACCGCTCTCCTCTCATCTCTCAGCTCCGCTGTTCACAGACACAGACGCACACTCCCATCCTCCACTCCGCTCTCCTCAGCGCAGGAGCCTCTCCCTCCCTGTCTCTATTGCTCTATAGCTTTGTCTCTCTGTCTCTCTCTCCTTCTGTCTGTCATCTTCAGCGGCACTTGAGCAAGGGAGCGTGACACTATCAGACAGGTGTGTGCGTGCGTGTGTGCGTGCGTGCGTGTGTGTGTGTGTGTGTCTGGCTCTCTGTTGAGCAGCGGAGCGGATGCCTGGCAGCTTTGTCTGGCCTTGTGTGTGTACAGGTGCACAGTGTGTGTGTGTGTCTTTCTCTGAGTGCACACTTGTCCGTGTATGAGTGTGTGTGTGTGTGTCTCCGTAGTGAGTGTTGGATGCCCGGCAGCTAAGTGTGCTCTCAGCAGGGGGCTTCAGTGCAGCATGGCAGGGGGCACAGCGCAGTGTGTGTCTGTGTGTGTGGCGAGCAGCATATCCCCTCTGGCTCAGCAGAGAATGGCAGAGGCCATCCCAGTTCACTGACAAAGACCCATCTTTTCTCTCTTCCTTATTTTCCTATTTTCTCTCTTTTTCCTCTCTCTTGCCTCTGCTCTTCCCCTCTACTCTCTTTCCATTATCCTCTCTCTCGCCTTTCTTCTTTCTCTCCTCTACTCTCCCCCTTTCGCTCTCTCCTCCTCTCTCTCAGCTCCCCCCCCCCCCTCCTCTTCACGGATCAATAAACCCATGATGAGAGGAAAGTGGAGCAGTGGAGTAGAAATGAGACGTCCTTAGCCTTGCTTCCCCTCTCTCCTTTACCTCTGTCTTCACTGTCTCTCCACTCTACATCCCAGGAACGGAAACAGCATCCCAACACTGTTCTTGCCAATGCTGTAAAGTAGACAGGCTTTAGATTCCTGGAGGTTAGGCTGTGCAGACACCTGATCGATGCTCTTCAGAGAGGGAGAGAACAGTCAGCCCATCCATATCGACTTCCCCTCGGCCAAGTATTGATGCATGCTGAGAGGCCCGCAGTTTAACGCACACACACAGAAACACACAGTGACACACACGCAGCCACACAGGCGTGCAGGCAGGAAGGAAGACACGGACGCACCAACACTCCTTGTCTCTCTTCACTATTTCTCTCTCTACCATTTTTTCAAGTCTCTTTCGCTCTCTCACTCTCCCATGTGTTTTCTCTTTCTTATCTCTCTGCCTCGGTCTGTGTCGTGTACATGAAGAATAGGATAATAGACATATAGGAGATATGACTTACCCTAACCCTAGTTCCACCCTAACCCTAGCTTAATGTTACATCCTGGTTCCATCCGAGCTTCATGTCCATGTCCTGGTTCAACCCTAACCCTAGTTCCACCCTAACCCTAGCTTAATGTTACATCCTGGTTCCATCCTAGCTTCATGTCCATGTCCTGGTTCAACCATAATTCTACCTTAATGTCCACATCCTGGTTCAACCCTAACCCTAGCTTCATGTCCACATCCTGGTTCAATCCTAATCCTAAACCTACCTTCATGTCCACATCCTGGTTCAACCCTAATCCTACCTTCAGGTCCACATCCTGGTTCAACCCTAACCCTAGCTTAATGTTACATCCTGGTTCCATCCTAGCTTCATGTCCATGTCCTGGTTCAACCATAATTCTACCTTCATGTCCACATCCTGGTTCAACCCTAACCCTAGCTTCATGTCCACATCCTGGTTCAACCCTAACCCTAGCTTCATGTCCACATCCTGGTTCAATCCTAATCCTAACCCTACCTTCATGTCCACATCCTGGTTCAATCCTAATCCTACCTTCAGGTCCACATCCTGGTTCAACCCTAACCCTAGCTTAATGTTACATCCTGGTTCCATCCTAACTTCATGTCCATGTCCTGGTTCAACCCTAACCCTAATTCCACCCTAACCCTATCTTAATGTTACATCCTGGTTCCATCCTAGCTTCATGTCCATGTCCTGGTTCAACCCTAACCCTAGTTCCACCCTAACCCTAGCTTAATGTTACATCCTGGTTCCATCCTAGCTTCATGTCCATGTCCTGGTTCAACCATAATTCTACCTTAATGTCCACATCCTGGTTCAACCCTAACCCTAGCTTCATGTCCACATCCTGGTTCAATCCTAATCCTAACCCTACCTTCATGTCCACATCCTGGTTCAACCCTAATCCTACCTTCAGGTCCACATCCTGGTTCAACCCTAACCCTAGCTTAATGTCACATCCTGGTTCCATCCTAGCTTCATGTCCATGTCCTGGTTCAACCATAATTCTACCTTCATGTCCACATCCTGGTTCAACCCTAACCCTAGCTTCATGTCCACATCCTGGTTCAATCCTAATCCTAACCCTACCTTCATGTCCACATCCTGGTTCAACCCTAATCCTGCCTTCAGGTCCACATCCTGGTTCAACCCTAACCCTAGCTTAATGTCACATCCTGGTTCCATCCTAGCTTCATGTCCATGTCCTGGTTCAACCATAATTCTACCTTCATGTCCACATCCTGGTTCAACCCTAACCCTAGCTTCATGTCCACATCCTAGTTCAACCCTAACCCTAGCTTCATGTCCACATCCTGGTTCAATCCTAATCCTAACCCTACCTTCATGTCCACATCCTGGTTCAACCCTAACCCTAGCTTCATGTCCACATCCTTGTTCAACCCTAATCCTACCTTCATGTCCACATCCTGGTTCGACCCTAACCCTAGCTTCATGTCCACATCCTGGTTCAATCCTAATCCTAACCCTAGTTTAATGTTACATCCTGGTTTAACTCTAGCTTCATGTCCACATCCTGGTTCAACCCTAACCCTAGCTTCATGTCCACATCCTAGTTCAACCCTAGCTTCATGTCTACATCCTGGTCCATACTAATCCTACCTTCATGTCCACATTCTGGTTCAACCCTAATCCTAACACTAGCTTCATGTCCACATCCTGGTTCAACCCTAATCCTAACCCTAGCTTCATGTCCACATCCTGGATCAAACCTAATCCCACCTTCATGTCCACATCCTGGTTCAAGGCTAATCCTAACCCTAGCTTCATGTCCACATCCTGGTTCAACTCTAACCCTAGCTTCATGTCCACATCCAGGTTCAACCCTAATCCTACCTTCATGTCCACATCCTGGTTCAAACCTAGCTTCATGTCCACATCCTGGATCAACCCTAACCCTAGCTTCATGTCCACATCCTGTTTAAACCCTAATTCTACCTTCATGTCAACATCCTGGTTCAATCCTAATCTTAACCCTAGCTTCATGTCCACATCCAGGTTCAACCCTAATCCTACCTTCATGTCCACATACTGGTTCAACCCTAGCTTCATGTCCACATCCTGGTTCAATCCTAAACCTAGCTTCATGTCCACTCCTGGTTCAACCCCAATCCTACCTTCATGTCCACATCCTGGTTCAAACCTAGCTTCATGTCCACATCCTGGTTCAACCCTAACCCTACCTTCATGGACCCTAAACCTAGCTTCATGTCCACATCCTGGTTCAACCCTAATCCTACCTTCATGTCAACATCCTGGTTCAATCCTAATCCTAACCCCAGCTTCATGTCCACATCCTGGTTCAACCCTAATCCTAACCCTAGCTTTATGTCCACATCCTGGTTCAACTCTAACCCTAGCTTCATGTCCACATCCTGGTTCAATCCTAATCCTAACCCTAGCTTCATGTCCACATCCTGGTTCAACCCTAATCCTACCTTCATATCCACATCCTGGTTCAACCCTAACCCTAGCTTCATGTCCACATCCTGGTTCAATCCTAATCCTAACCCTAGCTTCATGTCTACATCCTGGTTCAACTCTAACCCTAGCTTCATGTCCACATCCTGGTTCAACCCTAATCCTACCTTCATGTCCACATCCTGGTTCAAACCTAGCTTCATGTCCACATCCTGGATCAACCCTAACCCTAGCTTCATGTCCACATCCTGGTTCAACCCTAATCCTACCTTCATGTCAACATCCTGGTTCAATCCTAATCTTAACCCTAGCTTCATGTCCACATCCTGGTTCGACCCTAACCCTAGCTTCATGTCCACATCCTGGTTCAACCCTAATCCTACCTTCATGTACACATCCTGGTTCAAGCCTAATCCTACCTTCATGTCCACATCCTGGTTCAATCCTAATCCTAACCCTAGCTTTGTGTCCACATCCTGGTTCAATCCTAAACCTAGCTTCATGTCCACTCCTGGTTCAACCCCAATCCTACCTTCATGTCCACATCCTGGTTCAACCCTAACCCTACCTTCATGTCCACATCCTGGTTCGACCCTAAACCTAGCTTCATGTCCACATCCTGGTTCAACCCTAATCCTACCTTCATGTCAACATCCTGGTTCAATCCTAATCCTAACCCCAGCTTCATGTCCACATCCTGGTTCAACCCTAATCCTAACCCTAGCTTTATGTCCACATCCTCGTTCAACTCTAACCCTAGCTTCATGTCCACATCCTGGTTCAATCCTAATCCTAACCCTAGCTTCATGTCCACATCCTGGTTCAACTCTAACCCTAGCTTCATGTCCACATCCTGGTTCAATCCTAATCCTAAACCGAGCTTCATGTCTACATCCTGGTTCAACTCTAACCCTAGCTTCATGTCCACATCCTGGTTCAACCCTAATCCTACCTTCATGTCCACATCCTGGTTCAAACCTAGCTTCATGTCCACATCCTGGATCAACCCAAACCCTAGCTTCATGTCCACATCCTGGTTAAACCCTAATCCTACCTTCATGTCAACATCCTGGTTAAATCCTAATCTTAACCCTAGCTTCATGTCCACATCCTGGTTAAACCCTAATCCTACCTTCATGTACACATCCTGGTTCAAGCCTAATCCTACCTTCATGTCCACATCCTGGTTCAATCCTAATCCTAACCCTAGCTTTGTGTCCACATCCTGGTTCAACCCTAATTCTACCTTCATGTCCACATCCTGGTTCAACCCTAATCCTACCTTCATGTCCACATCCTGGTTCAGCCTAGCTTAATGTCCACATCCTGGTTCAACCCTAACCCTACCTTCATGTCCACATCCTGGTTCAAACCTAACCCTAGCTTCATGTCCACATCCTTGTTCAACCCTAATCCTACCTTCATGTCCACATCCTGGTTCAATCCCAATCCTAACCCTAGCTTCAGGTCCACATCCTGGTTCAACCCTAATCCTAACCCTAGCTTTATGTCCACATCCTGGTTCAACTCTAACCCTAGCTTCATGTCCACATCCTGGTTCAATCCTAATCCTAACCCTAGCTTCATGTCCACATCCTGGTTCAACCCTAATCCTACCTTCATATCCACATCCTGGTTCAACTCTAACCCTAGCTTCATGTCCACATCCTGGTTCAATCCTAATCCTAACCCTAGCTTCATGTCTACATCCTGGTTCAACTCTAACCCTAGCTTCATGTCCACATCCTGGTTCAACCCTAATCCTACCTTCATGTCCACATCCTGGTTCAAACCTAGCTTCATGTCCACATCCTGGATCAACCCAAACCCTAGCTTCATGTCCACATCCTTGTTCAACCCTAATCCTACCTTCATGTCCACATCCTGGTTCAATCCCAATCCTAACCCTAGCTTCAGGTCCACATCCTGGTTCAACCCTAATCTTAACCCTAGCTTCATGTCCACATCCTGGTTCAACCCTAGTCCTACCTTCATGTCCACATCCTGGTTCAATCCTAACCCTACCTTCATGTCCACATCCTGGTTCGACCCTAACCCTAGCTTCATGGCCACATCCTGGTTCAATCCTAATCCTAACCTTAGCTTCATGTCCACATCCTGGTTCAAAACTAATCCTAACCCTAGCTTCATGTCCTTGTACAATCCTAATCCTAACCCTAGCTTCATGTCCAAATCCTGGTTCAATCCTAATCCTAACCCTAGCTTCAGGTCCACATCCTGGTTCAATCCTAATCTTAACCCTAGCTTCATGTCCACATCCTGGTTCAACCCTAGTCCTACCTTCATGTCCACATCCTGGTTCGACCCTAACCCTAGCTTCATGTCCACATCCTGGTTCAATCCTAATCCTAACCCTAGCTTCATGTCCACATCCTGGTTCAACCCTAATCCTGCCTTCATGTCCACATCCTGGTTCAGTCCCAAACCTAGCTTCATGTCCACTCCTGGTTCAACCCTAATCCTACCTTCATGTCCACATCCTGGTTCAACCCTAGCTTTATGTCCACATCCTGGTTCAACCCTAACCCTAGCTTTGTGTCCACATCCTGGTTCAACCCTAATCCTACCTTCATGTCCACATCCTGGTTCAACCCTAATCCTACCTTCATGTCCACATCCTGGTTCAGCCTATCTTAATGTCCACATCCTGGTTCAACCCTAAACCTAGCTTCATGTCCACATCCTGGTTCAACCCTAATCCTACCTTCATGTCCACATCCTGGTTCAGCCTATCTTAATGTCCACATCCTGGTTCAAGCCTAACCGTAGCTTCATGTCCACATCCTGGTTCAATCCCAATCCTAACCCTAGCTTCAGGTCCACATCCTGGTTCAACCCTAATCCTAACCCTAGCTTCATGTCCACATCCTGGTTCAACCCTAACCATACCTTCATGTCCACATCCTGGTTCGACCCTAACCCTAGCTTCATGTCCACATCCTGGTTCAATCCTAATCCTAACCCTAGCTTCATGTCCACATCCTGGTTCAAAACTAATCCTAACCCTAGCTTCATGTCCTTGTACAATCCTAATCCTAACCCTAGCTTCATGTCCACATCCTGGTTCAACCCTAATCCTGCCTTCATGTCCACATCCTGGTTCGACCCTAAACCTAGCTTCATGTCCACATCCTGGTTCAATCCTAATCCTAACCCTAGCTTCATGTCCACATCCTGGTTCAATCCCAATCCTAACCCTAGCTTCATGTCCACATCCTGGTTCAACCCTAATCCTAACCCTAGCTTTATGTCCACATCCTGGTTCAACCCTAATCCTACCTTCATGTCCACATCCTGGTTCAAACCTAACCCTACCTTCATGTCCACATCCTGGTTCAATCCTAATCTTAACCCTAGCTTCATGTCCACATCCAGGTTCAACCCTAATCCTACCTTCATGTCCACATCCTGGTTCAATCCCAATCCTAACCCTAGCTTCATGTCCACATCCTGTTTCAACTCTAACCCTAGCTTCATGTCCACATCCTGGTTCGACCCTAACCCTAGCTTCATGTCCACATCCTGGTTCAACCCTAATCCTACCTTCATGTCAACATCCTGGTTCAAGCCTAATCCTAACCCTAGCTTCATGTCCACATCCTGGTTCAACTCTAACCCTAGCTTCATGTCCACATCCTGGTTCAACCCTAATCCTTACCTTCATGTCCACATCCTGGTTCAAACCTAGCTTCATGTCCACATCCTGGATCAACCCTAACCCTACCTTCATGTCCACATCCTGGTTCGACCCTAACCCTAGCTTCATGTCCACATCCTGGATCAACCCTAACCCTACCTTCATGTCCACATCCTGGTTCGACCCTAACCCTAGCTTCATGTCCACATCCTGGTTAAACCCTAATCCTACCTTCATGTCAACATCCTGGTTCAATCCTAATCTTAACCCTAGCTTCATGTCCACATCCTGGTTAAACCCTAATCCTACCTTCATTGTCACATCCTGGTTCAATCCCAATCCTAACCCTAGCTTCATGTCCACATCCTGGTTCAACCCTAATCCTAAACCTAGCTTCATGTCCACATCCTGGTTCAACCTTAACCCTAGCTTCATGTCCTCATCCTGGTTCAAACCTAGTCCTACCTTCATGTCCTCATCCTGGTTCCATCCTAGCTTCATGTCCACATCCTGGTTCAACCCTAACCCTACCTTCATGTCCACATCCTGGTTCAACCCTAATCCTACCTTCATGTCAACATCCTGGTTCAATCCTAATCCTAAACCTAGCTTCATGTCCACATCCTGGTTCAACCCTAATCCTGCCTACATGTCCACATCCTGGTTCAACCCTAATCCTACCTTCATGTCCACATCCTGGTTCAATCCTAGCTTCATGTCCACATCCTGGTTCAACCCTAACCCTACCTTCATGTCCACATCCTGGTTCGACCCTAAACCTAGCTTCATGTCCACATCCTGGTTCAACCCTAATCCTACCTTCATGTCAACATCATGGTTCAATCCTAATCCTATCCCTAGCTTCATGTCCACATCCTGGTTCAACCCTAATCCTAACCCTAGCTTCATGTCCACATCCTGGTTCGACCCTAACCCTAGCTTCATGTCCACATCCAGGTTCAACCCTAATCCTACCTTCATGTCCACATCCTGGTTCAATCCCAATCCTAACCCTAGCTTCATGTCCACATCCTGGTTCAATCCTAGCTTCATGTCCACATCCTGGTTCAACCCTAACCCTACCTTCATGTCCACATCCTTGTTCAACCCTAATCCTACCTTCATGTCCACATCCTGGTTCAATCCCAATCCTAACCCTACCTTCATGTTAACATCCTGGTTCAATCCTAACCCTAGTTTCTTGTCCACATCCTGGTTCATCCTAACCCTAGTTTCTTGTCCACATCCTGGTTCAACCCTAATCCTACCTTCATGTCCACATCCTGGTTCAATGCCAACCCTAACCCTAGCTTCATGTTCACATCCTGGTTCAACCCTAACCCTAGCTTCATGTCCATGTCCTGGTTCAATCCTAATCCTAACCCTAGCTTCATGTCCACATCCTGGTTCAAAACTAATCCTAACCCTAGCTTCATGTCCTTGTACAATCCTAATCCTAGCTTCATGTCCAAATCCTGGTTCAATCCTAATCCTAACCCTAGCTTCATGTCCACATTCTGGTTCAACCCTAATCCTGCCTTCATGTCCACATCCTGGTTCAGTCCCAAACCTAGCTTCATGTCCACTCCTGGTTCAACCCTAATCCTACCTTCATGTCCACATCCTGGTTCAACCCTAGCTTTATGTCCACATCCTGGTTCAACCCTAACCCTAGCTTTGTGTCCACATCCTGGTTCAACCCTAATCCTACCTTCATGTCCACATCCTGGTTCAACCCTAATCCTACCTTCATGTCCACATCCTGGTTCAGCCTATCTTAATGTCCACATCCTGGTTCAACCCTAACCCTAGCTTCATGTCCACATCCTGGTTCAACCCTAATCCTACCTTCATATCCACATCCTGGTTCAACTCTAACCCTAGCTTCATGTCCACATCCTGGTTCAACCCTAATCCTACCTTCATGTCCACATCCTGGTTCAAACCTAGCTTCATGTCCACATCCTGGATCAACCCTAACCCTAGCTTCATGTCCACATCCGGGTTAAACCCTAATCCTACCTTCATGTCAACATCCTGGTTCAATCCTAATCTTAACCCTAGCTTCATGTCCACATCCTGGTTCGACCCTAACCCTAGCTTCATGTCCACATCCTGGTTCAACCCTAATCCTACCTTCATGTACACATCCTGGTTCAAGCCTAATCCTACCTTCATGTCCACATCTTGGTTCAATCCTAATCCTAACCCTAGCTTTGTGTCCACATCCTGGTTCAACCCTAATCCTACCTTCATGTCCACATCCTGGTTCAACCCTAATCCTAACCCTAGCTTCAGGTCCACATCCTGGTTCAATCCTAATCTTAACCCTAGCTTCATGTCCACATCCTGGTTCAACCCTAGTCCTACCTTCATGTCCACATCCTGGTTCAGCCTAGCTTAATGTCCACATCCTGGTTCAACCCTAACCCTACCTTCATGTCCACATCCTGGTTCAAACCTAACCCTAGCTTCATGTCCACATCCTTGTTCAACCCTAATCCTACCTTCATGTCCACATCCTGGTTCAATCCCAATCCTAACCCTAGCTTCAGGTCCACATCCTGGTTCAATCCTAATCTTAACCCTAGCTTCATGTCCACATCCTGGTTCAACCCTAGTCCTACCTTCATGTCCACATCCTGGTTCGACCCTAACCCTAGCTTCATGTCCACATCCTGGTTCAATCCTAATCCTAACCCTAGCTTCATGTCCACATCCTGGTTCAAAACTAATCCTAACCCTAGCTTCATGTCCTTGTACAATCCAAATCCTAACCCTAGCTTCATGTCCAAATCCTGGTTCAATCCTAATCCTAACCCTAGCTTCATGTCCACATCCTGGTTCAACCCTAATCCTGCCTTCATGTCCACATCCTGGTTCAGTCCCAAACCTAGCTTCATGTCCACTCCTGGTTCAACCCTAATCCTACCTTCATGTCCACATCCTGGTTCAACCCTAGCTTTATGTCCACATCCTGGTTCAACCCTAACCCTAGCTTTGTGTCCACATCCTGGTTCAACCCTAATCCTACCTTCATGTCCACATCCTGGTTCAACCCTAATCCTACCTTCATGTCCACATCCTGGTTCAGCCTATCTTAATGTCCACATCCTGGTTCAACCCTAAACCTAGCTTCATGTCCACATCCTGGTTCAACCCTAATCCTACCTTCATGTCCACATCCTGGTTCAGCCTATCTTAATGTCCACATCCTGGTTCAACCCTAACCCTAGCTTCATGTCCACATCCTGGTTCAATCCCAATCCTAACCCTAGCTTCAGGTCCACATCCTGGTTCAACCCTAATCCTAACCCTAGCTTCATGTCCACATCCTGGTTCAACCCTAGTCCTACCTTCATGTCCACATCCTGGTTCAATCCTAGCTTCATGTCCACATCCTGGTTCAACCCTAACCATACCTTCATGTCCACATCCTGGTTCGACCCTAACCCTAGCTTCATGTCCACATCCTGGTTCAATCCTAATCCTAACCCTAGCTTCATGTCCACATCCTGGTTCAAAACTAATCCTAACCCTAGCTTCATGTCCAAATCCTGGTTCAATCCTAATCCTAACCCTAGCTTCATGTCCACATCCTGGTTCAACCCTAATCCTGCCTTCATGTCCACATCCTGGTTCAGTCCCAAACCTAGCTTCATGTCCACTCCTGGTTCAACCCTAATCCTACCTTCATGTCCACATCCTGGTTCAATCCTAGCTTCATGTCCACATCCTGGTTCAACCCTAACCCTACCTTCATGTCCACATCCTGGTTCGACCCTAAACCTAGCTTCATGTCCACATCCTGGTTCAACCCTAATCCTACATTCATGTCAACATCATGGTTCAATCCTAATCCTAACCCTAGCTTCATGTCCACATCCTGGTTCAATCCCAATCCTAACCCTAGCTTCATGTCCACATCCTGGTTCAACCCTAATCCTAACCCTAGCTTCATGTCCACATCCTGGTTCAAAACTAATCCTAACCCTAGCTTCATGTCCTTGTACAATCCTAATCCTAACCCTAGCTTCATGTCCAAATCCTGGTTCAATCCTAATCCTAACCCTAGCTTCATGTCCACATTCTGGTTCAACCCTAATCCTGCCTTCATGTCCACATCCTGGTTCAGTCCCAAACCTAGCTTCATGTCCACTCCTGGTTCAACCCTAATCCTACCTTCATGTCCACATCCTGGTTCAACCCTAGCTTTATGTCCACATCCTGGTTCAACCCTAACCCTAGCTTTGTGTCCACATCCTGGTTCAACCCTAATCCTACCTTCATGTCCACATCATGGTTCAACCCTAATCCTACCTTCATGTCCACATCCTGGTTCAGCCTATCTTAATGTCCACATCCTGGTTCAACCCTAACCCTAGCTTCATGTCCACATCCTGGTTCAACCCTAATCCTACCTTCATATCCACATCCTGGTTCAACTCTAACCCTTGCTTCATGTCCACATCCTGGTTCAACCCTAATCCTACCTTCATGTCCACATCCTGGTTCAAACCTAGCTTCATGTCCACATCCTGGATCAACCCTAACCCTAGCTTCATGTCCACATCCGGGTTAAACCCTAATCCTACCTTCATGTCAACATCCTGGTTCAATCCTAATCTTAACCCTAGCTTCATGTCCACATCCTGGTTCGACCCTAACCCTAGCTTCATGTCCACATCCTGGTTCAACCCTAATCCTAGCTTCATGTCCACATCCTGGTTCAACCCTAATCCTACCTTCATGTCCACATCCTGGTTCAACCCTAATCCTAACCCTAGCTTCAGGTCCACATCCTGGTTCAATCCTAATCTTAACCCTAGCTTCATGTCCACATCCTGGTTCAACCCTAGTCCTACCTTCATGTCCACATCCTGGTTCAGCCTAGCTTAATGTCCACATCCTGGTTCAACCCTAACCCTACCTTCATGTCCACATCCTGGTTCAAACCTAACCCTAGCTTCATGTCCACATCCTTGTTCAACCCTAATCCTACCTTCATGTCCACATCCTGGTTCAATCCCAATCCTAACCCTAGCTTCAGGTCCACATCCTGGTTCAATCCTAATCTTAACCCTAGCTTCATGTCCACATCCTGGTTCAACCCTAGTCCTACCTTCATGTCCACATCCTGGTTCGACCCTAACCCTAGCTTCATGTCCACATCCTGGTTCAATCCTAATCCTAACCCTAGCTTCATGTCCACATCCTGGTTCAAAACTAATCCTAACCCTAGCTTCATGTCCTTGTACAATCCTAATCCTAACCCTAGCTTCATGTCCAAATCCTGGTTCAATCCTAATCCTAACCCTAGCTTCATGTCCACATCCTGGTTCAACCCTAATCCTGCCTTCATGTCCACATCCTGGTTCAGTCCCAAACCTAGCTTCATGTCCACTCCTGGTTCAACCCTAATCCTACCTTCATGTCCACATCCTGGTTCAACCCTAGCTTTATGTCCACATCCTGGTTCAACCCTAACCCTAGCTTTGTGTCCACATCCTGGTTCAACCCTAATCCTACCTTCATGTCCACATCCTGGTTCAACCCTAATCCTACCTTCATGTCCACATCCTGGTTCAGCCTATCTTAATGTCCACATCCTGGTTCAACCCTAAACCTAGCTTCATGTCCACATCCTGGTTCAACCCTAATCCTACCTTCATGTCCACATCCTGGTTCAGCCTATCTTAATGTCCACATCCTGGTTCAACCCTAACCCTAGCTTCATGTCCACATCCTGGTTCAATCCCAATCCTAACCCTAGCTTCAGGTCCACATCCTGGTTCAACCCTAATCCTAACCCTAGCTTCATGTCCACATCCTGGTTCAACCCTAATCCTACCTTCATGTCCACATCCTGGTTCAATCCTAGCTTCATGTCCACATCCTGGTTCAACCCTAACCATACCTTCATGTCCACATCCTGGTTCGACCCTAACCCTAGCTTCATGTCCACATCCTGGTTCAATCCTAATCCTAACCCTAGCTTCATGTCCACATCCTGGTTCAAAACTAATCCTAACCCTAGCTTCATGTCCAAATCCTGGTTCAATCCTAATCCTAACCCTAGCTTCATGTCCACATCCTGGTTCAACCCTAATCCTGCCTTCATGTCCACATCCTGGTTCAGTCCCAAACCTAGCTTCATGTCCACTCCTGGTTCAACCTAATCCTACCTTCATGTCCACATCCTGGTTCAATCCTAGCTTCATGTCCACATCCTGGTTCAACCCTAACCCTACCTTCATGTCCACATCCTGGTTCGACCCTAAACCTAGCTTCATGTCCACATCCTGGTTCAACCCTAATCCTACCTTCATGTCAACATCATGGTTCAATCCTAATCCTAACCCTAGCTTCATGTCCACATCCTGGTTCAATCCCAATCCTAACCCTAGCTTCATGTCCACATCCTGGTTCAACCCTAATCCTAACCCTAGCTTTATGTCCACATCCTGGTTCAACCCTAATCCTACCTTCATGTCCACATCCTGGTTCAAACCTAACCCTACCTTCATGTCCACATCCTGGTTCAATCCTAATCTTAACCCTAGCTTCATGTCCACATCCAGGTTCAACCCTAATCCTACTTTCATGTCCACATCCTGGTTCAATCCCAATCCTAACCCTAGCTTCATGTCCACATCCTGTTTCAACTCTAACCCTAGCTTCATGTCCACATCCTGGTTCGACCCTAACCCTAGCTTCATGTCCACATCCTGGTTCAACCCTAATCCTACCTTCATGTCAACATCCTGGTTCAAGCCTAATCCTAACCCTAGCTTCATGTCCACATCCTGGTTCAACTCTAACCCTAGCTTCATGTCCACATCCTGGTTCAACCCTAATCCTTACCTTCATGTCCACATCCTGGTTCAAACCTAGCTTCATGTCCACATCCTGGATCAACCCTAACCCTACCTTCATGTCCACATCCTGGTTCGACCCTAACCCTAGCTCCATGTCCACATCCTGGATCAACCCTAACCCTACCTTCATGTCCACATCCTGGTTCGACCCTAACCCTAGCTTCATGTCCACATCCTGGTTAAACCCTAATCCTACCTTCATGTCAACATCCTGGTTCAATCCTAATCTTAACCCTAGCTTCATGTCCACATCCTGGTTAAACCCTAATCCTACCTTCATGTCCACATCCTGGTTCAATCCCAATCCTAACCCTAGCTTCATGTCCACATCCTGGTTCAACCCTAATCCTAAACCTAGCTTCATGTCCACATCCTGGTTCAACCTTAAACCTAGCTTCATGTCCTCATCCTGGTTCAACCCTAGTCCTACCTTCATGTCCTCATCCTGGTTCCATCCTAGCTTCATGTCCACATCCTGGTTCAACCCTAACCCTACCTTCATGTCCACATCCTGGTTCAACCCTAATCCTACCTTCATGTCAACATCCTGGTTCAATCCTAATCCTAACCCTAGCTTCATGTCCACATCCTGGTTCAAAACTAATCCTAACCCTAGCTTCATGTCCTTGTACAATCCTAATCCTAACCCTAGCTTCATGTCCAAATCCTGGTTCAATCCTAATCCTAACCCTAGCTTCATGTCCACATCCTGGTTCAACCCTAATCCTGCCTTCATGTCCACATCCTGGTTCAGTCCCAAACCTAGCTTCATGTCCACTCCTGGTTCAACCCTAATCCTACCTTCATGTCCACATCCTGGTTCAACCCTAGCTTTATGTCCACATCCTGGTTCAACCCTAACCCTAGCTTTGTGTCCACATCCTGGTTCAACCCTAATCCTACCTTCATGTCCACATCCTGGTTCAACCCTAATCCTACCTTCATGTCCACATCCTGGTTCAGCCTATCTTAATGTCCACATCCTGGTTCAACCCTAAACCTAGCTTCATGTCCACATCCTTTTTCAACCCTAATCCTACCTTCATGTCCACATCCTGGTTCAGCCTATCTTAATGTCCACATCCTGGTTCAACCCTAACCCTAGCTTCATGTCCACATCCTGGTTCAATCCCAATCCTAACCCTAGCTTCAGGTCCACATCCTGGTTCAACCCTAATCCTAACCCTAGCTTCATGTCCACATCCTGGTTCAATCCTAGCTTCATGTCCACATCCTGGTTCAACCCTAACCATACCTTCATGTCCACATCCTGGTTCGACCCTAACCCTAGCTTCATGTCCACCTCCTGGTTCAATCCTAATCCTAACCCTAGCTTCATGTCCACATCCTGGTTCAAAACTAATCCTAACCCTAGCTTCATGTCCAAATCCTGGTTCAATCCTAATCCTAACCCTAGCTTCATGTCCACATCCTGGTTCAACCCTAATCCTGCCTTCATGTCCACATCCTGGTTCAGTCCCAAACCTAGCTTCATGTCCACTCCTGGTTCAACCCTAATCCTACCTTCATGTCCACATCCTGGTTCAATCCTAGCTTCATGTCCACATCCTGGTTCAACCCTAACACTACCTTCATGTCCACATCCTGGTTCGACCCTAAACCTAGCTTCATGTCCACATCCTGGTTCGACCCTAACCCTAGCTTCATGTCCACATCCTGGTTCAATCCTAATCCTAACCCTAGCTTCATGTCCACATCCTGGTTCAAAACTAATCCTAACCCTAGCTTCATGTCCTTGTACAATCCTAATCCTAACCCTAGCTTCATGTCCAAATCCTGGTTCAATCCTAATCCTAACCCTAGCTTCATGTCCACATCCTGGTTCAACCCTAATCCTGCCTTCATGTCCACATCCTGGTTCAGTCCCAAACCTAGCTTCATGTCCACTCCTGGTTCAACCCTAATCCTACCTTCATGTCCACATCCTGGTTCAACCCTAGCTTTATGTCCACATCCTGGTTCAACCCTAACCCTAGCTTTGTGTCCACATCCTGGTTCAACCCTAATCCTACCTTCATGTCCACATCCTGGTTCAACCCTAATCCTACCTTCATGTCCACATCCTGGTTCAGCCTATCTTAATGTCCACATCCTGGTTCAACCCTAACCCTAGCTTCATGTCCACATCCTGGTTCAATCCCAATCCTAACCCTAGCTTCAGGTCCACATCCTGGTTCAACCCTAATCCTAACCCTAGCTTCATGTCCACATCCTGGTTCAATCCCAATCCTAACCCTAGCTTCATGTCCACATCCTGGTTCAACCCTAATCCTAACCCTAGCTTTATGTCCACATCCTGGTTCAACCCTAATCCTACCTTCATGTCCACATCCTGGTTCAAACCTAACCCTACCTTCATGTCCACATCCTGGTTCAATCCTAGCTTCATGTCCACATCCTGGTTCAACCCTAACCATACCTTCATGTCCACATCCTGGTTCGACCCTAACCCTAGCTTCATGTCCACCTCCTGGTTCAATCCTAATCCTAACCCTAGCTTCATGTCCACATCCTGGTTCAAAACTAATCCTAACCCTAGCTTCATGTCCAAATCCTGGTTCAATCCTAATCCTAACCCTAGCTTCATGTCCACATCCTGGTTCAACCCTAATCCTGCCTTCATGTCCACATCCTGGTTCAGTCCCAAACCTAGCTTCATGTCCACTCCTGGTTCAACCCTAATCCTACCTTCATGTCCACATCCTGGTTCAATCCTAGCTTCATGTCCACATCCTGGTTCAACCCTAACCCTACCTTCATGTCCACATCCTGGTTCGACCCTAAACCTAGCTTCATGTCCACATCCTGGTTCGACCCTAACCCTAGCTTCATGTCCACATCCTGGTTCAATCCTAATCCTAACCCTAGCTTCATGTCCACATCCTGGTTCAAAACTAATCCTAACCCTAGCTTCATGTCCTTGTACAATCCTAATCCTAACCCTAGCTTCATGTCCAAATCCTGGTTCAATCCTAATCCTAACCCTAGCTTCATGTCCACATCCTGGTTCAACCCTAATCCTGCCTTCATGTCCACATCCTGGTTCAGTCCCAAACCTAGCTTCATGTCCACTCCTGGTTCAACCCTAATCCTACCTTCATGTCCACATCCTGGTTCAACCCTAGCTTTATGTCCACATCCTGGTTCAACCCTAACCCTAGCTTTGTGTCCACATCCTGGTTCAACCCTAATCCTACCTTCATGTCCACATCCTGGTTCAACCTAATCCTACCTTCATGTCCACATCCTGGTTCAGCCTATCTTAATGTCCACATCCTGGTTCAACCCTAACCTAGCTTCATGTCCACATCCTGGTTCAATCCCAATCCTAACCCTAGCTTCAGGTCCACATCCTGGTTCAACCCTAATCCTAACCCTAGCTTCATGTCCACATCCTGGTTCAACCCTAGTCCTACCTTCATGTCCACATCCTGGTTCAATCCTAGCTTCATGTCCACATCCTGGTTCAACCCTAACCATACCTTCATGTCCACATCCTGGTTCGACCCTAACCCTAGCTTCATGTCCACATCCTGGTTCAATCCTAATCCTAACCCTAGCTTCATGTCCACATCCTGGTTCAAAACTAATCCTAACCCTAGCTTCATGTCCAAATCCTGGTTCAATCCTAATCCTAACCCTAGCTTCATGTCCACATCCTGGTTCAACCCTAATCCTGCCTTCATGTCCACATCCTGGTTCAGTCCCAAACCTAGCTTCATGTCCACTCCTGGTTCAACCCTAATCCTACCTTCATGTCCACATCCTGGTTCAATCCTAGCTTCATGTCCACATCCTGGTTCAACCCTAACCCTACCTTCATGTCCACATCCTGGTTCGACCCTAAACCTAGCTTCATGTCCACATCCTGGTTCAACCCTAATCCTACCTTCATGTCAACATCATGGTTCAATCCTAATCCTAACCCTAGCTTCATGTCCACATCCTGGTTCAATCCCAATCCTAACCCTAGCTTCATGTCCACATCCTGGTTCAACCCTAATCCTAACCCTAGCTTTATGTCCACATCCTGGTTCAACCCTAATCCTACCTTCATGTCCACATCCTGGTTCAAACCTAACCCTACCTTCATGTCCACATCCTGGTTCAATCCTAATCTTAACCCTAGCTTCATGTCCACATCCAGGTTCAACCCTAATCCTACTTTCATGTCCACATCCTGGTTCAATCCCAATCCTAACCCTAGCTTCATGTCCACATCCTGTTTCAACTCTAACCCTAGCTTCATGTCCACATCCTGGTTCGACCCTAACCCTAGCTTCATGTCCACATCCTGGTTCAACTCTAACCCTAGCTTCATGTCCACATCCTGGTTCAACCCTAATCCTTACCTTCATGTCCACATCCTGGTTCAAACCTAGCTTCATGTCCACATCCTGGATCAACCCTAACCCTACCTTCATGTCCACATCCTGGTTCGACCCTAACCCTAGCTTCATGTCCACATCCTGGATCAACCCTAACCCTACCTTCATGTCCACATCCTGGTTCAAAACTAATCCTAACCCTAGCTTCATGTCCACATCCTGGTTCAATCCCAATCCTAACCCTAGCTTCAGGTCCACATCCTGGTTCAACCCTAATCCTAACCCTAGCTTCATGTCCACATCCTGGTTCAATCCTAGCTTCATGTCCACATCCTGGTTCAACCCTAACCATACCTTCATGTCCACATCCTGGTTCGACCCTAACCCTAGCTTCATGTCCACCTCCTGGTTCAATCCTAATCCTAACCCTAGCTTCATGTCCACATCCTGGTTCAAAACTAATCCTAACCCTAGCTTCATGTCCAAATCCTGGTTCAATCCTAATCCTAACCCTAGCTTCATGTCCACATCCTGGTTCAACCCTAATCCTGCCTTCATGTCCACATCCTGGTTCAGTCCCAAACCTAGCTTCATGTCCACTCCTGGTTCAACCCTAATCCTACCTTCATGTCCACATCCTGGTTCAATCCTAGCTTCATGTCCACATCCTGGTTCAACCCTAACACTACCTTCATGTCCACATCCTGGTTCGACCCTAAACCTAGCTTCATGTCCACATCCTGGTTCGACCCTAACCCTAGCTTCATGTCCACATCCTGGTTCAATCCTAATCCTAACCCTAGCTTCATGTCCACATCCTGGTTCAAAACTAATCCTAACCCTAGCTTCATGTCCTTGTACAATCCTAATCCTAACCCTAGCTTCATGTCCAAATCCTGGTTCAATCCTAATCCTAACCCTAGCTTCATGTCCACATCCTGGTTCAACCCTAATCCTGCCTTCATGTCCACATCCTGGTTCAGTCCCAAACCTAGCTTCATGTCCACTCCTGGTTCAACCCTAATCCTACCTTCATGTCCACATCCTGGTTCAACCCTAGCTTTATGTCCACATCCTGGTTCAACCCTAACCCTAGCTTTGTGTCCACATCCTGGTTCAACCCTAATCCTACCTTCATGTCCACATCCTGGTTCAACCCTAATCCTACCTTCATGTCCACATCCTGGTTCAGCCTATCTTAATGTCCACATCCTGGTTCAACCCTAACCCTAGCTTCATGTCCACATCCTGGTTCAATCCCAATCCTAACCCTAGCTTCAGGTCCACATCCTGGTTCAACCCTAATCCTAACCCTAGCTTCATGTCCACATCCTGGTTCAACCCTAGTCCTACCTTCATGTCCACATCCTGGTTCAATCCTAGCTTCATGTCCACATCCTGGTTCAACCCTAACCATACCTTCATGTCCACATCCTGGTTCGACCCTAACCCTAGCTTCATGTCCACATCCTGGTTCAATCCTAATCCTAACCCTAGCTTCATGTCCACATCCTGGTTCAAAACTAATCCTAACCCTAGCTTCATGTCCAAATCCTGGTTCAATCCTAATCCTAACCCTAGCTTCATGTCCACATCCTGGTTCAACCCTAATCCTGCCTTCATGTCCACATCCTGGTTCAGTCCCAAACCTAGCTTCATGTCCACTCCTGGTTCAACCCTAATCCTACCTTCATGTCCACATCCTGGTTCAATCCTAGCTTCATGTCCACATCCTGGTTCAACCCTAACCCTACCTTCATGTCCACATCCTGGTTCGACCCTAAACCTAGCTTCATGTCCACATCCTGGTTCAACCCTAATCCTACCTTCATGTCAACATCATGGTTCAATCCTAATCCTAACCCTAGCTTCATGTCCACATCCTGGTTCAATCCCAATCCTAACCCTAGCTTCATGTCCACATCCTGGTTCAACCCTAATCCTAACCCTAGCTTTATGTCCACATCCTGGTTCAAACCTAACCCTACCTTCATGTCCACATCCTGGTTCAATCCTAGCTTCATGTCCACATCCTGGTTCAACCCTAACCATACCTTCATGTCCACATCCTGGTTCGACCCTAACCCTAGCTTCATGTCCACCTCCTGGTTCAATCCTAATCCTAACCCTAGCTTCATGTCCACATCCTGGTTCAAAACTAATCCTAACCCTAGCTTCATGTCCAAATCCTGGTTCAATCCTAATCCTAACCCTAGCTTCATGTCCACATCCTGGTTCAACCCTAATCCTGCCTTCATGTCCACATCCTGGTTCAGTCCCAAACCTAGCTTCATGTCCACTCCTGGTTCAACCCTAATCCTACCTTCATGTCCACATCCTGGTTCAATCCTAGCTTCATGTCCACATCCTGGTTCAACCCTAACCCTACCTTCATGTCCACATCCTGGTTCGACCCTAAACCTAGCTTCATGTCCACATCCTGGTTCGACCCTAACCCTAGCTTCATGTCCACATCCTGGTTCAATCCTAATCCTAACCCTAGCTTCATGTCCACATCCTGGTTCAAAACTAATCCTAACCCTAGCTTCATGTCCTTGTACAATCCTAATCCTAACCCTAGCTTCATGTCCAAATCCTGGTTCAATCCTAATCCTAACCCTAGCTTCATGTCCACATCCTGGTTCAACCCTAATCCTGCCTTCATGTCCACATCCTGGTTCAGTCCCAAACCTAGCTTCATGTCCACTCCTGGTTCAACCCTAATCCTACCTTCATGTCCACATCCTGGTTCAACCCTAGCTTTATGTCCACATCCTGGTTCAACCTAACCCTAGCTTTGTGTCCACATCCTGGTTCAACCCTAATCCTACCTTCATGTCCACATCCTGGTTCAACCCTAATCCTACCTTCATGTCCACATCCTGGTTCAGCCTATCTTAATGTCCACATCCTGGTTCAACCCTAACCCTAGCTTCATGTCCACATCCTGGTTCAATCCCAATCCTAACCCTAGCTTCAGGTCCACATCCTGGTTCAACCCTAATCCTAACCCTAGCTTCATGTCCACATCCTGGTTCAACCCTAGTCCTACCTTCATGTCCACATCCTGGTTCAATCCTAGCTTCATGTCCACATCCTGGTTCAACCCTAACCATACCTTCATGTCCACATCCTGGTTCGACCCTAACCCTAGCTTCATGTCCACATCCTGGTTCAATCCTAATCCTAACCCTAG
>NC_088397.1:15072720-15142720 GCF_034236695.1 Oncorhynchus nerka
GTCCTCAGTGTACAAGAGAAAGTAGTACACTATGTTGTCAACTCTTCCCCAGGTCCTTAGTGTATAAGAGAAAGTAGTACATTATGTTGTCAACTCTTCCCCAGGTCCTTAGTGTACAAGAGAAAGTAGTACACTATGTTGTCAACTCTTCCCCAGGTCCTCAGTGTACAAGAGAAAGTAGTACACTATGTTGTCAACTCTTCCCCAGGTCCTCAGTGTACAAGAGAAAGTAGTACACTATGTTGTCAACTCTTTCCCAGGTCCTTAGTGTATAAGAGAAAGTAGTACATTATGTTGTCAACTCTTCCCCAGGTCCTTAGTGTACAAGAGAAAGTAGTACACTATGTTGTCAACTCTTCCCCAGGTCCTCAGTGTACAAGAGAAAGTAGTACACTATGTTGTCAACTCTTCCCCAGGTCCTCAGTGTACAAGAGAAAGTAGTACACTATGTTGTCAACTCTTCCCCAGGTCCTTAGTGTACAAGAGAAAGTAGAGCACTATGTTGTCAACTCTTCCCCAGGTCCTTAGTGTACAAGAGAAAGTAGTACACTATGTTTTCTGTCAATATACTTGGTAAAATAATGGTTAATAAACACTTAAGGGGGTGCCCTATAAAATCTTTATATATACAGTGCCTTGCGAAAGTATTCGGCCCCCTTGAACTTTGCGACCTTTAGCCACATTTCAGGCTTCAAACATAAAGATATAAAACTGTATTTTTTTGAAGTGGGACACAATCATGAAGTGGAACGACATTTATTGGATATTTCAAACTTTTTTAACAAATCAAAAACTGAAAAATTGGGCGTGCAAAATTATTCAGCCCCTTTACTTTCAGTGCAGCAAACTCTCTCCAGAAGTTCATTGAGGATCTCTGAATGATCCAATGTTGACCTAAATGACTAATGATGATAAATACAATCCACCTGTGTGTAATCAAGTCTCCGTATAAATGCACCTGCACTGTGATAGTCTCAGAGGTCCGTTAAAAGCGCAGAGAGCATCATGAAGAACAAGGAACACACCAGGCAGGTCCGAGATACTGTTGTGAAGAAGTTTAAAGCCGGATTTGGATACAAAAAGATTTCCCAAGCTTTAAACATCCCAAGGAGCACTGTGCAAGCGATAATATTGAAACGGAAGGAGTATCAGACCACTGCAAATCTACCAAGACCTGGCCGTCCCTCTAAACTTTCAGCTCATACAAGGAGAAGACTGATCAGAGATGCAGCCAAGAGGCCCATGATCACTCTGGATGAACTGCAGAGATCTACAGCTGAGGTGGGAGACTCTGTCCATAGGACAACAATCAGTCGTATATTGCACAAATCTGGCCTTTATGGAAGAGTGGCAAGAAGAAAGCCATTTCTTAAAGATATCCATAAAAAGTGTTGTTTAAAGTTTGCCACAAGCCACCTGGGAGACACACCAAACATGTGGAAGAAGGTGCTCTGGTCAGATGAAACCAAAATTGAACTTTTTGGCAACAATGCAAAACGTTATGTTTGGCGTAGAAGCAACACAGCTCATCACCCTGAACACACCATCCCCACTGTCAAACATGGTGGTGGCAGCATCATGGTTTGGGCCTGCTTTTCTTCAGCAGGGACAGGGAAGATGGTTAAAATTGATGGGAAAATGGATGGAGCCAAATACAGGACCATTCTGGAAGAAAACCTGATGGAGTCTGCAAAAGACCTGAGACTGGGACGGAGATTTGTCTTCCAACAAGACAATGATCCAAAACATAAAGCAAAATCTACAATGGAATGGTTCAAAAATAAACATATCCAGGTGTTAGAATGGCCAAGTCAAAGTCCAGACCTGAATCCAATCGAGAATCTGTGGAAAGAACTGAAAACTGCTGTTCACAAATGCTCTCCATCCAACCTCACTGAGCTCGAGCTGTTTTGCAAGGGGGAATGGGAAAAAATGTCGGTCTCTCAATGTGCAAAACTGATAGAGACATACCCCAAGCGACTTACAGCTGCAATCACAGTAAAAGGTGGCGCTACAAAGTATTAACTTAAGGGGGCTGAATAATTTTGCACGCCCAATTTTTCAGTTTTTGATTTGTTAAAAAAGTTTGAAATATCCAATAAATGTCGTTCCACTTCATGATTGTGTCCCACTTGTTGTTGATTCTTCACAAAAAAATACAGTTTTATATCTTTATGTTTGAAGCCTGAAATGTGGCAAAAGGTCTAAAAGTTCAAGGGGGCCGAATACTTTCGCAAGGCACTGTATACAGTATATAAATATATATATATATAGTGTTTAAAAATTATGTTCTCAGTTTTATATTTCACACTTAAAATGAAAATTGTTCATAGAGAAACAATGAAATTGGATCTTCTGAGTCCATGTCACATCAACATTTTATTTTTTAGGTCTGGAAGAACTTTTATTTCACTGTAATTCCCCTTTAATTGTGCATCTGGCCCTTTGATTGTGCATCTGGCCCTTTAATTGTGCATCTGGCCCTTTAATTGTGCATCTGGCCCTTTAATTGTGCATCTGGCCCTTTAATTGTGCATCTGGCCCTTTAATTGTGCATCTGGCCCTTTAATTGTGCATCTGGCCCTTTAATTGTGCATCTGGCCCTTTAATTGTGCATCTGGCCCTTTAATTGTGCATCTGGCCCTTTGATTGTGCATCTGGCCCTTTGATTGTGCATCTGGCCCTTTAATTGTGCATGTAGAGAGTGAGGGATGTGCCATCTAATGTTCTGGTCTTGTGATGCTTCTGTACTGCTGCTGCTAATTTCATGGCAAATTTGCAAATAACAAATAATAGATACAAATAATATACTTCCTCATGATACACGTCTGCCAGCTAAGACTACTTTGGTTGACATTTAATTGAGAAGGTTTTGGGGAGATTATTTCTGTCAACCCACAAGATGGTTATCACATCAACTGGTCACACACTGAGTGATAGACAAATGCGCTCCACACAGACAGACCGGCAATATTGCTGGAAATGTATTGGCAGATATTGTGTTAGGTTTGGCCAATAGTGGCTAACCAGGGTGGGATAATGTCAACGTTGTACTCTGAATTGTACTCTGAATAGTTTGGCGAGCTACTGGCAGCTGGTCTAGAGACTTACAGTGAATGTGTCAGTCTCTTGGGAGCACCCCCTTCCCTCCACCACTAGTTAACATATGCCTTCCTATTGTACCTGGGTGTCTCCCATCTCCCAGAACGGTGATGCTGGAGATTAGGCATGGAGGACCATGAATCTTCATTACTTCTGATGAGGCCAAATGAGAACAAAGGTTTTGGGAGGGAGGGAGGGAGGGAGGGAGGAGGGAGAGAGAGAGAGAGAGAGAGAGAGAGGAGGGGGAGAGAGAGAGAGGGGGGAGGGAGGGAGAGAGAGAGAGAGAGATAGAGAGAGAGAGAGAGAGAGAGAGAGAGAGAGAGAGAGGGGGGAGAGAGAGAGAGAGACAGAGAGAGAGAAAGAGAGAGAGAGACAGAGAGAGAAAGAAAGAGAGAGAGAGAGAGACGGGGGGGGAGAGAGAGAGAGAGAGAGAGAGAGAGAGAGAGAGAGAGAGAGAGAGAGAGAGAGAGAGAGAGAGAGGGTGGTGGGAGGGAGGGAGGTCATGCCTAATCATCGACAAGACCTAGAGGGGCGTAATTTGGCAGGGGTGCCTTGAGGGTAAGCTCACCATGAAGAGCAGGAGGGGCAGGATTTGGCAGGGGTGTTTAGGGTGGCTGTGTTGAGTGGAAAACATTCTCTCTGCCTCGATCCGCTCCCGGAGTGTGAAGCTGGTGCTGGCAGCGCTGTCGGCAGGCGCCGTTGTTGCCGTGACGCCTGGCGCCAGCGCTTGGCAGCGTTGCTCTGATTAGACACCTCTCCTGGGTTGGCTGTCACACTGAATAAACCTGCTGCCACACAAACACACAACACACACGCACTTACACAAACATACACGTGCGCTTACACACACACACTTACACATACACACAAATGCAAACACCTTGCTGTGAGCGATTGAGACAGAAACAACAGCAAGCGAGAGCACTTACTGTGGACCACGTGTCTCCAGCCAGCTCACACTCTTTCTCCATCTCTCCATACCTATACCTCTCCATCTCTCTGTAACTATACCTCTCCATCTCTCTGTAACTATACCTCTCCATAACTATACCTCTCCATCTCTCTGTAACTATACCTCTCCATCTCTCCATAACTATACCTCTCCATCTCTCTGTAACTATACCTCTCCATCTCTCTGTAACTATACCTCTCCATCTCTCCATAACTATACCTCTCCATCTCTCCATAACTATACCTCTCCATCTCTCTGTAACTATACCTCTCCATCTCTCTGTAACTATACCTCTCCATCTCTCTGTAACTATACCTCTCCATCTCTCCATAACTATACCTCTCCATCTCTCCATAACTATACCTCTCCATCTCTCCATAACTATACCTCTCCATCTCTCTGTAACTATACCTCTCCATCTCTCTGTAACTATACCTCTCCATCTCTCTGTAACTATACCTCTCCATCTCTCTGTAACTATACCTCTCCATCTCTCCATAGCTGTACCTCTCCATCTCTCCATAACTATACCTCTCCATCTCTCTGTAACTATACCTCTCCATCTCTCCATAACTATACCTCTCCATCTCTCCATAACTATACCTCTCCATCTCTATGTAACTATACCTCTCCATCTCTCCATAACTATACCTCTCCATCTCTCTGTAACTATACCTCTCCATCTCTCTGTAACTATACCTCTCCATCTCTCCATAACTATACCTCTCCATCTCTCTGTAACTATACCTCTCCATCTCTCCATACCTATACCTCTCCATCTCTCTGTAACTATACCTCTCCATCTCTCTGTAACTATACCTCTCCATCTCTCCATAACTATACCTCTCCATCTCTCCATCTCTCCATAACTATACCTCTCCATCTCTCCATAACTATACCTCTCCATAACTATACCTCTCCATCTCTCCATAACTATACCTCTCCATCTCTCCATAACTATACCTCTCCATCTCTCCATAACTATACCTCTCCATCTCTCCATAACTATACCTCTCCATCTCTCCATAACTATACCTCTCCATCTCTCATCTCTCCATAACTATACCTCTCCATCTCACCATAACTATACCTCTCCATCTCACCATAACTATACCTCTCCATCTCTCCATTACTATAACTCTCCATCTCTCCATAACTATACCTCTCCATAACTATACATCTCCATCTCTCCATAACTATACCTCTCCATCGCTCATCTCTCCATAACTATACCTCTCCATCTCTCCATAACTATACCTCTCCATCTCTCATCTCTCCATAACTATACCTCTCCATCTCTCCATAACTATACCTCTCCATCTCTCATCTCTACATAACTATACCTCTCCATCTCTCTGTAACTATACCTCTCCATCTCTCATCTCTACATAAATATACCTCTCCATCCCTCCATAACTATACCTCTCCATCTCTCCATAACTATACCTCTCCATCTCTCCATAACTATACCTCTCCTTAACTATACCTCTCAATCTCTCATCTCTCAATAACTATACCTCTCCATCTCTCTGTAACTATACCTCTCCATCTCTCTGTAACTATACATCTCCATCTCTCTGTAACTATACCTCTCCATCTATCCATCTCTCTGTAACTATACCTCTCAATCTCTCATCTCTCCATAACTATACCTCTCCATCTCTCTGTAACTATACCTCTCCATCTCTCTGTAGCTATACCTCTCCATCTCTCTGTAACTATACCTCTCCATCTCTCCATAACTATATCTCTCCATCTCTCTGTAACTATACCTCTCCATCTCTCTGTAACTATACCTCTCCATCTCTCTGTAACTATACCTCTCAATCTCTCTGTAGCTATACCTCTCCATCTCTCTGTAACTATACCTCTCAATCTCTCTGTAACTATACCTCTCCATCTCTCTGTAACTATACCTCTCCATCTCTCTGTAACTATACCTCTCCATCTCTCTGTAACTATACCTCTCCATCTCTCTGTAGCTATACCTCTCCATCTCTCTGTAACTATACCTCTCCATCTCTCTGTAACTATACCTCTCCATCTATCCATCTCTCTGTAACTATACCTATCCATCTCTCTGTAACTATACCTCTCCATCTCTCTGTAACTATACCTCTCCATCTCTCCATAACTATACGTCTCCATCTCTCCATAACTATACCTCTCCATCTCTCTGTAACTATACCTTTCCATAACTATACATCTCCATCTCTCTGTAACTATACCTCTCAATCTCTCATCTCTCCATAACTATACCTCTCCATCTCTCCATAACTATACCTCTCCATTACTATATCTCTCAATAAATATACCTCTCCATCTCTCTGTAACTATACCTCTCCATCTCTCATCTCTCCATAACTATACCTCTCCATCTCTCCATACTTATACCTCTCCATCTCTCCATAACTATACCTCTCCATCTCTCCATACCTATACCTCTCCATCTCTCCATAACTATACCTCTCCATCTCTCCATAACTATACCTCTCCATCTCTCCATAACTATACCTCTCCATCTCTCCATAACTATACCTCTCCATCTCTCCATACCTATACCTCTCCATCTCTCCATAACTATACCTCTCCATCTCTCCATACCTATACCTCTCCATCTCTCCATACCTATACCTCTCCATCTCTCCATACCTATACCTCTCCATCTCTCCATACCTATACCTCTCCATCTCTCCATAACTATACCTCTCCATCTCTCCATACCTATACCTCTCCATCTCTCCATAACTATACCTCTCCATCTCTCCATAACTATACCTCTCCATCTCTCCATACCTATACCTCTCCATCTCTCCATAACTATACCTCTCCATCTCTCCATAACTATACCTCTCCATCTCTCCATACCTATACCTCTCCATCTCTCCATACATATACCTCTCCATCTCTCATCTCTCCATAACTATACCTCTCCATCTCTCCATACCTATACCTCTCCATCTCTCATCTCTCCATAACTATACCTCTCCATCTCTCCATACTTATACCTTTCCACCTCTCCATACTTATACCTCTCCATGTCTCCATAACTATACCTCTCCATCTCTCCATAACTATACCTCTCCATCTCTCCATGACTATACCACTCCATCTCTTCATCTCTCTATTACAATACCTCTCCATCTCTTCATCTCTCTATTACAATACCTCTCCATCTCTCCATACCTATACCTCTCCATCTCTCTGTAACTATACCTCTCCATCTCTCTGTAACTATACCTCTCCATCTCTCCATACCTATACCTCTCCATCTCTCATCTCTCTATTACAATACCTCTCCATCTCTCCATACCTATATCCCTGCATCTCTCCATACCTATACCTCTCCATCTCTCCATAACTATACCTTTCCATCTCTCCATACCTATAACTCTCCATCTCTCCATACCTATACCTCTCCATCTCTCCATACCTATACCTCTCCATCTCTCCATAACTATACCTCTCCATCTCTCCATACCTATACCTCTCCATCTCTCCATAACTATACCTCTCCATCTCTCCATAACTATACCTCTCCATCTCTCCATACCTATAACTCTCCATCTCTCCATACCTATAACTCTCCATGTCTCCATACCTATACCTCTCCATCTCTCCATACCTATACCTCTCCATCTCTCCATAACTATACCTCTCCATCTCTCCATACCTATACCTCTCCATCTCTCCATAACTATACCTCTCCATCTCTCCATAACTATACCTCTCCATCTCTCCATAACTATACCTCTCCATCTCTCCATAACTATACCTCTCCATCTCTCCATAACTATTCCTCTCCATCTCTCCATAACTATACCTCTCCATCTCTCCATAACTATTCCTCTCCATCTCTCCATAACTATACCTCTCCATCTCTCCATAACTATACCTCTCCATCTCTCCATAACTATACATCTCCATCTCTCCATAACTATACCTCTCCATCTCTCTGTAACTATACCTCTCCATCTCTCTGTAACTATACCTCTCCATCTCTCCATAACTATACCTCTCCATCTCTCTGTAACTATACCTCTCCATCTCTCCATAACTATACCTCTCCATCTCTCTGTAACTATACCTCTCCATCTCTCCATAACTATACCTCTCCATCTCTCTGTAACTATACCTCTCCATCTCTCCATAACTATACCACTCCATCTCTCCATAACTATACCTCTCCATCTCTCTGTAACTATACCTCTCCATCTCTCCATAACTATACCTCTCCATCTCTCCATAACTATACCTCTCCATCTCTCCATAACTATACCTCTCCATCTCTCCATAACTATTCCTCTCCATCTCTCCATAACTATTCCTCTCCATCTCTCCATAACTATACCTCTCCATCTCTCCATAACTATACCTCTCAATCTCTCCGTAACTATTCCTCTCCATCTCTCCATAACTATACCTATCCATCTCTCCATCTCTCCAATACTATACCTCTCCATCTCTCATCTCTCCATAACTATACCTCTCCATCTCTCCATAACTATACCTCTCCATCTCTCCATACCTATACCTCTCCATCTCTCATCTCTCCATAACTATACCTCTCCATCTCTCCATACCTATACCTCTCCATCTCTCATCTCTCCATAACTATACCTCTCCATCTCTCCATACTTATACCTTTCCACCTCTCCATACTTATACCTCTCCATGTCTCCATAACTATACCTCTCCATCTCTCCATAACTATACCTCTCCATCTCTCCATGACTATACCACTCCATCTCTTCATCTCTCTATTACAATACCTCTCCATCTCTTCATCTCTCTATTACAATACCTCTCCATCTCTCCATACCTATACCTCTATATCTCTCCATAACTATACCTCTCCATCTCTCTGTAACTATACCTCTCCATCTCTCTGTAACTATACCTCTCCATCTCTCCATACCTATACCTCTCCATCTCTCATCTCTCCATAACTATACCTCTCCATCTCTTCATCTCTCTATTACAATACCTCTCCATCTCTCCATACCTATATCCCTGCATCTCTCCATACCTATACCTCTCCATCTCTCCATAACTATACCTCTCCATCTCTCCATACCTATAACTCTCCATCTCTCCATACCTATACCTCTCCATCTCTCCATACCTATACCTCTCCATCTCTCCATAACTATACCTCTCCATCTCTCCATACCTATACCTCTCCATCTCTCCATAACTATACCTCTCCATCTCTCCATAACTATACCTCTCCATCTCTCCATACCTATAACTCTCCATCTCTCCATACCTATAACTCTCCATCTCTCCATACCTATACCTCTCCATCTCTCCATACCTATACCTCTCCATCTCTCCATACCTATACCTCTCCATCTCTCCATAACTATACCTCTCCATCTCTCCATAACTATACCTCTCCATCTCTCCATAACTATACCTCTCCATCTCTCCATAACTATTCCTCTCCATCTCTCCATAACTATACCTCTCCATCTCTCCATAACTATTCCCTCTCCATCTCTCCATAACTATACCTCTCCATCTCTCCATAACTATACCTCTCCATCTCTCCATAACTATACCTCTCCATCTCTCTCCATAACTATACATCTCCATCTCTCCATAACTATACCTCTCCATCTCTCTGTAACTATACCTCTCCATCTCTCTGTAACTATACCTCTCCATCTCTCCATAACTATACCTCTCCATCTCTCTGTAACTATACCTCTCCATCTCTCCATAACTATACCTCTCCATCTCTCTGTAACTATACCTCTCCATCTCTCCATAACTATACCTCTCAATCTCTCCATAACTATACCTCTCCATCTCTCTGTAACTATACCTCTCCATCTCTCCATAACTATACCTCTCCATCTCTCCATAACTATACCTCTCCATCTCTCCATAACTATACCTCTCCATCTCTCCATAACTATACTCTCCATCTCTCCATAACTATTCCTCTCCATCTCTCCATAACTATTCCTCTCCATCTCTCCATAACTATACATCTCCATCTCTCCATAACTATACCTCTCAATCTCTCCATAACTATTCCTCTCCATCTCTCCATAACTATACCTCTCCATCTCTCCATAACTATTCCTCTCCATCTCTCCATAACTATACCTCTCCATCTCTCCATACCTATACCTCTCCATCTCTCCATAACTATACCTCTCCATCTCTCCATAACTATACCTCTCCATCTCTCCATAACTATACCTCTCCATCTCTCCATAACTATACCTCTCCATCTCTCCATACCTATACCTCTCCATCTCTCCATAACTATACCTCTCCATCTCTCCATAACTATACCTCTCCATCTCTCCATAACTATACCTCTCCATCTCTCCATAACTATACCTCTCCATCTCTCCATAACAATACCTCTCCATCTCTCCATAACTATACCTCTCCATCTCTCCATACCTATACCTCTCCATCTCTCCATAACTATACCTCTCCATCTCTCCATAACTATACCTCTCCATCTCTCCATAACTATACCTCTCCATCTCTCATCTCTCCATAACTATACCTCTCCATCTCTCCATAACTATACCTCTCCATCTCTCCATACCTATACCTCTCCATCTCTCATCTCTCCATAACTATACCTCTCCATCTCTCCATACTTATACCTCTCCATCTCTCCATAATTATACCGCTCCATCTCTCCATAACTATACCTATCCATCTCTCCATCTCTCCAATACTATACCTCTCCATCTCTCATCTCTCCATAACTATACCTCTCCATCTCTCCATAACTATACCTCTCCATCTCTCCATAACTGTACCTCTCCATCTCTCCATAACTATACCTCTCCAAATCTCTATAACTATACCTCTCCATCTCTCCATAACTATACCTCTCCATCTCTCCATAACTATACCACTCCATATCTCCATAAATATACCTCTCCATCTCTCATGTCTCCATAACTATACCTCTCCATCGCTCCACAACTATACCTATCCATCTCTCCATCTCTCCATAACTATACCCCTCCATCTCTCATCTCTCCATAAATATACCTCTCCACCTCTCCATCTCTCCATAACTATACCTCTCCATCTCTCCATAACTATACCTCTCCATCTCTCCATACCTATACCTCTCCATCTCTCATCTCTCCATAACTATACCTCTCCATCTCTCCATACTTATACCTCTCCATCTCTCCATACATATACCTCTCCATCTCTCCATAATTATACCGCTCCATCTCTCCATAACTATACCTCTCCATCTCTCCAATACTATACCTCTCCATCTCTCATCTCTCCATAACTATACCTCTCCATCTCTCCATAACTATACCTCTCCATCTCTCCATAACTATACCTCTCCATCTCTCCATACCTATACCTCTCCATCTCTCATCTCTCCATAACTATACCTCTCCATCTCTCCATACCTATACCTCTCCATCTCTCCATAACTATACCTCTCCATCTCTCCATAACTATACCTCTCCATCTCTCCATAACTATACCTCTCCATCTCTCATCTCTCCATAACTATACCTCTCCATCTCTCCATAACTATACCTCTCCATCTCTCCATACCTATACCTCTCCATCTCTCATCTCTCCATAACTATACCTCTCCATCTCTCCATACTTATACCTCTCCATCTCTCCATAATTATACCGCTCCATCTCTCCATAACTATACCTATCCATCTCTCCATCTCTCCAATACTATACCTCTCCATCTCTCATCTCTCCATAACTATACCTCTCCATCTCTCCATAACTATACCTCTCCATCTCTCCATAACTGTACCTCTCCATCTCTCCATAACTATACCTCTCCATCTCTCCATAACTATACCTCTCCATCTCTCCATACCTATACCTCTCCATCTCTCCATAACTATACCTCTCCATCTCTCCATAACTATACCTCTCCATCTCTCCATAACTATACCTCTCCATCTCTCCATAACTATACCTCTCCATCTCTCCATAACTATACCTCTCCATCTCTCCATAACTATACCTCTCCATCTCTCCATACCTATACCTCTCCATCTCTCCATAACTATACCTCTCCATCTCTCCATAACTATACCTCTCCATCTCTCCATAACTATACCTCTCCATCTCTCATCTCTCCATAACTATACCTCTCCATCTCTCCATAACTATACCTCTCCATCTCTCCATACCTATACCTCTCCATCTCTCATCTCTCCATAACTATACCTCTCCATCTCTCCATACTTATACCTCTCCATCTCTCCATAATTATACCGCTCCATCTCTCCATAACTATACCTATCCATCTCTCCATCTCTCCAATACTATACCTCTCCATCTCTCATCTCTCCATAACTATACCTCTCCATCTCTCCATAACTATACCTCTCCATCTCTCCATAACTGTACCTCTCCATCTCTCCATAACTATACCTCTCAAAATCTCTATAACTATACCTCTCCATCTCTCCATAACTATACCTCTCCATCTCTCCATAACTATACCACTCCATATCTCCATAAATATACCTCTCCATCTCTCATGTCTCCATAACTATACTCTCCATCGCTCCACAACTATACCTATCCATCTCTCCATCTCTCCATAACTATACCTCATCTCTCTCATCTCTCCATAAATATACCTCTCCACCTCTCCATCTCTCCATAACTATACCTCTCCATCTCTCCATAACTATACCTCTCCATCTCTCCATACCTATACCTCTCCATCTCTCATCTCTCCATAACTATACCTCTCCATCTCTCCATACTTATACCTCTCCATCTCTCATCTCTCCATAACTATACCTCTCCATCTCTCCATACATATACCTCTCCATCTCTCCATAATTATACCGCTCCATCTCTCCATAACTATACCTCTCCATCTCTCCAATACTATACCTCTCCATCTCTCATCTCTCCATAACTATACCTCTCCATCTCTCATCTCTCCATAACTATACCTCTCCATCTCTCCATAACTATACCTCTCCATCTCTCCATACCTATACCTCTCCATCTCTCATCTCTCCATAACTATACCTCTCCATCTCTCCATACTTATACCTCTCCATCTCTCCATAATTATACCGCTCCATCTCTCCATAACTATACCTATCCATCTCTCCATCTCTCCAATACTATACCTCTCCATCTCTCATCTCTCCATAACTATACCTCTCCATCTCTCCATACCTATACCTCTCCATCTCTCATCTCTCCATAACTATACCTCTCCATCTCTCCATACCTATACCTCTCATCTCTCCATAACTATACCTCTCCATCTCTCCATACTTATACCTTTCCACCTCTCCATACTTATACCTCTCCATGTCTCCATAACTATACCTCTCCATCTCTCCATACCTATACCTCTCCATCTCTCCATAACTATACCTCTCCATCTCTCCATGACTATACCACTCCATCTCTTCATCTCTCTATTACAATACCTCTCCATCTCTTCATCTCTCTATTACAATACCTCTCCATCTCTATATCTCTCCATAACTATACCTCTCCATCTCTCTGTAACTATACCTCTCCATCTCTCTGTAACTATACCTCTCCATCTCTCCATACCTATACCTCTCCATCTCTCATCTCTCCATAACTATACCTCTCCATCTCTTCATCTCTCTATTACAATACCTCTCCATCTCTCCATACCTATATACCTGCATCTCTCCATACCTATACCTCTCCATCTTCCATAACTATACCTCTCCATCTCTCCATACCTATAACTCTCCATCTTCCATACCTATACCTCTCCATCTCTCCATAACTATACCTCTCCATCTCTCCATAACTATACTCTCCTCTCCATCTTCACCTCTCCATCTCTCATAACTATACCTCTCCATCTCTCCATAACTTATACCTTTCCATCTCTCCATACCTATAATCTCTCCATCTCTCCATACCTATAATCTCTCCATCTCTCCATACCTATACTCTCCATCTCTCCATACCTATACCTCTCCATCTCTCCATAACTATACCTCTCATCTCTCCATACCTATACCTCTCCATCTCTCCATAACTATACCTCTCCATCTCTCCATAACTATACCTCTCCATCTCTCCATAACTATACCTCTCCATCTCTCCATAGCTATACCTCTCCATCTCTCCATAACTATACCTCCATCTCTCCATACCTATAACTCTCCATCTCTCCATACCTATAACTCTCCATCTCTCCATAACTATACCTCTCCATCTCTCCATACCTATACCTCTCCATCTCTCCATACCTATACCTCTCCATCTCTCCATACCTATACCTCTCCATCTCTCCATACCTATACCTCTCCATCTCTCCATAACTATACCTCTCCATCTCTCCATAACTATACCTCTCCATCTCTCCATAACTATACCTCTCCATCTCTCCATAACTATACCTCTCCATCTCTCCATAACTATACCTCTCCATCTCTCCATACCTATAATCTCTCCATCTCTCCATACCTATAACTCCCCATCTCTCCATACCTATACCTCTCCATCTCTCCATACCTATACCTCTCCATCTCTCCATACCTATACACTCTCCATCTCTCCATAACTATACCTCTCCATCTCTCCATACTATACATCTCTCCATCTCTCCATACCTATACTCTCCATCTCTCCATACCTATACCTCTCCATCTCTCCATACCTATACCTCTCCATCTCTCCATAACTATACCTCTCCATCTCTCCATAACTATACCTCTCCATCTCTCCATACCTATACCTCTCCATCTCTCCATAACTATACCACTCCATCGCTCCCTAACTTTACCTCTCCATCTCTCCATAACTATACCTCTCCATCTCTCCATACCTATACCTCTCCATCTCTCCATAACTGTACCTCTCCATCTCTCCATAACTATACCTCTCCATCTCTCCATAACTATACCACTCCATCTCTCATCTCTCCATAACTATACATCTCCATCTCTCATCTCTACATAACTATACCTCTCCATCTCTCATCTCTCCATAACTATACATCTCCATCTCTCATCTCTACATAACTATACCTCTCCATCTCTCATCTCTCCATAACTATACCTCTCCATCTCTCCATAACTATACCTCTCCATCTCTCATCTCTCCATAACTATACCTCTCCATCTCTCCATAACTATACCTCTCCATCTCTCATCTCTACATAACTATACCTCCCCATCTCTCATCTCTCCATAACTATACCTCTCCATCTCTCCATAACTATACCTCTCCATCTCTCCATAACTATACCATTCCATCTCTCCATAACTATACCTCTCCATCTCTCATCTCTCCATAACTATACCTCTCCATCTCTCCATAACTATACCGCTCCATCTCTCCATAACTATACCTCTCCATCTCTCCAATACTATACCTCTCCATCTCTCATCTCTCCATAACTATACCTCTCCATCTCTCATCTCTCCATAACTATACCTCTCCATCTCTCCATAACTATACCTCTCCATCTCTCCATAACTATACCTCTCCACCTCTCCATACCTATACCTCTCCATCTCTCATCTCTCCATAACTATACCTCTCCATCTCTCCATACTTATACCTCTCCATCTCTCCATACTTATACCTTTCCATCTCTCCAGAACTATACCTCTCCATCTCTCATCTCTCCATAACTATACATCTCCATCTCTCATCTCTCCATAACTATACCTCTCCATCTCTCCATAACTATACCTCTCCATCTCTCATCTCTCCATAACTATACCGCTCCATCTCTCCATAACTATACCTCTCCATCTCTCCAATACTATACCTCTCCATCTCTCATCTCTCCATAACTATACCTCTCCATCTCTCCATAACTATACCTCTCCATCTCTCATCTCTCCATAATTATACTGCTCCATCTCTCCATAACTATACCTCTCCATCTCTCCAATACTATACCTCTCCATCTCTCCATAACTATACCTCTCCATCTCTCCATACCTATAACTCTCCATCTCTCCATACCTATAACTCTCCATCTCTCCATACCTATACCTCTCCATCTCTCCATACCTATACCTCTCCATCTCTCCATAACTATACCTCTCCATCTCTCCATACCTATACCTCTCCATCTCTCCATAACTATACCTCTCCATCTCTCCATAACTATACCTCTCCATCTCTCCATAACTATACCTCTCCATCTCTCCATAACTATACCTCTCCATCTCTCCATACCTATACCTCTCCATCTCTCCATAACTATACCTCTCCTCTCCATCTCTCCATACCTATACCTCTCCATCTCTCCATACCTATACCTCTCCATCTCTCCATACCTATACCTCTCCATCTCTCCATACCTATACCTCTCCATCTCTCCATAACTATACCTCTCCATCTCTCCATAACTATACCTCTCCATCTCTCCATACCTATACCTCTCCATCTCTCCATAACTATACCTCTCCATCTCTCCATAACTATACCTCTCCATCTCTCCATACCTATACCTCTCCATCTCTCCATAACTATACCTCTCCATCTCTCCATAACTATACCTCTCCATCTCTCCATACCTATACCTCTCCATCTCTCCATACCTATACCTCTCCATCTCTCCATAACTATACCTCTCCATCTCTCCATAACTATACCTCTCCATCTCTCCCTCTCATCTCTCCATACCTATACCTCTCCATCTCTCCATAACTATACCTCTCCATCTCTCCATACCTATACCTCTCCATCTCTCCATAACTATACCTCTCCATCTCTCCATCTCTAACTATACCTCTCCATCTCTCCATACCTATACCTCTCCATCTCTCCCATACCTCTCCATCTCTCCATAACTATACCTCTCCATCTCTCCATAACTATACCACTCCATCTCTCATCTCTCCATAACTATACATCTCCATCTCTCATCTCTACATAACTATACCTCTCCATCTCTCATCTCTCCATAACTATACATCTCCATCTCTCATCTCTACATAACTATACCTCTCCATCTCTCATCTCTCCATAACTATACCTCTCCATCTCTCCATAACTATACCTCTCCATCTCTCATCTCTCCATAACTATACCTCTCCATCTCTCCATAACTATACCTCTCCATCTCTCATCTCTACATAACTATACTCTCCATCTCCCCATCTCTCATCTCTCCATAACTATACCTCTCCATCTCTCCATAACTATACCTCTCCATCTCTCCATAACTATACCATTCCATCTCTCCATAACTATACCTCTCCATCTCTCATCTCTCCATAACTATACCTCTCCATCTCTCCATAACTATAACTCTCCATCTCTCCATAACTATACCTCTCCATCTCTCCAATACTATACCTCTCCATCTCTCATCTCTCCATAACTATACCTCTCCATCATCTCTCCATAACTATACCTCTCCATCTCTCCATAACTATACCTCTCCATCTCTCCATAACTCCTCTCCACCTCTCCATACCTATACTCTCCATCTCTCATCTCTCCATAACTATACCTCTCCATCTCTCCATACTTATACCTCTCCATCTCTCCATACTTATACCTTTCCATCTCTCCAGAACTATACCTCTCCATCTCTCATCTCTCCATAACTATACATCTCCATCTCTCATCTCTCCATAACTATACCTCTCCATCTCTCCATAACTATACCTCTCCATCTCTCATCTCTCCATAACTATACCGCTCCATCTCTCCATAACTATACCTCTCCATCTCTCCAATACTATACCTCTCCATCTCTCATCTCTCCATAACTATACCTCTCCATCTCTCCAATACTATACCTCTCCATCTCTCATCTCTCCATAACTATACCTCTCCATCTCTCCATAACTATACCTCTCCATCTCTCATCTCTCCATAACTATACCTCTCCATCTCTCCATAACTATACCTCTCCATCTCTCCATACCTATACCTCTCCATCTCTCCATAACTATACCTCTCCATCTCTCCATACCTATACCTCTCCATCTCTCCATACCTATACCTCTCCATCTCTCCATACCTATACCTCTCCATCTCTCCATACCTATACCTCTCCATCTCTCCATAACTATACCTCTCCATCTCTCCATAACTATACCTCTCCATCTCTCCATACCTATACCTCTCCATCTCTCCATAACTATACCTCTCCATCTCTCCATAACTATACCTCTCCATCTCTCCATACCTATACCTCTCCATCTCTCCATAACTATACCTCTCCATCTCTCCATAACTATACCTCTCCATCTCTCCATACCTATACCTCTCCATCTCTCCATACCTATACCTCTCCATCTCTCCATAACTATACCTCTCCATCTCTCCATACCTATACCTCTCCATCTCTCCATACCTATACCTCTCCATCTCTCCATAACTATACCTCTCCATCTCTCCATACCTATACCTCTCCATCTCTCCATCTCTCCATCTCTCCTCTAACTATACCTCTCCATCTCTCCATAACTATACCTCTCCATCTCTCCATACCTATACCTCTCCATCTCTCCATAACTGTACCTCTCCATCTCTCCATAACTATACCTCTCCATCTCTCCATAACTATACCACTCCATCTCTCATCTCTCCATAACTATACATCTCCATCTCCATCTCTCCATAACTATACCTCTCCATCTCTCATCTCTCCATAACTATACATCTCCATCTCCATCTCTCCATAACTATACCTCTCCATCTCTCATCTCTCCATAACTATACCTCTCCATCTCTCCATAACTATACATCTCTCATCTCTCCATAACTATCTCTCCATAACTATACCTCCTCCATCTCTCTCTCCATCTCTCATCTCTCCATAACTATATCTCTCCATCTCTCCATAACTATCATCTCTCCATAACTATCCTCTATCTTCATCTCTCATAACTATCTCTCCATCTCTCCATAACTATACCTCTCCATCTCTCCATATACTATACCTCTCCATCTCTCATCTCTCCATAACTATACCTCTCCATCTCTCATCTCTCCATAACTATACCTCTCCATCTCTCCATAACTATACCTCTCCATCTCTCCATAACTATACTCCATCTCCATCTCTCCATCCATCTCTCCATCTCTCCATACTATACCTCTCCATCTCTCCATACTTATACCTTCCATCTCTCCATAACTATACCTCTCCATCTCATCTCTCCATAACTATACATCTCCATCTCTCATCTCTCCATAACTATACCTCTCCATCTCTCCATAACTATACTCTCCATCTCTCATCTCTCCATAACTATACCGCTCCATCTCTCCATAACTATCTCTCCATCTCTCCAAACTATACCTATCCATCTCTCATCTCTCCATAACTATACCTCTCCATCTCTCCATAACTATACCTCTCCATCTCTCATCTCTCCATAATATATACTCTCCATCTATAACTATACCTCTCCATCTCTCCATAACTATACCTCTCCATCTCTCCATAACTATACCTCTCCATCTCTCCATACCTATAACTCTCCATCTCCTCCACTCTCCATCTCTCCACTATACCTCTCCATCTCTCCATAACTATACCTCTCCATAACTATACCTCTCCATCTCTCATCTCTCCATAACTATACATCTCCATCTCTCCATAACTATACCTCTCCATCTCCATCTCTCCATAACTATACATCTCCATCTCTCATCTCTACATACTATACCTCTCCATCTCTCATCTCTCCATAACTATACCTCTCCATCTCTCCATAACTATCCATCTCTCATCTCTCCATAACTATACCTCTCCATCTCTCCATAACTATACCTCTCCATCTCTCTCCATAACTATACCTATCTCTCATCTCTCCATCTATACCTCTCCATCTCTCCATAACTATACCTTCCATCTCTCCATAACTATACCATCTCTCATCTCCATAACTATCTCTCCATCTCTCCATAACTATACCGCTCCATCTCTCCATAACTATACCTCTCCATCTCTCCAATACTATACCTCCTCCATCTCTCATCTCTCCATAACTATACCTCTCCATCTCTCATCTCTCCATAACTATACCTCTCCATCTCTCCATAACTATACTCTCCATCTCTCCATAACATACCTCTCCACCTCTAACCTTACCTCTATCTCTCATCTCTCCATAACTATCTCTCATCTCTCCATAACTATACCTCTCCATCTCTCCATACTATACCTCTCCATCTCTCCAGAACTATACCTCTCCATCTCTCATCTCTCCATAACTATACATCTCCATCTCCATCTCTCCATAACTATAACTCCATCTCTATAACTATACCTCTCCATCTCCATCTCTCCATAACTATACCTCCCATCTCTCCATAACTATACCTCTCCATCTCTCCAATACTATACCTCTCCATCTCTCATCTCTCCATAACTATACCTCTCCATCTCTCCATAACTATACCTCTCCATCTCTCATCTCTCCATAACTATACTGCTCCATCTCTCCATAACTATACCTCCATCTCTCCAATACTATACCTCTCCATCTCTCCATAACTATACCTCTCCATCTCTCCATACCTATACTCTCCATCTCTCCATACCTATAACTCTCCATCTCTCCATAACTATACCTCTCCATCTCTCCATAACATACCTATACCTCTCCATCTCTCCATAACTATACCTCTCCATCTCCATACTATACCTCTCCATCTCTCCATAACTATACCTCTCCATCTCCTCATCTCTCCATCTCTCCATAACTATACATCTCTCCCTATACCTCTCCATCATCTCTCCATAACTATACCGCTCCATCTCTCCATAACTATACCTCTCCATCTCTCATCTCTCCATAACTATACATCTCCATCTCTCCATCTCTCCATAACATCTCTCCATCATCTCCATAACTATACCTCTCCATCTCCATCTCTCCATAACTATACCTCTCCATCTCTCCATAACTATACCTCTCCATCTCTCCATAACTATACCTCTCCATCTCTCCATACCTATACCTCTCCATCTCTCCATAACTATACCTCTCCATCTCTCCTCTCCATAACTATACCTCTCCATCTCTCCATAACTATACCTCTCCATCTCTCATCATCCATAACTATACCTCTCCATCTCTCCATAACTATACCTCTCCATCTCATAACATCTCTCCATAACTATACCTCTCCTCTCCATACCTATACCTCTCCATCTCTCCATAACTATACCTCTCCATCTCTCCATAACTATACCTCTCCATACCTCTCCATCTCTCCATAACTATACCTCTCCATCTCCATCTCTCAAGAACTATACCTCTCCATCTCTCATCTCTCCATAACTATACCTCTCCATCTCTCCATAACTATACCCTCTCCTCCATAACTATACCTCTCCATCTCTCCATAACTATACCTCTCCATCTCTCATCTCTCCATAACTATACCTCTCCATCTCTCCATAACTATACCTCTCCATCTCTCCATAACTATACCTCTCCATCTCTCATCTCTCCATAACTATACCTCTCCATCTCTCCATAACTATACCTCTCCATCTCCATCTATCTCTCCATAACTATACTCTCCATCTCTCCATAACTATACCTCTCCATCTCTCCATAACTATACCTCTCCATCTCTCCATAACTATACTCTCCATCTCTCCATAACTATACCTCTCCATCTCTCCATAACTATACCTCTCCATCTCTCCATAACTATACCTATACCTCTCCATCTCTCCATAACTATACCTCTCCATCTCTCCATACCTATACCTCTCCATCTCTCCATAACTATACCTCTCCATCTCTCCATAACTATACCTCTCCATCTCTCATAACTCCATAACTATCCATCTCTCCATCATCTCTCCATAACTATACCTCTCCATCTCTCCATAACTATACCTCTCCATCATCTCTCCATAACTATACCTCTCCATCTCTCCATAACTATACCTCTCCATCTCTCAATCTCTCCATAACTATACCTCTCCATCTCTCCATAACTATACCTCTCCATCTCTCATCTCTCCATAACTATACTCTCCATCTCCATCTCTCATCTCTCCATAACTATACCTCTCCATCTCTCCATAACTATACCTCTCCATCTCTCCATACCTATACCTCTCCATCTCTCCATAACTATACTCTCCATCTCTCCATACCTATACCTCTCCATCTCTCCATAACTATACCTCTCCATCTCTCCATAACTATACCTCTCCATCTCTCCATAACTATACCTCTCCATCTCTCCATCTCCTATACCTCTCCATCTCTCCATACCTCTCCATCCATAACTATACCTCTCCATCTCTCCATAACTATACCTCTCCATCTCTCCATACCTATACTCTCCATCTCTCCATAACTATACCTCTCCATCTCTCCATAACTATAATCTATACCTCCATCTCTCCATACCTATACCTCTCCATCTCTCCATAACTATACCTCTCCATCTCTCCAATACTATACCTCTCCATCTCTCATCTCTCCATAACTATACCTCTCCATCTCTCCATAACTATACCTCTCCATCTCTCATCTCTCCATAACTATACCTCTCCATCTCTCCATAACTATACCTCTCCATCTCTCATCTCTCCATAACTATACCTCTCCATCTCTCCATAACTATACCTCTCCATCTCTCCATAACTATACCTTTCCATCTCTCATCTCTCCATAACACCTCTCCATCTCTCCATAACTATACCTCTCATCTCTCATCTCTCCATAATTATACTGCTCCATCTCTCCATAACTATACCTCTCCATCTCTCCATAACTATACCTCTCCATCTCTCCATCTCTCCATCTCTCCATAACTATACCTCTCCATCTCTCCATAACTATACTCTCCATCTCTCCATACTATACTCTCCATCTCATCTCTCCATAACTATACCTCTCCATCTCTCCATAACTATACCTCTCCATCTCTCCATAATCTCTATACATCTCCATCTCTCATCTCTCCATAACTATACTCATCTCTCCATAACTATACATCTCCATCTCCTCATCTCTCCATAACTATACCTCTCCATCTCTCATCTCTCCATAACTATCTCATCTCTCCATAACTATACTCTCCATCTCTCATCTCTCCATAACTATACCTCTCCATCTCTCTAACTATACCTCTCCTCTCTCCATAACTATACCTCTCCATCTCCATCTCTCCATAACTATACCCATCTCCATAACTATACCTCATCTCTCCATAACTATACCTCTCTCCATCTAACTATCTCTCCATCTCTCCATAACTATATCTCTCCCTATCTCCATCTCTCCATAACTATCTCTCCATCTCTCCATAACTATACTCTCCATCTCTCATCTCTCCATAACTATACCTCTCCATCTCTCCATAACTATACCTCCTCCATCTCTCCATAACTATACCTCTCCATCTCTCATCTCTCCATAACTATACCTCTCCATCTCTCCATCCCACTATACCTCTCCTACCATCTCTCCATAACTATACCTCTCCATCTCTCCATACTATACCTCTCCATCTCTCCATAACTATACCTCTCCATCTCTCCATAACTATACCTCTCCATCTCTCATCTCTCCATAACTATACCTCTCCATCTCTCCATAACTATCTCTCCATCTCTCCATAACTATACCTCTCCATCTCTCCATAACTATACCTCTCCATCTCTCCATAACTATACCTCTCCATCTCATCTCTCCATAACTATACCTCTCCATCTCTCCATAACTATACCTCTCCATCATCTCTCCATAACTATACCTCTCCATCTCTCCATAACTATACCTCTCCATCTCTCCATAACTATCCATAACTATACCTCCATCTCTCCATAACTCCATCTCTCCATACCTATACCTCTCCATCTCTCCATCTCTCCATAACTATACCTATCCATCTCTCCATCTCTCCATAACTATACATCTCTCCCATCTCCATCTCTCATCTCTCCATAACTATACCATCTCTCATCTCTCCATAACTATACCTCTCCATCTCTCATCCATAACTATACCTCTCCATCTCTCATCTCTCCATAACTATACCTCTCCATCTCTCCATAACTATACCTCTCCATCTCTCATCTCTCCATAACTATACCTCTCCATCTCTCCATATCTCTCACTACTATACCTCCCATCTCCATCTCTCCATAACTATACCTCTCCTCTCCATCTCTCCATAACTATACCATCTCCATCTCTCCATAACTATACCTCTCCATCTCTCATCTCTCCATAACTATACCTCTCCATCTCTCCATAACTATACCTCTGCATCTCTCCATAACTATACCTCTCCATCTCTCCATAACTATACCTTTCCATCTCTCATCTCTCCATAACTATACCTCTCCATCTCTCATCTCTCCATAACTATACCTCTCCATCTCTCCATAACTATACCTCTGCATCTCTCCATAACTATACCTCTCCATCTCTCCATACCTATACCTCCTCCATCTCTCCATAACTATACCTCTCCATCTCTCCATAACTACCTCTCCATCTATACCTCTCATCTCTCCATAACTATACCTCTCCATCTCTCCATAACTATACATCTCCATCATCTCTCCATAACTATACCTCTCCATCTCTCCATAACTATACCTCTCCATCTCTCATCTCTCCATAACTATACCGCTCCATCTCTCCATAACTATACCTCTCCATCTCTCCATACTATACCTCTCCATCTCTCATCTCTCCATAACTATACCTCTCCATCTCTCCATAACTATACCTCTCCATCTCTCATCTCTCCATAACTATCCATCTCTCCATAACTATACCTCTCCATCTCTCCATAACTATACCTCTCCATCTCTCCATAACTATCCATCTCTCCCTATAACTCTCCATCTCTCCATACCACCTCTCCATCTCTCCATAACTATACCTCTCCATCTCTCCATACCTATACCTCTCCATCTCTCCATAACTATACCTCTCCATCTCTCCATAACTATACCTCTCCATCTCTCCATAACTATACCTCTCCATCTCTCCATAATCTCTCCATCTCTCTCCATAACTATACCTCTCCATCTCTCCATAACTATACCTCTCCATCTCTCCATAACTATACCTCTCCATCTCTCCATAACTATACCTCTCCATCTCTCATCTCTCCATAACTATACCTCCCCTCTCCATCTCTCCATAACTATACCTCTCCATCTCTCCATACTATACCTCTCCATCTCTCTCCTCCATAACTATACCTCTCCATCTCTCCATACTATACCTCTCCATCTCTCATCTCTCCATAACTATACCTCTCCATCTCCATCTCTCCATAACTATACCTCTCCATCTCATCTCTCCATAACTATACATCTCTCCATACCTCTCCATCTCTCCATAACTATACCTCTCCATCCATAACTATACCTCTCCATAACTATACCTCTCCATCTCTCCATACCTCTCCATCTCTCCATAACTATACCTCCATCCATCTCTCATCTCTCCATAACTATACCTCTCCATCTCTCCATAACTATACTCCTCTCCATCTCTCCCTATCTCTCATCTCTCCATAACTATACCTCTCCCATCTCTCCATAACTATACCTCTCCATCTCTCCATATACTATACCTCTCCATCTCCATCTCTCCATAACTATCTCTCCATCTCTCCATAACTATACCTCTCCATCTCTCCATACCTATACCTCTCCATCTCTCCATAACTATACCTCTCCATCTCTCCATAACTATACCTCTCCATCAACTATCTCCATAACATCTCTCCATCTCTCCATAACTATACCTTTCCATCTCTCATCTCTCCATAACTATACCTCTCCATCTCTCCATAACTATACCTCTCCATCTCTCATCTCTCCATAACTATACCTCTCCATCTCTCCATAACTATACCTCTCCATCTCTCCAATACTATACCTCTCCATCTCTCATCTCTCCATAACTATACCTCTCCATCTCTCCATAACTATATCCATCTCTCATCTCTCCATAATTATACTCTCCATCTCTCCATAACTATACCTCTCCATCTCTCCATATACTATACCTCTCCATCTCTCTCTCTCTCCATAACTATACCTCTCCATCTCTCCATAACTATACCTCTCCATCTCTCCATAACTATACCTCTCCATCTCTCCATAACTATACCTCTCCATCTCTCCATAACTATACCTCTCCATCTCTCATCTCTCCATAACTATACCTCTCCATCTCTCATCTCTCCATAACTATACCTCTCCATCTCTCCATAACTATACCTCTCCATCTCTCATCTCTCCATAACTATACATCTCTCCATAACTATACCTCTCCATCATCTCTCCATAACTATACCTCTCCATCTCTCCATAACTATACCATCTCCATCTCCATAACCTCTCCATAACTATACCTCTCCATCTCTCCATAACTATACCATCTCCATCTCTCCATAACTATACCTCTCCATCTCTCATCTCTCCATAACTATACCTCTCCATCTCTCCATAACTATACCTCTCCATCTCTCCATAACTATACCTCTCCATCTCTCCATAACTATACCTCTCCATCTCTCATCTCTCCATAACTATACCTCTCCATCTCTCATCTCTCCATAACTATACCTCTCCATCTCTCCATAACTATACCTCTCCATCTCTCCATAACTCTCCATCTCTCCATAACTATACCTCTCCATCTCTCATCTCTCCATAACTATACCTCTCCATCTCTCCATAACTATCTCTCCATCCATAACTATACTCCATCTCTCCATAACTATATCATCTCTCATCTCTCCATAACTATACCTCTCCATCTCATCTCTCCATAACTATACCTCTCCATCTCTCCATAACTATACCTCTCCATCCATCTCTCCATAACTATCCATCTCTCCATCTACCTCTCCATCTCTCCATAACTATACCTCTCCATCTCTCATCTCTCCATAACTATACCTCTCCATCTCTCCATAACTATACCTCTCCATCTCTCATCTCTCCATAACTATACCTCCATCTCTCCATAACTATACCTCTCCATCTCTCCAATACTATACCTCTCCATCTCTCATCTATACCTCTCCATCTCTCCATAACTATACCTCTCCTCCATAACTATACCTCTCCATCTCTCCATAACTATACCTCTCCATCTCTCCATAACTATACCTCTCCATCCTATACCTCTCCATCTCTCCATAACTATACCTCTCCATCTCTCCATACTATACCTCTCCATCTCTCATCTACCTCTCCATAACTATACCTATACCTCTCCTCTCTCATCTCTCCATAACTATACCTCTCCATCTCTCCATAACTATACCTCTCCATCTCTCTCTCCATAACTATACCTCTCCATCTCTCCATAATTATACCTCTCCATCTCTATACCTCTCCATCTCTCCATAACTATACATCTCTCCCATCTCTCCATCTCTCCATAACTATACCTCTCCATCTCTCCATCTCTCCATCCATAACTATACCTCTCCATCTCTCCATAACTATACCTCTCCATCTCTCCTATACCTCTCCCATCTCTCCATAACTATACCTCTCCATCTCTCCATAACTATACCCTCCATCCATCTCTCCATCTCTCCATAACTCCATAACTATACCTCTCCATCTCTCCATAACTATACCTCTCCATCTATCTCATCTCTCCATAACTATACCTCTCCATCTCTCCATCTCCATCTCTCCATAACTATACCTCTCCATCTCTCCATACTTATACCTCTCCATCTCTCATCTCTGTAACTATACCTCTGCATCTCTCCATAACTATACCTCTCCATCTCTCCATAACTATACCTTTCCATCTCCATCTCTCCATAACTATACCCTCCATCTCCATCTCTCCATAACTATACCTCTCCATCTCTCATCTCTCCATAACTATACCTCTCCATCTCTCCATAACTATACCTCTCCATCTCTCATAACTATACCTTTCCATCTCTCATCTCTCCATAACTATACCTCTCCATCTCCATCTCTCCATCTCTCCATCTCTCCATAACTATACCTCTCCATCATCTCTCCATAACTATACCTCTCCATCTCCATCATCTCTCCATCTCTCCATAACTATCCATCTCTCATCTCTCCATAACTATACCTCTCCATCTCTCCATAACTATACATCTCTCCATCTCTCCATCTCTCCATAACTATACCTCTCCATCTCTCCATAACTATACCTCTCCATCTCTCCATCTCTCCATCTCATCTCTCCATAACTATACCTCTCCATCTCTCCATAACTATACCTCTCCATAACTATACCTCTCCTCTCCATCTCTCCATAACTATACTCTCCATCTCTCCATAACTATACCTCTCCATCTCTCAACTATATAACTATCTCCATCTCTCCATAACTATACCTCTCCATCTCTCATCTCTCCATAACTATACTCTCCATCTCTCATCTCTCCATAACTATACCTCTCCATCTCATCCATAACTATCTCTCCATCTCTCCATAACTATACTCTCCATCTCTCCATAACTCTCATCTCTCCATAACTATACTCCATCTCCATCTCTCCATAACTATACCTCTCCATCTCTCCATCTCTCCATAACTATACCTCTCCATCTCTCCATAATTATACCTCTCCATCTCTCATCTCTCCATAACTATACCTCTCCATCTCTCATCTCTCCATAACTATACCTCTCCATCTCTCCATAACTATACCTCTCCATCTAACTCCATCTCTCATCTCTCCATAACTATCTCTCCATCTCTCCATAACTATACCTCTCCATCTCCATCTCTCCATAACTATACCTCTCCATCTCTCCATAACTATACCTCTCCATCTCTCATAACTATACCATCTCCATCTCTCCATAACTATACCTCTCCATCTCTCCATAACTATACCTCTCCATCTCTCATCTCTCCATAACTATACTCTCCATCCATCTCTCATCTCTCCATAACTATACCTCTCCATCTCTCCATAACTATACCTCTCCATCTCTCATCTCTCCATAACTATACCTCTCCATCTCTCCCTATCTCTCCATCTCTCCATAACTATACCTCTCCATCTCTCATCTCTCCATAACTATACCTCTCCATCTCCTCTCCATCTCTCCATCTCCATCTATACCTCTCCATCTCTCCATAACTATACCTCTCCATCTCTCCATAACTATACCTCTCCATCTCTCATCTCTCCATAACTATACCTCTCCATCTCTCCATAACTATACTCTCATCCATCTCTCCATAACTATACCTCTCCATCTCTCCATAACTATACCTCTCCATCTCTCCATCTCTCCATAACTATACATACCTCTCCATCTCTCCATAACTATACCTATACCTCTCCATCTCTCCATAACTATACCTCTCCATCTCTCATCTCTCCATAACTATACCTCTCCATCTCTCATCTCTCCATAACTATACCTCTCCATCTCTCCACCTCTCTCCATCTCTCCATAACTATCTCCATCTCTCCATAACTATACCTCTCCATCTCTCCATAACTATACCTCTCCATCTCATCATCTCTCCATAACTATACCTCTCCCATCTCTCCATAACTATACCTCTCCATCTCTCCATAACTATACCTCTCCATCTCTCATCTCTCCATAACTATACCTCTCCATCTCTCCATAACTATACTCTCCATCTCTCCTATCTCTCCATAACTATACCATCTCCATCTCTCCATAACTATACCTCTCCATCTCTCCATAACTACCTCTCCATCTCTCATCTCTCCATAACTATACCTCTCCATCTCTCCATAACTATACCTCTCCATCTCATAACTATACCTCTCTCCATAACTATACCTCTCCATCTCTCCATAACTATACCTCTCCATCTCTCCATAACTATACCTCTCCATCTCATCTCTCACTATACCTCTCCATCTCTCCATAACTATACCTCTCCATCTCTCCATAACTATACCTCTCCATCTCTCCCTATACCTCTCCATCTCTCATCTCTCCATAACTATACCTCTCCATCTCTCCATAACTATACCTCTCCATCTCCATCTCTCACCTCTCCATCTCCATAACTATACCTCTCCATCTCTCCATAACTATACCTCTCCATCTCTCTCTCCATAACTATCCATCTCTCCATATACCTTTCCATCTCTCATCTCTCCATAACTATACCTCTCCATCTCTCCATAACTATACCTCTCCATCTCCATCTCTCCATACTATATCTCCATCTCCATCTCTCCATAACTATACCTCTCCATCTCTCCATACTTATCTCTCCATAACTATACCTCTCCATCTCTCCATAACTATACCTCTCCATCACTCATCTATCTCCATATCTCCAGAACTATACCTCTCCATCTCTCATCTCTCCATAACTATACATCTCCATCTCTCATCTCTCCATAACTATACCTCTCCATCTCTCCATAACTATACCTCTCCATCTCTCATCTCTCCATAACTATACCGCTCCATCTCTCCATAACTATACCTCTCCATCTCTCCAATACTATACCTCTCCATCTCTCATCTCTCCATAACTATACCTCTCCATCTCTCCATAACTATACCTCTCCATCTCTCATCTCTCCATACTTATACCTCTCCATGTCTCCATAACTATACCTCTCCATCTCTCCATAATTATACTGCTCCATCTCTCCATAACTATACCTCTCCATCTCTCCAATACTATACCTCTCCATCTCTCATCTCTCCATAACTATACCTCTCCATCTCTCATCTCTCCATAACTATACCTCTCCATCTCTCCATAACTATACCTCTCCATCTCTCATCTCTCCATAACTATACCTCTCCATCTCTCCATAACTATACCTCTCAATCTCTCCATAACTATACCTCTCCATCTCTCCATACCTATACCTCTCCATCTCTCATCTCTCCATAACTATACCTCTCCATCTCTCCATAACTATACCTCTCCATCTCTCATCTCTCCATAACTATACCTCTCCATCTCTCCATAACTATACCTCTCCATCTCTCATCTCTCCATAACTATACCTCTCCATCTCTCCATAACTATACCTCTCCATCTCTCCATAACTATACCTCTCCATCTCTCCATACCTATACCTCTCCATCTCTCATCTCTCCATAACTATACCTCTCCATCTCTCCATACTTATACCTCTCCATCTCTCCATACTTATACCTTTCCATCTCTCCATACTTATACCTCTCCATGTCTCTGTAACTATACCTCTCTATCACTCCATAACTATACCTCTCCATCTCTCCATAACTATACCACTCCATATCTCCAGAACTATACCTCTCCATCTCTCATCTCTCCATAACTATACATCTCCAACTCTCATCTCTACATAACTATACCTCTCCATCTCTCATCTCTCCATACTTATACCTTTCCACCTCTCCATACTTATACCTCTCCATGTCTCCATAACTATACCTCTCCATCTCTCCATACCTATACCTCTCCATCTCTCCATAACTATACCTCTCCATCTCTCCATGACTATACCACTCCATCTCTTCATCTCTCTATTACAATACCTCTCCATCTCTTCATCTCTCTATTACAATACCTCTCCATCTCTCCATAACTATACCTCTCCATCTCTCATCTCTCCATAACTACACCGCTCCATCTCTCCATAACTATACCTCTCCATCTCTCCAATACTATACCTCTCCATCTCTCATCTCTCCATAACTATACCTCTCCATCTCTCATCTCTCCATAACTATACCTCTCCATCTCTCCATAACTATACCTCTCCATCTCTCCATAACCATACCTCTCCATCTCTCCATACCTATACCTCTCCATCTCTCATCTCTCCATAACTATACCTCTCCATCTCTCCATACTTATACCTTTCCATCTCTCCATACTTATACCTCTCCATGTCTCTGTAACTATACCTCTCTATCACTCCATAACTATACCTCTCCATCTCTCCATAACAATACCACTCCATATCTCCAGAACTATACCTCTCCATCTCTCATCTCTCCATAACTATACATCTCCATCTCTCATCTCTACATAACTATACCTCTCCATCTCTCATCTCTCCATAACTATACCTCTCCATCTCTCCATAACTATACCTCTCCATCTCTCATCTCTCCATAACTATACCGCTCCATCTCTCCATAACTATACCTCTCCATCTCTCCAATACTATACCTCTCCATCTCTCATCTCTCCATAACTATACCTCTCCATCTCTCCATAACTATACCTCTCCATCTCTCATCTCTCCATACTTATACCTCTCCATGTCTCCATAACTATACCTCTCCATCTCTCCATAATTATACTGCTCCATCTCTCCATAACTATACCACTCCATCTCTCCAATACTATACCTCTCCATCTCTCATCTCTCCATAACTATACCTCTCCATCTCTCATCTCTCCATAACTATACCTCTCCATCTCTCCATAACTATACCTCTCCATCTCTCCATAACTATACCTCTCCATCTCTCCATACCTATACCTCTCCATCTCTCATCTCTCCATAACTATACCTCTCCATCTCTCCATAACTATACCTCTCCATCTCTCATCTCTCCATAACTATACCTCTCCATCTCTCCATAACTATACCTCTCCATCTCTCCATAACTATACCTCTCCATCTCTCCATACCTATACCTCTCCATCTCTCATCTCTCCATAACTATACCTCTCCATCTCTCCATACTTATACCTCTCCATCTCTCCATACTTATACCTTTCCATCTCTCCATACTTATACCTCTCCATGTCTCTGTAACTATACCTCTCTATCACTCCATAACTATACCTCTCCATCTCTCCATAACTATACCACTCCATATCTCCAGAACTATACCTCTCCATCTCTCATCTCTCCATAACTATACATCTCCAACTCTCATCTCTACATAACTATACCTCTCCATCTCTCATCTCTCCATAACTATACATCTCCATCTCTCATCTCTACATAACTATACCTCTCCATCTCTCATCTCTCCATAACTATACCGCTCCATCTCTCCATAACTATACCTCTCCATCTCTCCAATACTATACCTCTCCATCTCTCATCTCTCCATAACTATACCTCTCCATCTCTCCATAACTATACCTCTCCATCTCTCATCTCTCCATACTTATACCTCTCCATGTCTCCATAACTATACCTCTCCATCTCTCCATAATTATACTGCTCCATCTCTCCATAACTATACCTCTCCATCTCTCCAATACTATACCTCTCCATCTCACATCTCTCCATAACTATACCTCTCCATCTCTCATCTCTCCATAACTATACCTCTCCATCTCTCCATAACTATACCTCTCCATCTCTCATCTCTCCATAACTATACCTCTCCATCTCTCCATAACTATACCTCTCCATCTCTCCATAACTATACCTCTCCATCTCTCCATACCTATACCTCTCCATCTCTCATCTCTCCATAACTATACCTCTCCATCTCTCCATAACTATACCTCTCCATCTCTCATCTCTCCATAACTATACCTCTCCATCTCTCCATAACTATACCTCTCCATCTCTCCATAACTATACCTCTCCATCTCTCCATAACTATACTCTCCATCTCTCATCTCTCCATAACTATACCTCTCCATCTCTCCATAACTATACCTCTCCATCTCTCATCTCTCCATAACTATACCTCTCCATCTCTCCATAACTATACCTCTCCATCTCTCCATAACTATACCTCTCCATCTCTCCATACCTATACCTCTCCATCTCTCATCTCTCCATAACTATACCTCTCCATCTCTCCATACTTATACCTCTCCATCTCTCCATACTTATACCTTTCCATCTCTCCATACTTATACCTCTCCATGTCTCTGTAACTATACTCTCTATCACTCCATAACTATACCTCTCCATCTCTCCATAACTATACCACTCCATATCTCCAGAACTATACCTCTCCATCTCTCATCTCTCCATAACTATACATCTCCATCTCTCATCTCTACATAACTATACCTCTCCATCTCTCATCTCTCCATAACTATACCTCTCCATCTCTCCATAACTATACCTCTCCATCTCTCATCTCTCCATAACTATACCGCTCAATCTCTCCATAACTATACCTCTCCATCTCTCCAATACTATACCTCTCCATCTCTCATCTCTCCATAACTATACCTCTCCATCTCTCCATAACTATACCTCTCCATCTCTCATCTCTCCATACTTATACCTCTCCATGTCTCCATAACTATACCTCTCCATCTCTCCATAATTATACTGCTCCATCTCTCCATAACTATACCTCTCCATCTCTCCAATACTATACCTCTCCATCTCTCATCTCTCCATAACTATACCTCTCCATCTCTCATCTCTCCATAACTATACCTCTCCATCTCTCCATAACTATACCTCTCATCTCTCCATAACTATACCTCTCCATCTCTCCATAACTATACCTCTCCATCTCTCCATAACTATACCTCTCCATCTCTCCATACCTATACCTCTCCATCTCTCATCTCTCCATAACTATACCTCTCCATCTCTCCATAACTATACCTCTCCATCTCTCATCTCTCCATAACTATACCTCTCCATCTCTCCATAACTATACCTCTCCATCTCTCCATAACTATACCTCTCCATCTCTCCATAACTATACCTTTCCATCTCTCCATACTTATACCTCTCCATGTCTCTGTAACTATACCTCTCTATCACTCCATAACTATACCTCTCCATCTCTCCATAACTATACTACTCCATATCTCCAGAACTATACCTCTCCATCTCTCATCTCTCCATAACTATACATCTCCATCTCTCATCTCTACATAACTATACCTCTCCATCTCTCATCTCTCCATAACTATACCTCTCCATCTCTCCATAACTATACCTCTCCATCTCTCATCTCTCCATAACTATACCGCTCAATCTCTCCATAACTATACCTCTCCATCCCTCCAATACTATACCTCTCCATCTCTCATCTCTCCATAACTATACCTCTCCATCTCTCCATAACTATACCTCTCCATCTCTCATCTCTCCATACTTATACCTCTCCATGTCTCCATAACTATACCTCTCCATCTCTCCATAATTATACTGCTCCATCTCTCCATAACTATACCTCTCCATCTCTCCAATACTATACCTCTCCATCTCTCATCTCTCCATAACTATACCTCTCCATCTCTCATCTCTCCATAACTATACCTCTCCATCTCTCCATAACTATACCTCTCATCTCTCCATAACTATACCTCTCCATCTCTCCATAACTATACCTCTCCATCTCTCCATAACTATACCTCTCCATCTCTCCATACCATCTCTCCATCTCTCATCTCTCCATAACTATACCTCTCCATCTCTCCATAACTATACCTCTCCATCTCTCATCTCTCCATAACTATACCTCTCCATCTCTCCATAACTATACCTCTCCATCTCTCCATAACTATACCTCTCCATCTCTCCATACCTATACCTCTCCATCTCTCCATAACTATACCTCTCCATCTCTCCATACTTATACCTCTCCATCTCTCCATACTTATACCTTTCCACCTCTCCATACTTATACCTCTCCATGTCTCCATAACTATACCTCTCCATCTCTCCATACCTATACCTCTCCATCTCTCCATAACTATACCTCTCCATCTCTCCATGACTATACCTCTCCATCTCTTCATCTCTCTATTACAATACCTCTCCATCTCTCCATACCTATACCTCTATATCTCTCCATAACTATACCTCTCCATCTCCCCATACCTATATCCCTGCATCTCTCCATACCTATACCTCTCCATCTCTCCATAACTATACCGCTCCATCTCTCCATAACTATACCTCTCCATCTCTCCAATACTATACCTCTCCATCTCTCATCTCTCCATAACTATACCTCTCCATCTCTCATCTCTCCATAACTATACCTCTCCATCTCTCCATAACTATACCTCTCCATCTCTCCATAACTATACCTCTCCATCTCTCCATACCTATACCTCTCCATCTCTCATCTCTCCATAACTATACCTCTCCATCTCTCCATACTTATACCTTTCCATCTCTCCATACTTATACCTCTCCATGTCTCTGTAACTATACCTCTCTATCACTCCATAACTATACCTCTCCATCTCTCCATAACAATACCACTCCATATCTCCAGAACTATACCTCTCCATCTCTCATCTCTCCATAACTATACATCTCCATCTCTCATCTCTACATAACTATACCTCTCCATCTCTCATCTCTCCATAACTATACCTCTCCATCTCTCCATAACTATACCTCTCCATCTCTCATCTCTCCATAACTATACCGCTCCATCTCTCCATAACTATACCTCTCCATCTCTCCAATACTATACCTCTCCATCTCTCATCTCTCCATAACTATACCTCTCCATCTCTCCATAACTATACCTCTCCATCTCTCATCTCTCCATACTTATACCTCTCCATGTCTCCATAACTATACCTCTCCATCTCTCCATAATTATACTGCTCCATCTCTCCATAACTATACCTCTCCATCTCTCCAATACTATACCTCTCCATCTCTCCATAACTATACCTCTCCATCTCTCATCTCTCCATAACTATACCTCTCCATCTCTCCATAACTATACCTCTCATCTCTCATCTCTCCATAACTATACCTCTCCATCTCTCCATAACTATACCTCTCCATCTCTCCATAACTATACCTCTCCATCTCTCCATACCTATACCTCTCCATCTCTCATCTCTCCATAACTATACCTCTCCATCTCTCCATAACTATACCTCTCCATCTCTCATCTCTCCATAACTATACCTCTCCATCTCTCCATAACTATACCTCTCCATCTCTCCATAACTATACCTCTCCATCTCTCATCTCTCCATAACTATACCTCTCCATCTCTCCATAACTATACCTCTCCATCTCTCATCTCTCCATAACTATACCTCTCCATCTCTCCATAACTATACCTCTCCATCTCTCCATAACTATACCTCTCCATCTCTCCATACCTATACCTCTCCATCTCTCATCTCTCCATAACTATACCTCTCCATCTCTCCATACTTATACCTCTCCATCTCTCCATACTTATACCTTTCCATCTCTCCATACTTATACCTCTCCATGTCTCTGTAACTATACCTCTCTATCACTCCATAACTATACCTCTCCATCTCTCCATAACTATACCACTCCATATCTCCAGAACTATACCTCTCCATCTCTCATCTCTCCATAACTATACATCTCCATCTCTCATCTCTACATAACTATACCTCTCCATCTCTCATCTCTCCATAACTATACCTCTCCATCTCTCCATAACTATACCTCTCCATCTCTCATCTCTCCATAACTATACCGCTCCAATCTCTCCATAACTATACCTCTCCATCTCTCCAATACTATACCTCTCCATCTCTCATCTCTCCATAACTATACCTCTCCATCTCTCCATAACTATACCTCTCCATCTCTCATCTCTCCATACTTATACCTCTCCATGTCTCCATAACTATACTCTCCATCTCTCCATAATTATACTGCTCCATCTCTCCATAACTATACCTCTCCATCTCTCCAATACTATACCTCTCCATCTCTCATCTCTCCATAACTATACCTCTCCATCTCTCATCTCTCCATAACTATACCTCTCCATCTCTCCATAACTATACCTCTCATCTCTCCATAACTATACCTCTCCATCTCTCCATAACTATACCTCTCCATCTCTCCATAACTATACCTCTCCATCTCTCCATACCTATACCTCTCCATCTCTCATCTCTCCATAACTATACCTCTCCATCTCTCCATAACTATACCTCTCCATCTCTCATCTCTCCATAACTATACCTCTCCATCTCTCCATAACTATACCTCTCCATCTCTCCATAACTATACCTCTCCATCTCTCCATAACTATACCTTTCCATCTCTCCATACTTATCTCCATGTCTCTGTAACTATACCTCTCTATCACTCCATAACTATACCTCTCCATCTCTCCATAACTATACCACTCCATATCTCCAGAACTATACCTCTCCATCTCTCATCTCTCCATAACTATACATCTCCATCTCTCATCTCTACATAACTATACCTCTCCATCTCTCATCTCTCCATAACTATACCTCTCCATCTCTCCATAACTATACCTCTCCATCTCTCATCTCTCCATAACTATACCGCTCAATCTCTCCATAACTATACCTCTCCATCTCTCCAATACTATACCTCTCCATCTCTCATCTCTCCATAACTATACCTCTCCATCTCTCCATAACTATACCTCTCCATCTCTCATCTCTCCATACTTATACCTCTCCATGTCTCCATAACTATACCTCTCCATCTCTCCATAATTATACTGCTCCATCTCTCCATAACTATACCTCTCCATCTCTCCAATACTATACCTCTCCATCTCTCATCTCTCCATAACTATACCTCTCCATCTCTCATCTCTCCATAACTATACCTCTCCATCTCTCCATAACTATACCTCTCATCTCTCCATAACTATACCTCTCCATCTCTCCATAACTATACCTCTCCATCTCTCCATAACTATACCTCTCCATCTCTCCATACCTATACCTCTCCATCTCTCATCTCTCCATAACTATACCTCTCCATCTCTCCATAACTATACCTCTCCATCTCTCATCTCTCCATAACTATACCTCTCCATCTCTCCATAACTATACCTCTCCATCTCTCCATAACTATACCTCTCCATCTCTCCATAACTATACCTTTCCATCTCTCCATACTTATACCTGTCCATGTCTCTGTAACTATACCTCTCTATCACTCCATAACTATACCTCTCCATCTCTCCATAACTATACCACTCCATATCTCCAGAACTATACCTCTCCATCTCTCATCTCTCCATAACTATACATCTCCATCTCTCATCTCTACATAACTATACCTCTCCATCTCTCATCTCTCCATAACTATACCTCTCCATCTCTCCATAACTATACCTCTCCATCTCTCATCTCTCCATAACTATACCGCTCAATCTCTCCATAACTATACCTCTCCATCTCTCCAATACTATACCTCTCCATCTCTCATCTCTCCATAACTATACCTCTCCATCTCTCCATAACTATACCTCTCCATCTCTCATCTCTCCATACTTATACCTCTCCATGTCTCCATAACTATACCTCTCCATCTCTCCATAATTATACTGCTCCATCTCTCCATAACTATACCTCTCCATCTCTCCAATACTATACCTCTCCATCTCTCATCTCTCCATAACTATACCTCTCCATCTCTCATCTCTCCATAACTATACCTCTCCATCTCTCCATAACTATACCTCTCATCTCTCCATAACTATACCTCTCCATCTCTCCATAACTATACCTCTCCATCTCTCCATAACTATACCTCTCCATCTCTCCATACCTATACCTCTCCATCTCTCATCTCTCCATAACTATACCTCTCCATCTCTCATCTCTCCATAACTATACCTCTCCATCTCTCCATAACTATACCTCTCCATCTCTCCATAACTATACCTCTCCATCTCTCCATACCTATACCTCTCCATCTCTCCATAACTATACCTCTCCATCTCTCCATACTTATACCTCTCCATCTCTCCATACTTATACCTTTCCACCTCTCCATACTTATACCTCTCCATGTCTCCATAACTATACCTCTCCATCTCTCCATACCTATACCTCTCCATCTCTCCATAACTATACCTCTCCATCTCTCCATGACTATACCTCTCCATCTCTTCATCTCTCTATTACAATACCTCTCCATCTCTCCATACCTATACCTCTATATCTCTCCATAACTATACCTCTCCATCTCCCCATACCTATATCCCTGCATCTCTCCATACCTATACCTCTCCATCTCTCCATAACTATACCTCTCCATCTCTCCATAACTATACCTCTCCATCTCTCCATAACTATACCTATCCATCTCTCCATAACTATACCTCTCCATCTCTCCATAACTATACCTCTCCCTCTCTCCATAACTATACCACTCCATCGCTCCCTAACTTTACCTCTCCATTACTATACCACTCCATCGCTCCCTAACTTTACCTCTCCATCTCTCCATAACTATTCCTCTCCAAAACTATGCCTCTCCATCTCTCCATAACTATACCTCTCCATCTCTCCATAACTATTCCTCTCCATCTCTCCATAACTATTCCTCTCCAAAACTATGCCTCTCCATCTCTCCATCTCTCCATAACTATACCTCTCCATCTCTCATCTCTCCATGACTATTCCTCTCCATCTCTCCATAACTATACCTCTCCATCTCTCCATAACTATTCCTCTCCATAACTATACCTCTCCATCTCTCCATAACTATACCTCTCCATAACTATACCTCTCCATCTCTCCATAACTATACCTCTCCATAACTATACCTCTCCATCTCTCCATAACTATACCTCTCCATAACTATACCTCTCCATCTCTCCATAACTATACCTCTCCATAACTATACCTCTCCATCTCTCCATAACTATACCTCTCCATCTCTCCATAACTATACCTCTCCATAACTATACCTCTCCATCTCTCCATAACTATACCTCTCCATCTCTCCATAACTATACCTCTCCATCTCTCCATAACTATACCTCTCCATCTCTCCATAACTATTCCTCTCCATAACTATACCTCTCCATCTCTCCATAACTATACCTCTCCATCTCTCATCTCTCCATGACTATACCTCTCCATCTCTCCATCTCTCTATTACAATACCTCTCCATCTCTCTATAACTCTACCTCTCCATCTCTCATCTCTCCACAACTATACCTCTCCAACTCTCTATAACTATACCTGTCTATCACTCCATAACTATACCTCTCCATAACTATACCTCTCCATCTCTCCATAACTATACCTCTCCATCTCTCATCTCTCCATAACTATACCTCTCCATCTCTCCATAACTATACCTCTCCATCTCTCCATAACTATACCTCTCCATCTCTCCATACCTATACCTCTCCATCTCTCATCTCTCCATAACTATACCTCTCCATCTCTCCATAACTATACCTCTCCATCTCTCATCTCTCCATAACTATACCTCTCCATCTCTCCATAACTATACCTCTCCATCTCTCCATAACTATACCTCTCCATCTCTCATCTCTCCATAACTATACCTCTCCATCTCTCCATAACTATACCTCTCCATCTCTCATCTCTCCATAACTATACCTCTCCATCTCTCCATAACTATACCTCTCCATCTCTCCATAACTATACCTCTCCATCTCTCCATACCTATACCTCTCCATCTCTCATCTCTCCATAACTATACCTCTCCATCTCTCCATACTTATACCTCTCCATCTCTCCATACTTATACCTTTCCATCTCTCCATACTTATACCTCTCCATGTCTCTGTAACTATACCTCTCTATCACTCCATAACTATACCTCTCCATCTCTCCATAACTATACCACTCCATATCTCCAGAACTATACCTCTCCATCTCTCATCTCTCCATAACTATACATCTCCATCTCTCATCTCTACATAACTATACCTCTCCATCTCTCATCTCTCCATAACTATACCTCTCCATCTCTCCATAACTATACCTCTCCATCTCTCATCTCTCCATAACTATACCGCTCAATCTCTCCATAACTATACCTCTCCATCTCTCCAATACTATACCTCTCCATCTCTCATCTCTCCATAACTATACCTCTCCATCTCTCCATAACTATACCTCTCCATCTCTCATCTCTCCATACTTATACCTCTCCATGTCTCCATAACTATACCTCTCCATCTCTCCATAATTATACTGCTCCATCTCTCCATAACTATACCTCTCCATCTCTCCAATACTATACCTCTCCATCTCTCATCTCTCCATAACTATACCTCTCCATCTCTCATCTCTCCATAACTATACCTCTCCATCTCTCCATAACTATACCTCTCATCTCTCCATAACTATACCTCTCCATCTCTCCATAACTATACCTCTCCATCTCTCCATAACTATACCTCTCCATCTCTCCATACCTATACCTCTCCATCTCTCATCTCTCCATAACTATACCTCTCCATCTCTCCATAACTATACCTCTCCATCTCTCATCTCTCCATAACTATACCTCTCCATCTCTCCATAACTATACCTCTCCATCTCTCCATAACTATACCTCTCCATCTCTCCATAACTATACCTTTCCATCTCTCCATACTTATACCTGTCCATGTCTCTGTAACTATACCTCTCTATCACTCCATAACTATACCTCTCCATCTCTCCATAACTATACCACTCCATATCTCCAGAACTATACCTCTCCATCTCTCATCTCTCCATAACTATACATCTCCATCTCTCATCTCTACATAACTATACCTCTCCATCTCTCATCTCTCCATAACTATACCTCTCCATCTCTCCATAACTATACCTCTCCATCTCTCATCTCTCCATAACTATACCGCTCAATCTCTCCATAACTATACCTCTCCATCTCTCCAATACTATACCTCTCCATCTCTCATCTCTCCATAACTATACCTCTCCATCTCTCCATAACTATACCTCTCCATCTCTCATCTCTCCATACTTATACCTCTCCATGTCTCCATAACTATACCTCTCCATCTCTCCATAATTATACTGCTCCATCTCTCCATAACTATACCTCTCCATCTCTCCAATACTATACCTCTCCATCTCTCATCTCTCCATAACTATACCTCTCCATCTCTCATCTCTCCATAACTATACCTCTCCATCTCTCCATAACTATACCTCTCATCTCTCCATAACTATACCTCTCCATCTCTCCATAACTATACCTCTCCATCTCTCCATAACTATACCTCTCCATCTCTCCATACCTATACCTCTCCATCTCTCATCTCTCCATAACTATACCTCTCCATCTCTCCATAACTATACCTCTCCATCTCTCATCTCTCCATAACTATACCTCTCCATCTCTCCATAACTATACCTCTCCATCTCTCCATAACTATACCTCTCCATCTCTCCATAACTATACCTTTCCATCTCTCCATACTTATACCTGTCCATGTCTCTGTAACTATACCTCTCTATCACTCCATAACTATACCTCTCCATCTCTCCATAACTATACCACTCCATATCTCCAGAACTATACCTCTCCATCTCTCATCTCTCCATAACTATACATCTCCATCTCTCATCTCTACATAACTATACCTCTCCATCTCTCATCTCTCCATAACTATACCTCTCCATCTCTCCATAACTATACCTCTCCATCTCTCATCTCTCCATAACTATACCGCTCAATCTCTCCATAACTATACCTCTCCATCTCTCCAATACTATACCTCTCCATCTCTCATCTCTCCATAACTATACCTCTCCATCTCTCCATAACTATACCTCTCCATCTCTCATCTCTCCATACTTATACCTCTCCATGTCTCCATAACTATACCTCTCCATCTCTCCATAATTATACTGCTCCATCTCTCCATAACTATACCTCTCCATCTCTCCAATACTATACCTCTCCATCTCTCATCTCTCCATAACTATACCTCTCCATCTCTCATCTCTCCATAACTATACCTCTCCATCTCTCCATAACTATACCTCTCATCTCTCCATAACTATACCTCTCCATCTCTCCATAACTATACCTCTCCATCTCTCCATAACTATACCTCTCCATCTCTCCATACCTATACCTCTCCATCTCTCATCTCTCCATAACTATACCTCTCCATCTCTCATCTCTCCATAACTATACCTCTCCATCTCTCCATAACTATACCTCTCCATCTCTCCATAACTATACCTCTCCATCTCTCCATACCTATACCTCTCCATCTCTCCATAACTATACCTCTCCATCTCTCCATACTTATACCTCTCCATCTCTCCATACTTATACCTTTCCACCTCTCCATACTTATACCTCTCCATGTCTCCATAACTATACCTCTCCATCTCTCCATACCTATACCTCTCCATCTCTCCATAACTATACCTCTCCATCTCTCCATGACTATACCTCTCCATCTCTTCATCTCTCTATTACAATACCTCTCCATCTCTCCATACCTATACCTCTATATCTCTCCATAACTATACCTCTCCATCTCCCCATACCTATATCCCTGCATCTCTCCATACCTATACCTCTCCATCTCTCCATAACTATACCTCTCCATCTCTCCATAACTATACCTCTCCATCTCTCCATAACTATACCTATCCATCTCTCCATAACTATACCTCTCCATCTCTCCATAACTATACCTCTCCCTCTCTCCATAACTATACCACTCCATCGCTCCCTAACTTTACCTCTCCATTACTATACCACTCCATCGCTCCCCTAACTTTACCTCTCCATCTCTCCATAACTATTCCTCTCCAAAACTATGCCTCTCCATCTCTCCATAACTATACCTCTCCATCTCTCCATAACTATTCCTCTCCATCTCTCCATAACTATTCCTCTCCAAAACTATGCCTCTCCATCTCTCCATCTTCCATAACTATACCTCTCCATCTCTCATCTCTCCATGACTATTCCTCTCCATCTCTCCATAACTATACCTCTCCATCTCTCCATAACTATTCCTCTCCATAACTATACCTCTCCATCTCTCCATAACTATACTCTCCATAACTATACCTCTCCATCTCTCCATAACTATACCTCTCCATAACTATACCTCTCCATCTCTCCATAACTATACCTCTCCATAACTATACCTCTCCATCTCTCCATAACTATACCTCTCCATAACTATACCTCTCCATCTCTCCATAACTATACCTCTCCATCTCTCCATAACTATACCTCTCCATAACTATACCTCTCCATCTCTCCATAACTATACCTCTCCATCTCTCCATAACTATACCTCTCCATCTCTCCATAACTATACCTCTCCATCTCTCCATAACTATTCCTCTCCATAACTATACCTCTCCATCTCTCCATAACTATACCTCTCCATCTCTCATCTCTCCATGACTATACCTCTCCATCTCTCCATCTCTCTATTACAATACCTCTCCATCTCTCTATAACTCTACCTCTCCATCTCTCATCTCTCCACAACTATACCTCTCCAACTCTCTATAACTATACCTGTCTATCACTCCATAACTATACCTCTCCATAACTATACCTCTCCATCTCTCCATAACTATACCTCTACATCTCTCCATCTTCTCTCAGCCCATTTCTGTCTCTCTCTCTCTCTCTCTCTCTCTCTCTCTCTCTCTCTGTCCACCATTCCCTTCTCTCAGCCCATTTCCTTCTCTCTCTCTCTGTCCACCATTCCCTTCTCTCAGCCCATTTATGTCTCTCTCTCTCTCTGTCCACACTTCCCTTCTCTCAGCCCATTTCTGTCTCTCTCTCTCTGTCCACCATTCCCTTCTCTCAGCCCATTTATGTCTCTCTCTCTCTCTCTCTCTGTCCACACTTCCCTTCTCTCATACCCAACTATAACATCTTCCGTCAAGATAGAACTGCCAAAGGGGGAGGAGTCGCAGTCTACTGCAGAGATAGCCTGCAAAGTAATGTCATACTTTCCAGGTCCATACCCAAACAGTTCGAGCTACTAATTCTGAAAATTACTCTCTCCAGAAATAAGTCTCTCACTGTTGCCGCCTGCTACCGACCCCCCTCAGCTCCCAGCTGTGCCCTGGACACCATTTGTGAATTGATTGCCCCCCATCTAGCTTCTGAGTTTGTTCTGTTAGGTGACCTAAACTGGGATATGCTTAACACCCCGGCAGTCCTACAATCTAAGCTAGATGCCCTCAATCTCACACAAATCATCAAGGAACCCACCAGGTACAACCCTAACTCTGTAAGCAAGGGCACCCTCATAGACGTCATCCTGACCAACTGGCCCTCCAAATACACCTCCGCTGTCTTCAACCAGGATCTCAGCGACCACTGCCTCATTGCCTGTATTCGCTACGGTGCCGCAGTCAAACGACCACCCCTCATCACTGTCAAACGCTCCCTAAAACACTTCTGTGAGCAGGCCTTTCTAATCGACCTGGCCCGGGTATCCTGGAAGGACATTGACCTCATCCCGTCAGTTGAGGAGGCCTGGTCATTCTTTAAGAGTAACTTCCTCACCATATTAGATAAGCATGCTCCGTTCAAAAATGCAGAACTAAGAACAGATACAGCCCTTGGTTCACTCCAGACCTGACTGCCCTCGACCAGCACAAAAACATCCTTTGGCGGACTGCAATAGCATCGAACAGTCCCCGCGATATGCAACTGTTCAGGGAAGTCAGGAACCAATACACGCAGTCAGTCAGGAAAGCTAAGGCCAGCTTCTTCAGGCAGAAGTTTGCATCCTGTAGCTCCAACTCCAAAAAGTTCTGGGACACTGTGAAGTCCATGGAGAACAAGAGCACCTCCTCCCAGCTGCCCACTGCACTGAGGCTAGGGAACACAGTCACCACCGACAAATCCATGATTATCGAAAACTTCAACAAGCATTTCTCAACGGCTGGCCATGCCTTCCGCCTGGCTACTCTTACCTCGGCCAACAGCTCCGGCCCCCGCAGCTCCTCGCCCAAGCCTCTCCAGGTTCTCCTTTACCCAAATCCAGATAGCAGATGTTCTGAAAGAGCTGCAAAACCTGGACCCGTATAAATCAGCTGGGCTTGACAATCTGGACCCTCTATTTCTGAAACTATCCGCCGCCATTGTCGCAACCCCTATTACCAGCCTGTTCAACCTCTCTCATATCGTCTGAGATCCCCAAGGATTGAAAGCTGCCGCAGTCATCCCCTCTTCAAAGGGGAGACACCCTGGACCCAAACTGTTACAGACCTATATCCATTCTGCCCTGCCTCTCTAAGGTCTTCGAAAGCCAAGTCAACAAACAGGTCATTGACCATCTCGAATCCCACCGTACCTTCTCCGCTATGCAATCTGGTTTCCGAGCCGGTCACGGGTGCACCTCAGCCACACTCAAGGTACTAAACGACATCATAATCGCCATCGATAAAAGACAGTACTGTGCAGCCGTCTTCATCGACCTTGCCAAGGCTTTCGACTCTGTCAATCACCATATTCTTATCGGCAGACTCAGTAGCCTCGGCTTTTCGGATGACTGCCTTGCCTGGTTCACCAATTACTTTGCAGACAGAGTTCAGTGTGTCAAATCGGAGGGCATGTTGTCCGGTCCTCTGGCAGTCTCTATGGGGGTGCCACAGGGTTCAATTCTCGGGCCGACTCTTTTCTCTGTGTATATCAATGATGTTGCTCTTGCTGCGGGCGATTCCCTGATCCACCTCTACGCAGACGACACCATTCTATACACTTTTGGCCCGTCACTGGACACTGTGCTATCTAACCTCCAATCGAGCTTCAATGCCATACAACACTCCTTCCGTGGCCTCCAACTGCTCTTAAACGCTAGTAAAACCAAATGCATGCTTTTCAACCGATCGCTGCCTGCACCCGCTTGCCCGACTAGCATCACCACACTGGATGGTTCCGACCTTGAATATGTGGACACCTATAAGTACCTAGGTGTCTGGCTAGACTGCAAACTCTCCTTCCAGACCCATATCAAACATCTCCAATCGAAAATCAAATCAAGAGTCGGCTTTCTATTCCGCAACAAAGCCTCCTTCACTCACGCTGCCAAGCTTACCCTAGTAAAACTGACTATCCTACCGATCCTCGACTTGGCGATGTCATCTACAAAATGGCTTCCAACACTCTTCTCAGCAAACTGGATGCAGTTTATCACAGTGCCATCCGTTTTGTCACTAAAGCACCTTATACTACCCACCACTGCGACTTGTATGCTCTAGTCGGCTGGCCCTCGCTACATATTCGTCGCCAGACCCACTGGCTCCAGGTCATCTACAAGGCCATGCTAGGCAAAGCTCCGCCTTATCTCAGCTCACTGGTCACGATGGCAACACCCATCCGTAGCACGCGCTCCAGCAGGTGTATCTCATTGAGCATCCCCAAAGCCAACACCTCATTCGGCCGCCTTTCGTTCCAGTACTCTGCTGCCTGTGACTGGAACGAATTGCAAAAATCGCTGAAGTTGGAGACTTTTATCTCCCTCACCAACTTCAAACATCAGCTATCTGAGCAGCTAACCGATCGCTGCAGCTGTACATAATCTATTGGTAAATAGCCCACCCATTTTCACCTACCTCATCCCCACAGTTTTTATTTATTTACTTTTCTGCTCTTTTGCACACAAATATATCTACCTGTACATGATCATCTGATCATTTATCACTCCAGTGTTAATCTGCAATATTGTAATTATTCGCCTACCTCCTCATGCCTTTTGCACACATTGTATATAGACCCCCCCTTTTTTTTTCTCTACTGTGTTATTGACTTGTTAATTGTTTACTCCATGTGTAACTCTGTGTTGTCTGATCACTCTGCTATGCTTTATCTTGGCCAGGTCGCAGTTGCAAATGAGAACCTGTTCTCAACTAGCCTACCTGGTTAAATAAAGGTGAATTTTTTTTTATTTTTTTTATCTGTCTCTCTCTCTCTCTCTGTCCACCATTCCCTTCTCTCAGCCCATTTGTCTCTCTCTGTCCACCCTTCCCTTCTCAGCCCATTTCTGTCTCTCCCTCTCTCTGTCCACCATTCCCTTCTCTCAGCCCATTTCTCTCTCTCTCTCTCTCTCTCTCTCTGTCCACCACTCCCTCTCTCATAACATTTCTGTCTCTCTCTCTGTCTCTCTGTCCACCATTCCCTTCTCTCAGCCCATTTCTGTCTCTCTCTCTGTCCTCCATTCCCTTCTCTCAGCCCATTTCTCTCTCTCTCTCTCTCTCTCTCTCTCTCTCTCTGTCCACCATTCCCTCTCTCAGACCATTTCTGTCTCTCTCTCTCTGTCCTCCATTCCCTTCTCTCAGCCCATGTCTCTCTCTCTCTCTCTCTCTCTCTCTCTCTCTCTCTGTCCACCATTCCCTCTCTCAGACCATTTCTGTCTCTCTCTCTCTCTGTCCACCATTCTCTTCTCTCAGCCCATTTCTGTCTCTCTCTCTCTCTGTCCACCATGTCCTTCTCTCAGCCCATTTCTGTCTCTCTCTTTCTCTGTCCACTATTCCCTTCTCTCAGACCATTTCTGTCTCTCTCTCTCTCTGTCCACCATTCACATCTCTCAGCCCATTTATGTCTCTCTCAGCTCTCTGTCCACCATTCCCTTCTCTCAGCCCATTTCTGTCTTTCAGCTCTCTTTTCATAATATTATCATTTAACTCGGCACTCTTACCCCCTTCTCTTTCTCTCTCCACTCTCTCTCTCTCTGGCTCTGTCCTTCTTTCTCCATCTCTCTCCTCTTTCCCTTTCCCTTTCTCTCCGTCTCTCTCCTGTGCTCAGCTGTGGAGTGGAGAAGCCTCTAAATGACAGATCATTATCATGCTAATTAAGGTACTTTGTACCCGGGGCTCATCATTGCCCTGCTCATTAATGGGCCCGCTCACTTGCCGTTCAAATTGGATGGCATTTATTCCACTCTATTGAGGCTTGTGGCGGTCACCATGCATGCTTCCTGCTTCCTGCTCCCTGCTCCCCCTTAAACAATACACGCATGGTGCACGGACCCACCTCTGATTCCCCCCGCTTCCTCCATCCCTCCCTCCACTCCGCCTCCCGTCAACACATTAAATACACAGAGACCCAGTTTCAATTCCCCACCCTCCTCCCTCCCTCCATCCATCTCTCCCTCACTCCCTCTCTCTCCTCTTTTATTCCCCCCCTCCATACCCTCCTCCCGAGTTCCTCTCTCTCTCCTGCTACAGCTGATAGGCTGTTACCACGCATTTGAATTTTTACCTTTATTTAACTAGGCAAGTCAGTTAAGAACAAATTCTTATTTTCGAAGACGGCCTAGGAACAGTGGGTTAACTGTTCATTATGTAACCCCACAGACGAGCAACCCCCAGCGGAGAGTCAACCTCCCAGCACAGATTACCACTCCCTCATTGAAATGAAGGACAAATTCACCCAGCTGGAGGTAAGGCAGGTGGAGCTGGAACAGCAGGTGATTACACTTCAGTCAGCACAGACCCAGACAACAGTCCAGCACAACAACACCCCCTTAACCAGACCCGGAATGCTGGAGGTGGAGAGAGACATATCTGCACTCTGGACAGTGGTGAGACAACTACAACAGGAGAAAGAGGAGCATAACAGAGCATTAGAGGAGAGGATCAGACTGCTGGTGGAGGAGAGGTTGAGGGGGATGGAGGAGAGGGTGAGGGGGACGGCGTGTGACAGAGAACAACCCACTAGAGAGGTGGCCACCCCCACAGAGAAGCCAGCAGAACAGCCCACCTTAGCACCTGACAAAAGTCTCGACACCACAGCAGAACAGTCCACACCAGACCCTGACCATAGAGTCGACACCACAGCAGAACAGTCCACACCAGACCCTGACCATAGAGTCGACACCACAGCAGAACAGTCCACACCAGACCCTGACCATAGAGTCGACACCACAGCAGAACAGTCCACACCAGACCCTGACCATAGAGTCGACACCACAGCAGAACAGTCCACACCAGACCCTGACCATAGAGTCGACACCACAGCAGAACAGTCCACACCAGACCCTGACCATAGAGTCGACACCACAGCAGAACAGTCCACACCAGACCCTGACCATAGAGTCGACATCACAGCAGAACAGTCCACACCAGACCCTGACCATAGAGTCGACACCACAGCAGAACAGTCCACACCAGACCCTGACCATAGAGTCGACATCACAGCAGAACAGTCCACACCAGACCCTGACCATAGAGTCGACATCACAGCAGAACAGTCCACACCAGACCCTGACCATAGAGTCGACACCACAGCAGAACAGTCCACACCAGACCCTGACCATAGAGTCGACATCACAGCAGAACAGTCCACACCAGACCCTGACCATAGAGTCGACATCACAGCAGAACAGTCCACACCAGACCCTGACCATAGAGTCGACATCACAGCAGAACAGTCCACACCAGACCCTGACCATAGAGTCGACATCACAGCAGAACAGTCCACACCAGACCCTGACCATAGAGTCGACATCACAGCAGAACAGTCCACACCAGACCCTGACCATAGAGTCGACATCACAGCAGAACAGTCCACACCAGACCCTGACCATAGAGTCGACATCACAGCAGAACAGTCCACACCAGACCCTGACCATAGAGTCGACACCACAGCAGAACAGTCCACACCAGACCCTGACCATAGAGTCGACATCACAGCAGAACAGTCCACACCAGACCCTGACCATAGAGTCGACACCACAGCAGAACAGTCCACACCAGACCCTGACCATAGAGTCGACATCACAGCAGAACAGTCCACACCAGACCCTGACCATAGAGTCGACATCACAGCAGAACAGTCCACACCAGACCCTGACCATAGAGTCGACATCACAGCAGAACAGTCCACACCAGACCCTGACCATAGAGTCGACATCACAGCAGAACAGTCCACACCAGACCCTGACCATAGAGTCGACATCACAGCAGAACAGTCCACACCAGACCCTGACCATAGAGTCGACATCACAGCAGAACAGTCCACACCAGACCCTGACCATAGAGTCGACATCACAGCAGAACAGTCCACACCAGACCCTGACCATAGAGTCGACACCACAGCAGAACAGTCCACACCAGACCCTGACCATAGAGTCGACATCACAGCAGAACAGTCCACACCAGACCCTGACCATAGAGTCGACATCACAGCAGAACAGTCCACACCAGACCCTGACCATAGAGTCGACATCACAGCAGAACAGTCCACACCAGACCCTGACCATAGAGTCGACATCACAGCAGAACAGTCCACACCAGACCCTGACCATAGAGTCGACATCACAGCAGAACAGTCCACACCAGACCCTGACCATAGAGTCGACATCACAGCAGAACAGTCCACACCAGACCCTGACCATAGAGTCGACATCACAGCAGAACAGTCCACACCAGACCCTGACCATAGAGTCGACATCACAGCAGAACAGTCCACACCAGACCCTGACCATAGAGTCGACATCACAGCAGAACAGTCCACACCAGACCCTGACCATAGAGTCGACATCACAGCAGAACAGTCCACACCAGACCCTGACCATAGAGTCGACATCACAGCAGAACAGTCCACACCAGACCCTGACCATAGAGTCGACATCACAGCAGAACAGTCCACACCAGACCCTGACCATAGAGTCGACATCACAGCAGAACAGTCCACACCAGACCCTGACCATAGAGTCGACATCACAGCAGAACAGACAAATAAAAAAAAACAAGCCCAGCGGCTCTCACCCCCTCTGAGCACCCCCCCTGTCAGCCACCCTGATAGCCCTTCTGACCCCCCCCCCCCCCCACACCCACTGAGGACAAACACAAGACACAGATTGTACTACTTATGGACTCAAATGGGAAATATATAGAAGAAAAAAAACTTTTTTCCAAACACAGCGTGTCTAAACTCTGGTGTCCAAACACCCAGCGCGCCCTCGACCTTCTGTCTGAGGACCAACTAGGCTCACCCAGCCACATAATAATACACACAGGCACAAACGACCTGAGAGCACAGCAGGAAAGGGTGGCCACAGCACTGAAGGGAGTGATTGAAAAGGCTTCTTCTACTTTCCCCAACGCACACGTGGTTATCTCCACCCTGCTACCATGAAAAGACTTCCACCCTGCCACAATACAGCGGGTAAACGCAAGTATTTCCCGTGACTGTGCCTCAAAACCAAATGTTTTCCTGGCCCACCACTCCACCCTGGACTTGAACAGCCTCTATGACCAGGTCCACCTCTACAAGGCAGCAGTGCCCACCTTTGCCCGGACTCTAAAGGACATCGCTCTCAAACGTATCCCCAACACTTCACACAGGAGCAACAGATCAATAGACACCCCACCCAGACCAGCGAGACCCCCTCCCAGACCTGCAGGACCCCCCCCCCCCCCCCCATGGACCTACACATAGAGGACCCACGCCAAGAGGAATTACACCCAGACCACAGTACACCCAGACACATCCACACCCCCACCCCAACCAATCAACACCCCCACGTCAACCATGCCCACACCCCATTTAGGCCCCCTCAGATCAGACCTATGCCACTCCTGCCCACCCCATGCACCCCACCCCCGCAAAGAGGGCCTCAACATGGAAGCCACACATACGCCCAGGTAGTGAGCGGGCAAACAGTCCCAACCCCCACTCTCACACTCGCCCAAGCCAATGGCATGTACCAGATGCTCAGCAGGCTCTGCTCACACTTACTGGCCTGAGGCCAAACCCGACCAACAACATTGGACACTCTATGGAACAAAAAGCCTTCACTATATCATCCTGGAATATCCAAGGCCTGAGGTCATCTGCCTTTGGCCTAAAGAGCAGAAACCCGGACTTCACCAAAGAAATCGGTAATACAGACATTGTCATCCTGCAAGAAACCTGGTATAGAGGAGACGGACCCACTGGTTGCCCTCTAGGTTACAGAGAGCTGGTAGTCCCATCCACCAAACTACCAGGTGTGAAACAGGGAAGGGACTCAGGGGGTATGCTAATTTGGTATAGAGAAGACCTAACTCACTCCATTAAATTAATCAAAACAGGAACATTCTACATTTGGCTAGAAATTCAAAAGGAAATGATCCTAACAGAGAAAAATGTCCTCCTGCGTGCTACCTATATCCCCCCACTAGAATCCCCATATTTGAATGAAGACAGCTTCTCCATCCTGGAGGGGGAAATCAATCATTTCCAGGCCCAGGGACCTGTACTAGTCTGTGGCGACCTAAATGCCAGAACCGGACAAGAACCTGACACCCTCAGCACACAGGGGGACAAACACCTGCCTGGAGGTGACAGCATTCCCTCCCACATATGCCCCCCTAGGCACAACTATGACAACATAACCAACAAAAACGGGTCACAACTCCTGCAGCTCTGTCGCACGCTGGGTATGTACATAGTCAACGGTAGGCTTCGAGGGGACTCCTATGGTAGGTACACCTATAGCTCATCTCTTGGCAGTAGTACTGTAGACTACTTTATCACTGACCTCAACCCAGAGTCTCTCAGAGCGTTCACAGTCAGCCCACTGACACCCCTATCAGACCACAGCAAAATCACAGTCTACTTAAACAGAGCAATACTCAATCATGAGGCATCAAAGCCAAAGGAACTGAGTAACATTAAGAAATGCTATAGATGGGGGCGGAGCTAGCATGTTGGAGTGAACGGCTGTGCGTGAGAGGCTCCTGCAACTTTTTTGCGAAATAATCTAATTTAACCTACTTTATGGCACTTTTTACAACAAACGTTTCTTTCTAATACAAGATTGTAACTTTTTATATAAAAATGCAGAGTAATAAGCGACCAAAGGACAATAAATCCACAGCGGAGGCCTACTCCCCACTAAACAACGAGACAGACATGGCGGGAGGCACATGCAACAACGTGACACTTACAGAACTTACCCGGGCTTTGGGGGAGCTACGTGTTGCTATAGCTGAGGATCTTAAGGCCACTATTGCTGAGCTGGACACCAAAATCGAGAGCGTCATTCGAACGGTCGCTTCGCATGGCCAGAGTATTGTGGACCTTGAGAAAGCTTCTGAATTCAACGCTGGTAGGATCGACGAGTTAGAGAAGCTATGCTCGTCATTGCAGGATACTGTGCAGAGGCTTTCTGTGAAAGTGGTGGACCTGGAGGGCCGATCCAGACGTAATAACCTTCGCGTTGTTGGTCTGGCAGAGGGGATAGAGGCGGGCTCTCGCCCCACCGACTTCTTCGCCAAGCTATTGAAGGATGCAATGGGATCGGATGTTTTGGATTCGGATCCCCAGCTGGACCGCGCACATCGCTCCCTTGTCCCTGTGCCTGGACCGGGCCAACGTCCTCGCCCAGTAATAATCTGTTGTCACAGTTTCAAGACCAAGGATCTTATCCTGCGTGAAGCTCGAATGAGGGGCAACCTGTCACATAAAGGGCATCCATTCCGTGTCTATGAGGATTATGCGCCCGATGTGGCAAAGCATCGCGCCGACTACAGAGATGTCATGACCAAACTCTACAAACTCCATCTTCGCCCAGCCTTACTCTTCCCTGCAAGACTAAGAATTACCCCGCCTTCCGGTGAGAAGATTTGGCTCTCCTCGGTTTTGGACGCAGAGAAGTTTGTACAGGTTAGAGTGCCTTGTTAGTGCGTGTTAGGGTCTGCTCATGGACTCGAATCCATACTATACCATTTTGGGTGAAAACGTATTAAAGGTGCTCAACAAGGGCTACCGAGCATGTAAGACGCTGAGCAGACCAATGGATGGCGGTCAGAGCTCTCATTTAACGTTAAATTCACTTTCATCCCGGCTGTGCTCAGCGATGCATATTTTTTACTTCCAGGTTTGATCACTGACACCTTCGGACGGATATACTTATATTCCCCCACTTTTGTTTTGTTTCGTTATTTATTTTACAATCCTTACATCACTCTTACTACCATACCATTTATTTATTGCTTGCAGGGGACTGGGGGTGATGGTTGGGAGGGGGCAGACGCCTGGTTAGCAAGTTGATGTTTTGTGCTGTTCTGCCTTTGTCTGGCCGTGGGCCTCTCTCCCGACTAGAGTCTCACCAGCCCTCTGTAGTGCTTATGTATGTGTAGGTGTGCGTAAATATAATTACTATTTGTACTTTATTACTATTTTCTCTTAGCATTTTAGTATTATGTATGTGTATATTTCAAATCAGTGTAGATTGTTATTCTGGGGTATGAATGTTTGTATGTGTATGTGTGCATATGGATGTATATACATATTCTTTAAATATATATATGATTTTTTTGTGTGGGTATGTATACATACATGTATATGTATGGATGTGTGTGTGTGTGTATGTATATATATGTATATATAGGTATGTGTATGTGTGTGTATGTATGTATATATATGTGTGTGTGTGTATGTATGTGTATATATATATATATATATATATATATATATGTGTGTGTATGTATGTATGTATGTGTATATATATATATATATATAAGGTATATATTTTTACTTATTTTTTATTAAACATATTTTTTTTAATGGGGGGAACGTTTAATTTAACAAATCCTTGTTCCGATCTCCTGACCCACAGTATGTAAAGGTACGGCTGACTAGGTCGGTTGCGGATGGTTTATTTTTTGACCGGCAGTGCTTAGCAATATTATCTTGAGACTATATCTTGCTTATCTCTGGGATTGACCCAGGATGACGCTTAAATGCGCAATATGTTTAAGTTGCAACTTATTCGGTTTAGGTTTATTAGATGCTAACTGAACACTTAACTCGCAGGAGCCTCCTCAGTTCATATGTTAGTAGAAGTTCTAGGATAGTGAGAGGTGAACGTATAGTTGGTATTTTATTTTTGTTTTACCTCTTGTTCGAGGTCGCGCCGTGCTTTTTTGGCATCGGCCAGACAATGTGTTTATTATTTTTATTTTTCCTTTTTTTTCTCTCCTGTTTGTACATGCCTGTTAAATGTGGGTTGATGGGGGGTAAGTGTTGGGGAAATTAGGGGAACAGGGTGGGAAGTAAAGGTGCTTGCAGGGGGAGGGGTGGGTTGGATATTGCTCGGGTGTAGGTGCTACATATGCTGATCGTGATGGTTTGGTGCGCTTTCTTACCTTTTTATCAAGTTACATGGTATGCAGGCCACCATAGGAACTACAAACGAGAGGAGGGCGGGGCTTACATTCACTTCCTGGAATGTCAAGGGTTTAAACGAACCAATTAAGAGGGGCAAGGTCCTAGCCCACTTGAAAGCACTCTCGTCTGATATTATATTTTTGCAAGAAACCCATCTGAAGAATAACTCTCATAGCAGACTTAAGTGTAGGTGGGTGGGGCAAGTGTATCACTCTAACTTCTCTGCCAAAACGAGAGGCACAGCGATTCTGGTACGGAAAGGAATCCCCTTTCTACATAAAACCACTATTGCGGATAAAGAGGGTCGGTATGTGATCGCAATAGGAGAAATCCACTCTACCTCAGTAACTCTACTAAATATCTATGGGCCAAACATTGACAACCCCTCTTTTTTCAAAAGAGTCCTTGCCCTGATTCCAGATATCTCCCATACTAACCTGGTCATTGGAGGGGACCTTAACTGTGTGCTAGACCAATATTTGGACAGATCCTCTACCCGGCGAACCCCTACCTCCTATTCAAGCGAATTCTTGAATACCTACATAAAAAATTCAAACTTATTTGATACTACGGGTAGGGAATACTCCTTTTACTCTCATGTTCACAAGGTTTACACTCGAATTGACTACTTTTTGTTGGATGCTAGACTACTCCCCTATACCTGTAATGTGAGGTATCATGATATTATAATCTCGGACCACAGTCCACTCACCTTCTCCCTGAGATTGGGTGACATTGTACCAAACGAGAGGGTCTGGAGGTTGAATCCTCAGCTCCTCACAGAACCAACATTCTGTGAATATCTTAAAGACCAAATTAAAATTTTCTTTGATACCAACGACAACACAGAGACCTCCCCAGCATTATTGTGGGAAACACTGAAGGCTTATCTGAGAGGCTGTATCATCTCCTTTCAGGCTGCCAGGAGTAGGCAAAACAGAGGAAAACTGGAAGAACTAGAGGGACAAATTCACTTACTGGATAGGGAGAATGCTAGCCACCCATCTATGGAGAAACATAAAAAAATTACCTCTTTAAAATTTGAATATAATCAGATTCTCTCAGCTAAAATTGCTAAATCTTTTCTCTATGCCAAGCAAAAATATTTTGAGTTTGGTGACAAACCACACAAATTACTCGCCAGACAACTTCGAAAAAATGTGAGTGACCGAATGATTCGCAGGGTTAAATCTGCATCTGGGGAATTACTCTCTTCCCCCAAAGACATGACAGATTCCGGCAGTTTTATGAGACTCTATATACATCTAAAGCGGATCCTAACCCCTTAATTATGCAAACATTTTTGGAGGACTGTAATCTTCCTGCCCTGAACCAGGAAGATTCTAACTTCCTGAATAAGGAAATATCTCTTGATGAAATCCGAGAAACAATTAAATCTCTAAAGAGTGGCAAGACCCCGGGCCCAGATGGATACCCTGGTGAATTCTATAAAACATTCAGCAACATGCTCTCCCCCTATCTGCACAAAATGTTGATTCAGGCCAATGAGGATGGAGCTCTCCCTTCTACTTTGGACGAAGCGTTCATTACAGTTATACATAAGAAGGGTAAAGATCCAGAAGAGGTAGGGTCATACAGACCAATATCTCTCCTTAATACAGACCAAAAGATTTTAGCAAAAACTCTGGCTAACAGGCTTAGCACTTTAATTGGCAAATTGGTCCATTCGGATCAGACCGGCTTTATCCCTAACAGAAACTCATTCTTCAATCAATCTCAGGCGCCTCTTCAATATTATGTATTCTCAGAGGTTACCCAACGTGGACCTTGCCGTCATATCTCTTGACGCCGAAAAGGCCTTTGACCAAGTTGAGTGGCCCTATCTATTCAAGGTCCTACAGAAATGTAATATTGGAGATAGGATCATAAATTGGATCCAGCTTTTATATAGGAACCCCTGTGCCAGAATACTCACTAACCAATCATTGTCGCCCCGATTTAACCTCAACAGGGGGACAAGGCAGGGTTGTGCGCTGTCGCCTATGCTCTTCGCCCTAATTATCGAACCGCTCGCTCAGACGATTAGATCTCATGCAGCAATACACGGCTATAATACTAAAGATACTCTAAATAAGATCTCCCTATACGCAGATGACATCCTCCTCTATGTAACAGAACCCCAGGCTAGTATCCCAGCTATTCTTGATGTGATCAATTTGTTTGGTACCTTCTCGGGATACAGAATAAATTGGAACAAGAGTGAATTAATGCCCATACGGTCGCAAAATACCTCCTGGCTAGAACATCTCCCATTTAAGTTATCTTCAGAAAAATTTACCTACCTAGGAATTGTAGTTACCAAACAATACTCCTTACTATTTAAAGAGAATTTCCCCTCTCTGATACAAAAACTCAAAGCAAACATACTATTTTGGAGAACTCTCCCAATTTCTCTGCTCGGAAGAATTAATGCCATTAAAATGGTCTTCCTCCCACAACTGCTCTACCTATATCAGAACATCCCAGTATTCATACCTAAATCCTTTCATAAACAACTGGACTCAATTATCAATCCTTTCATCTGGGATTATAAAACACACAGGATAGGTAAAAAACACCTCTGTAAATCCAAGATGGAAGGAGGATTGTCTCTCCCAAATTTTATATTTTATTACTGGGCCGCTAACCTCCGCATTGTTACGTTTCTGTTGGATGACGTACTCCCGGCACCCAGCTGGCTTAGTATGGAGCGTGAGGAGTGTCACCCCTTCTCTATTGGCGCTGTGATTTTGTCGCCTGTCAATCTGGAGATGTCACTTTATTGTAACAATCCTATAATACATAGCACAGTCCGAATCTGGAAGCAAATTAAAGTCCACTTTGAGCTCAGACCAATGTCATTCATGCTCCCTGTCGCCAGGAATCCCTCCTTTGCCCCTTCTAACCTTGATAACACCTTTGAGCGATGGGGAGAGTTGGGGATAAGTACCATAGGGATTTATACATAGAAGGGACCTTTGCTTCCTTTGAGCTGCTGAGGGAAACTTATAATCTTCCCAGAAGTAATTTTTCAGATACCTACAAATTAGAGACTACGTTAGAAAACACCTCCCAACATTTGGGGATGCCAAACCTTCCATGTTTGACGGATGCATAAAAATATGCCCCACCTCAGATAAACTGATATCGCGTCTATATGATGCTTTTCAATCTGTTAGCACACCTTCTACTGATGCCATCAAGGCAAAATGGGAGGAAGAACTAGGGACTGACATCTCAGTGGCAGACTGGGAAGAGAGCTTGGAGTATATCCACACATGCTCCATTAATTCCAGACATCGTCTCATACAATTCAAGGTATTACACAGATTACACTATTCCAAAACTAAACTGCATAGGATATTTCCTGACACATCCCCTACATGTGATAAATGTCAGGCTACGCAGGGTACACTACTCCACTGCTTTGCCCTATGCTCTAGCTTGCATGGTTATTGGTGTGGAATTTTTAGGATCCTCTCTGAAGTTTTGGAGACTTCAATAGATCCAGACCCGCTTCTGATAATCCTGGGAGTATCTGAGTCCCTAAACGGATTAACCAACCCCCAAAAACAACTAATCTCGTATGGTCTCATCTCGGCAAAAAAACTAATCTTGTTGTTTTGGAAAAGGAGGGAAGCACCCTCTACCAAATTATGGCTCAGTGAATTGGCAAACACTGTACACTTAGAAAGAATTAGATATATTCTGAACAATAAATTATCAACTTTTGATCAAATCTGGCAGCCTTTCCTCTCCTACTTGGACGAGTCGGCGCTGTGAATTTGTACTTATTGACGCACTCTCAATTGTAATATTTTAATCTACCTTTGGGCAGCGTGTGCTGGCCCTACCACCCGAGCAGTTGGCTATACACCATTCTTGTGTGTGTTTAATAAAAATATTTGAAACAGAAATGCTATAGATGGAAGGAATGAGGTTTGGAAACCTACCAAAAAACAATTAGGCAACAACAAATTCAATACCTTTTAGACAATTTCCTGGGTAAAACATTCCACTATAATAGTGAAGGTGTAAACTTGGCAGTAGAACATCTTAACAGTATATTTGACCTCTCAGCTTCCCTATCAAATCTAAAAAATCTCAAATAGAAAACCGAAGAAAATTAACAATAATGACAAATGGTTTGATGAAGAATGCAAAAATCTAAGAAAGAAATTGAGAAACCTGTCCAACCAAAAACATAGAGACCCGGAAAACCTGAGTCTACGCCTTCACTATGGTGAATCACTAAAACAATACAGAAATACACTACGGAAAAAGAAGGAACAGCATGTCAGAAATCAGCTCAATGTAATTGAAGAATCCATAGACTCTAACCACTTCTGGGAAAATTGGAAAACACTAAACAAACAACAACACAAAGAGTTTCTATCCAAAATGGAGATGTATGGGTAAACCACTTCTCCAATCTTGTTGGCTCTTTAACAAAGAACAAACAGCAAAAACATATACATGATCAAATACAGATCTTAGAATCAACTATTAAAGACTACCAGAACCCACTGGATTCTCCAATTACATTGAATGAGTTACAGGACAAAATAAAAACCCTCCAACCCAAAAAGGCCTGTGGTGTTGATGGTATCCTCAATGAAATGATAAAATATACAGACAACAAATTCCAATTGGCTATACTAAAACTCTTTAACATCATCCTTAGCTCTGGCATCTTCCCCAATATTTGGAACCAAGGACTGATCACCCCAATCCACAAAAGTGGAGACAAATTTGACCCCAATAACTACCGTGGAATATGCGTCAACAGTAACCTTGGGAAAATCCTCTGCATTATCATTAACAGCAGACTCATACATTTCCTCAATGAAAAACAATGTACTGAGCAAATGTCAAAATGTCAAATTGGCTTTTTACCAAATTACCGTACAACAGACCATGTATTCACCCTGCACACCCTAATTGACAACGAAACAAACCAAAACAAAGGAAAAGTCTTCTCATGCTTTGTTGATTTCAAAAAAGCCTTCGACTCAATTTGGCATGAGGGTCTGCTATACAAACTGATGGAAAGTGGTGTTGGGGGTAAAACATACGACATTATTAAATCCATGTACACAAACGACAAGTGTGCGGTTAAAATTGGCAAAAAACACACACATTTCTTCACACAGGGTCGTGGGGTTAGACAGGGATGCAGCTTAAGCCCCACCCTCTTCAACATATATATCAACGAATTGGCGCGGGAACTAGAAAAGTCTGCAGCACCCGGCCTCACCCTACTAGAATCCGAAGTCAAATGTCTGCTGTTTGCTGATGATCTGGTGCTTCTATCACCAACCAAGGAGGGCCTACTGCAGCACCTAGATTTTATGCACAGATTCTGTCAGACCTGGGCCCTGACAGTAAATCTCAGTAAGACCAAAATAATGGTGTTCCAAAAAAGGTCCAGTCACCAGGACCACAAATACAAATTCCATCTAGACACTGTTGCCCTAGAGCACACAAAAAACTATACATACCTTGGCCTAAACATCAGCGCCACAGGTAACTTCCACAAAGCTGTGAACGATCTGAGAGACAAGGCAAGAAGGGCATTCTATGCTATCAAAAGGAACATAAATTTCAACATACCAATTAGGATTTGGCTAAAAATACTTGAATCAGTCATAGAGCCCATTGCCCTTTATGGTTGTGAGGTCTGGGGTCCGCTCACCAACCAAGACTTCACAAAATGGGACAAACACCAAATTGAGACTCTGCACGCAGCCTTCTGCAAAAATATCCTCCGTGTACAACGTAGAACACCAAATAATGCATGCAGAGCAGAATTAGGCCGATACCCACTAATGATCAAAATCCAGAAAAGAGCCGTTAAATTCTATAACCACCTAAAAGGAAGCGATTCCCAAACCTTCCACAACAAAGCCATCACCTACAAAGAGATGAACCTGGAGAAGAGTCCCCTAAGCAAGCTTGTCCTGGGGCTCTGTTCACAAACAAAAACACACCCTACAGAGCCCCAGGACAGCAGCACAATTAGACCCAACCAAATCATGAGAAAACAAAAAGATAATTACTTGACACATTGGAAAGAATTATCAAAAAAACAGAGCAAACTAGAATGCTATTTGGCCCTACACAGAGAGTACACAGCAGCAGAATACCTGACCACTGTGACTGACCCAAAATTAAGGAAAGCTTTGACTATGTACAGACTCAGTGAGCATAGCCTTGCTATTGAGAAAGGCCGCCGTAGGCAGACATGGCTCTCAAGAGAAGACAGGCTATGTGCACACTGCCCACAAAATGAGGTGGAAACTGAGCTGCACTTCCTAACCTCCTGCCCAATGTATGACCATATTAGAGAAACATATTTCCCTCAGATTACACAGATCCACAAAGAATTCGAAAACAAATCCAATTTTGAAAAACTCCCATATCTACTGGGTGAAATTCCACAGTGTGCCATCACAGCAGCAAGATTTGTGACCTGTTGCCACGAGAAAAGGGCAACCAGTGAAGAACACACACCATTGTAAATACAACCCATATTTATGCTTATTTATTTTATCTTGTGTCCTTTACCATTTGTACATTGTTAAAACACTGTATATATAATATGACATTTGTAATGTCTTTATTGTTTTGAAACTTCTGTATGTGTAATGTTTACTGTTAATTTTATTGTTTATTTCACTTTATATATTATCTACCTCACTTGCTTTGGCAATGTTAACACATGTTTCCCATGCCAATAAAGCCCCTTGAATTGAATTGAATTAAAATTGAGAGAGATAGATAGAGAGAGAGAGAGAGAGAGAGAGAGAGAGAGAGAGAGAGAGAGAGAGTTTGAGTTTTTATAAAACCTTTATTTTTTACTCAAGTGTTAACATAAAAAATTAAATTAAATTAAATGACACACTGCCTTTTCAGAAATGAAACAACAAATGTAATTCCTAAATAAAAATAAATACATAACATATACATTCAACTTTTCATCGGCAAAAAATAATTTCCCCTCTACAAAACAAAGCGCTCTTTCGTATGTCCACTTCTCCTCAAATAATAGAAGATCTTTTACAGCTGAAAAGAACTCAAAATCTACTTTTATTCTTGCTTTCACTAATCCTTTAAAAACACATCTTACATCCTTCCCATATCCCGTTTCTATCTTATGTTTTCTACTCAGAAAAATTGACATCTTAGCTTGTCCCAAAATAAAATTTAACATTTGACATTTTCTTTTCTGTTGTTTACTATATTGAAACCCCAAAATAAAAACAGTGTTATTGAAAAATTCCCCTACAGATTTAAACAAAGATTCCAGCATTTCCAATAGAGGTTTTATCCTCTCACACTCCATAAAACAGTGAAAAATGGTTTCTCTTATATTACAAAAAGGACATCCATCTCTAACATCTGAATTAATAACAGATACAAAAGCATTAACTGCAATGATGCCATGTAAAACCCTCCATTGCATATCACCAGTACCCTTTTGTAACGGTGGTTTGTACAGTGCTCTCCATGCTGGCTTTACCTTGTCATCAATGCCCAATTTTACCCTCCATGGAGTGTCTTTTCTATTTTTCAATTTATCTTTATTCAACACCTTGACACACCCCCTATACAAATCCTTCCCATTCACCTCATCCAAACCCACCCCCTCCAACCCTCTCAAATCCAGCAATAACGCTTTTCTTTCTGACTCTGGGATATTTGGTGTAATCCCTAGTCTTGGAAATGAGACGTCTTCATCTTGTACCTTCTTCTTGTGACTACTAAGCATACCCCATTCTTCCGCTGACAGAGCCTTCCTACAGCTCCCCAACATTTGTCCGACAATCCTTTCCGACCTCATCCCCAAATGTTCTGCCACCCGTCTTCCATCCATTAAGGCGGGCCCAGCCATGGCCATTAACTGTCTTAAGGTGATGATTTTCCCCTTCACCAGAATCTTGGAGAAATGTGGAACAGCTGCAGTTGTACAATCCAGTCTTGCCCCATACACCAGAGGTTCCTCCAACAGCCAATGCACTGACTCCGCTGAAGTTCGTCTGGACACCTTCATTATGCTCCACACTCTGAGAAGTCCTCTGTAAAACGGAGGTACTCCCTCCCTAGAAATTTGGCTACTATCAACCAGAAATAAAGCCTTCTTTAAACCTAATCCTCCAACCCGTTGTAATATAAGACCTGCCACCCCTCTCCACACCACATTTTCCGGTCCATAAAGCAACCTTTGAATAAACTGAAACCGGAAAGCAGCAGCCCTACTAGCAAGATGTACAAAACCTTGTCCCCCCTCTTCTTTTGACAAATACAAAACACTTTGTGGAACCCAGTGATATTTATCCCAAAAGAAATCCACAATAATTGCCTGTATCTTAGCCAGAAGGCCAGATGGTGGTTCTAAAACTGACAACCGATGCCACAGTGCAGATGCAATCACATTGTTAACTATAATAGTGCGCCCCCTATATGACATACGAGATAATAACCAACGCCATCTCCTCATCCTCCCTTCCACCATTTCAACCACCCCACTCCAATTTTTTTCCATAGTCCCCTCATCTCCTAGGTACACTCCAAGATACTTAAAACCTCCCTTACACCATTCTAGCCCCCCCCTGGCAAAGCCATGAGCCCTCCAGACCATTCTCCAATCTGTAACGCACAACTCTTTTCCCAATTTACCTTTGCAGAGGATATTCCCCTAAAACGATCAACAATTAGACTCAAGCTATCCACCTCCGCTTGATTTTTCACTAGCACAACTACATCATCAGCATAGGCTGAGAGACGAATAGGAGGAATATCCTCTGAAAGGCACACCCCTGCAATGCGACTTCTAATGCGATTTAGTAATGGCTCTATTGCAATAGCATATAACATCCCTGACATAGAACATCCCTGCCTAATACCTCTACACACTTTAAAATGAGCACTCAAACCACCGTTAACTTTCAATACACTTTCAATGTCACCATATATCACCTTTATCATGGCAATAAAACCAGAGCTGAACCCAAACGCCTCAAACGTGTGCCATAAATATTGATGTTCAACTCGGTCAGCATCCAACCCAATAGCCCTAGAGACGTCCCAAAAAATCACGAATCAGAGAAATGTTATCCCCTATCTGCCTGCCAGGAACACAGTAGGACTGATCCGTATGTATGATTTGCCCCATCACCTCCCTCAGCCTGTTGGACAAAGCTTTTGACAATATTTTATAATCAGTGCACAATAAAGCCACCGGCCTCCAGTTCTTCACCTCCCTTGGGTCACCCTTTTTGGGCAGTAGGGTGAGGACAGCCCTTCTGCAGCTTATTGGTAGTAACCCTCCGGTTAAACTATCATTAGCTACTTCTAACCAATCCTCTCCCAACATAGCCCAAAAAGACTTAAAAAAGTAAACGGGAAGCCCATCAATGCCTGGTGCCCTTCCATTTTCCATGCCTTTTAATGCAGTGTATAAATCCTGCAAAGACAATGGTTGCTCAAGCTCAACCTGAGCTTCTGCAGCCACCTTTGGGAGCCCATCAAAGAACTGCTGTGTCACTGTTTTGTCCTCTTTGTACTCACACTTGTAGAGCTCAGCATAGAACTCTACTGCCCTCTTTCTAATTTCACTAGGGCTAGTGAGCTCTTGTCCAACAGCTGATTTGAGACAATGAATAATTTTTCTTTGTCCATTCTTTTTCTCTAAACCAAAGAAAAATTTGGATGAGGCATCCATTTCAGATATTCCCTGAAATTTACTTCTCACCAGTGCCCCCTGTGCTCTGATACCCAGCAGGTCTGCCAATGCAGTTTTCCTCCTCTTGAGGGCCTGAGTATGGCCTCGATCTCCTGTGGTCTCAACCAACGTCATGAGTTCCACTATTTCAATCTCTAGGGCTTTCATTGATCTGGTGATATCTTTGGTGACATTCCTCGTGTATTGATTACAGAATTGTTGAATCTGGATTTCCCTATATCCCACCACTGTTGAATGGATACAAAACTGACTTTTTGAGATCTCCACCTCTCCCAAAAAAAACTGAAACAGTTCTTGAAGTGAGCATCACTCAATAAAGTTATATTAAAATGCCAGTATGCACTTTTGGGTTTTACATCGTTAATGAACACCACCTCTGTTATTAAACAATGATCAGAAAACCCCACTGGAGTTATCACACTTGACTTACAGACCTGAGATTGATGCTCAAAAACATAAAACCTATCTAACCTGGCCATAGAGATGATGTTCTCTCTCACATGCGCCCAGGTGTACTGCCTTGTTCCTCCATGTTGACTCCGCCAAATATCACACAATTCATTTGTTACAATGAGGCGTTTTAAAAACATCCTTGAAGCTATATGAGGTTCTTGGTGATTTCTATCTAAATCACTAACTGTGCAGTTAAAATCCCCAGCAATAAACAAATAATCTTCTTTGTTACATTTCTCAATGGTATTTGATAGTGTCTCTAAAAAACATACCCTCTCAACTGTCACCACTGGGGCATATACATTTATCAGACACATAGTGATGTTTTCATACCTTGCTCTAACTTTTAATAACCTTCCCTCAACTACCTCTTCAACCTCATATGACAACGGCAAAACCCCTTTTGAGAACAAGATAACCACACCCCCACTTTTTGAGTTTTTATGACTACACACCACTGTCCCCCCCACTCCTGTTGCCACATAACTTCATTTTCCAAATTACTATGCGTTTCTTGTAGAAAAATTATCACTTCCCTTTCCCCTAATTAACTCATACACCATGGCTCTTTTTTTTACATCTCTTGCCCCATTTACGTTTAAAGAAGAAATCTTAAAACTGCTCATGGATTAAAAAAAATATACAGAGGAAGATCCAGCCACCACATCTCTTTACAGAGTTAAGACTGCAACTGAACTCTTTCATTTTCTTTAGAATTTACATCACTTATCACTCTTGTGACCACTTTCTTGAGTCTAGCAATTTCAGGGCTTTTCAAACTTCCCCCTGTAATTTTTGACATCAGAAACTTTGCTGATTCAATAAACAATTCACGTTCAGGGAAAAAATCAGTTACATTGTAATCCTGCATATATTTCTTCCCTTTTGTCAACCTCAAAAATAGACGTATCCTCTCGATCCCATACCTCCCTTCCACCCCATTTATCTCACCATGTTTTTGTGACGCGTCAGATGACTCACTCACTATCCTCCCCAGAAGAATACTCCACCATCTCTACACCTTGTTCATCTTCAATTGATTTATCAAACTCTACCTTTCTCTTAGAATTAGACCCTTCACCACCCCTTACATTCTTCCTTTTACTCCTCGGTATTTTGAAAACATCCGCTTCCTTTTCCATTATTTCAATCTCTTCTTGACTTCCAATTTCATTTTCCAGCACCACCTCAGCGACGGCAGTCGCAATCTCGCCTACTGTTTCCCCTCCCTCTTTGTTCTGATCTACCACAATTGCCCCCGTATCCACACTGCCTTCCTCTCCTGCTTTTCCAACCACATCTGCCCACCTTCTCTTTTCTCCTGTACCCTCATCCCTTCGCGGTGGTGCGTTAGTTGTACTCTCACTAAAACTACTACCAGGCTCAGCGCGCTCATTTTCGGGACAACTACGCACCAAATGCCCCTCTCTTCCACATCCAAAGCATTTCATTGATTCAGTAGATGCATAGAAGACATAATCAAATCCATCAATCTTAAAGCTAAATGCTAAATTCAGTTCATCTCCTTCCTTTTTTAAAATCATATGCACTTGTCTCCTATGAGACACGACATGTTTCAACAACGGAGATTTGCATCCAAAAGGAACTTTCTTTATTGTAGATACTATTTGACCATGGCGAGATAACTCTCGCCATAAGACTTCATCTCTAACAAATGGTGGCACGTTAGAAAGCATGACTTTCTTCGCCGGATTCATAAGCGGAAATACCGACGTCTGTGTCTCTCTCAACACGACTCCCATCTCAATTATTTTATTCACCTTTTCAATTGAATCTAAGAATATCACTACAGCGCTATTCATCCTTGAGGCTGATTTGATGCTATCGTACCCAATGATAGCACCCACAGCCAAGCTACATTCTTCCACTGAACACCCTGTCGCAGCAGGAATCTTTACTCCATGCCTCCGACTAAGTTTTTCAAACTCTCCATTTTCACGAGTGGCCATAGCAACCAGCCCCACCCGCTGGTTGTGCCCTCGCGAAAAACCAACCTCAAAGATCCCACCACCCCTATACGTGCTTAGTGATAGTTTAAACAAGATACCCTTAAAACAACTAAACTAATCAATATATATATATATATACATACAACAACCCGATAGAGTGAAAAATAAATTCCATTCGCTCTCACAATCACCCCTGCTTGACGACTCACTCCCAGCATGCACTCCCAGCATGCACTCCGACGAGAGAGAGAGTGTAAAGGAGACAGAAGAGACAGTCAATACACAATCCCTTGTCTCTGGTCTCTCTGTTCTTTTAAGAACACACCTCCTTTGTCTTGCCGGTGGAGGGCCCTTCATAGACTCACCCCCCATGATCGCCTTAAGCCTGGATGGGTCTTTAAAGCCCATTAACTGTTTAAGCTATTAGAATACAAATTCGGTCTGCTTTCGTGAACAACAACAGCCAGCCCCCACATAGAACCTGTATACCAACCTCCAGCTGTGGCCTCTGCTCAACTCACACATGTGCAAGTAAGCTCACACACACACACACACACACACACACACACACACACACACACACACACACACACACACACACACACACACACACACACACACACACAATTTTGCACATAAACACAAGAACATACACTCATGCACACACATACATATGCATGTAGACACGCACACAAACATGTGGACAACACAGAGAGACACACACACACACCATGAATGCCCTGACGTTGTGCTGGGCTCCGCTGTGCTGTTAGTACCTGGTCCAGGCAGGCGAGCAGTGCGCACACACTGAGGGGAAACCATGGTAACGGGAGGTTTTGATGAATAGTGAAGCTAGGTTTGGAGATGAGTGGGATCCGCTCTAGAGAGGAGTACTCAGATATAAAGAAAGCCCCAGCTTCAATGAGCATATGACCGTTGTGTTCATACATGTCTGTGTTCTTATACTCTCTCTCTCTCTCTCTCTCTCCTCTCTCTCTGTGTCTCTCTCCCTCTCTTTCTCCCTCTCCTCTTTA